>NW_005871066.1:11073541-11402638 GCF_000147115.1 Myotis lucifugus | reverse complement strand
GGGGTGCAGTTGGGGGCAACCACGCCTGCAGGGGAGGGCAGTTTGGGCGACCACGCCAGCAGGGGAGGGCAGTTGGGGGCACCCAGGCCAGCAGGGGAGGGCAGTTGGGGGCAACCAGGCCTGCAGGGGAGGGCAGTTGGGGGGGGACCAGGCCTGCAGGGGAGGGCAGTTGGGGGTGATTGGGCCAGCAGGGGAACAGTTAGGCATCGATCAGGCTGGCAGGGGAGCGGTTAGGGAGTGATCAGGCTGTTAGGGGAGCGGTTAGGCGGTGATCAGGCTGGCAGGCAGAAGTGGTTAGGGGCAATCAGACAGGCAGGCAGGCAGGCGAGCGGTTGGGAGCCAGCAGTCCTGGATTGTGAGAGGGATGTCCAACTGCCGGTTTAGGCCCAATCCCTGTGGACAGCTGGACATCCTCCGAGGGGTCCCAGATTGGAGAAGGTGAAGGCTGGGCTGAGGGACGGCCCCCTTCCAGTGCACGAATTTTGTGCACTGGGCCTCTAGTTAAATGTATAATCATATTTGCATGTATATATTTCCCCTATGTATGTACATACTCACATTCATACATATTAGGTGTGAAGCTGGTAAAAATACTGAAAATGGGTTTTAGGAGTCTGCAGAGAATTGTGCAAAACTGGTAGAGACAGCTGTTTTGGTATGGGAAATATATTTTTAAAAAGGAACATTATCTACTAAGTGCTTCCTATGTAAAAAGGACAATGACCTAATGTATTGAACTAGTCAGGTGTCATGAGAAAGAATCCTGTTACCTCTTTAGGCACAAAATATTGGGACTGGCACTAGCTGTCCTCTTGCCAGTACTGTAGGTCACATGGGGCCCTTTCCCTGAGCTATGACAGTGGTTTGAACTAGCCTCCTCGTTGTCTCCCCTTATGAAACACCACTGAAAAGAAACCATGAAATACTAAGAAAGCATCGCTGAATGTGTAATTGTATGTACACGTGCGTGTATCTCTCCCCCCCCACACACACACATACAGTGGATTTTATTTTGGGTTGGCAAATGTTTTAATGATTTGCAATAATGCCAAGTTTGCTAGGGAGCCTGGGAGCAGGTGCCTGTTGGTCCAATCTTTCCGGAATGCTGAAATGCTGCTTGGCCCGACCTCCCGAATGCCTTTTTCTTTTAAAAATTAAAAAAATTTCCAGTTACAGTTGATATTCAATATTATATTAGTTTCAGGTGTACAGAATAGTGGTTAGACATTTACATAACTTATGAGGCAATCCTCCTGGGAAGTCTAGTACCCACCTGGCACCACACAGAGTTGTTACAATATTAACTCTATTCCCTATGCTGTACTTTAGACATGTGTGACTATGTTGTAATTGCAAATTCATGCAGTGGGATTTGCACACGGGTTTCAGTCAACTTCCCCTCAAATTCTGGTTCTACCTTGTTAAAAAGGCATTCGTCATCCTCTTGTCTATGGAGCAACATCGAAGTCAATTTAGCCAGATATTTCAAGTCTTCTACACATTTAATCTTATTCTGTTTTTCAAGCCTTTCTTCTACTATACTACATCCCTATACAGACTGCTCTATCCAAACTCACCTTGAACTTCTTCCATCCGCATCATTTGCCAATCCTCAACATCACTTCCTAATTTTCTACTTATTTTTCAAGTATTGCATTTTACTAATTGCTCACCCCCTCCAGAAGTGATTCCCCGCCTCCTCTATTTGAATGCTCCTCGTGCTTATTTTCTGCTTTGAATGGAGACAATTAGGCTCCCCAAGACTAAACTTTTGTGGCAGCCTATCCCTCAATTTCCCCCACTCCCACACCATAGCCTGAGCCTTCTGCCTCACCAACGGCATGGTCAAGGCATGTTTGTTGAACTTTTGATGACTTACTGATTGGATTCCTGCTGTAAAACATTACTCTTTAACTATAAGGAATAACTGCAAAGTTAAAGCAATGAAAATTATTCTGCTGAAAGCATGTTTGAAGATATAAGGTACTCAAAGAGAATTTAAAATAGTTAAAATATTTTACATGAAAAAAAGGATCAACTCAGAACACTCAAGATGTTTAGTTATCTCAATGGAACAAAGAAACATTTAAACAAAAATTGCCGTGCATGTTTAATGGCTTTAGAGCAACTTCTCCATATCACCATATATTAAGGACTGACTTAAATTCTTCATCTTTATATGTGAGAAAATAAATACTAACAGGCTTTAAATCTTTAATACTCTTACTATCAGCCCAGTGTGGAAGCTTATATCTAATCTAGGGGCATTTTGATTTATTGGGTACTTATGAATTTCAAATACATTTATGTATCAGTAGCATATCTTTGGATCCCTGCAAATGTTGGTTGATACGCACACAGCATTTGCTATAGATGCTGGGTGCTTATATAGTCACATTAAAAAGGGCTACATTTTCAAAGCATCCTCAAGACTGATTAGTAATTTTGCATGTAAAACATAAACATCTTTGGAGTAAGTTAGGTTGCAATCTAATGAAGTAGATTTTTTCAGTTTATAAGCTTTTTAAAATCAAGCACCCTGGCAAGCTATGCCGAAATGCAGTCTGCCTCTAGAACCATTTCATAAACTGACATGGTTATTGAACAGTTACTGGGGCCTCTGAACTGTCTAACTTACAGGATTGGGCACTAGGGGAATTTTAAGTTCAAAGAGCTCATGTTTGCTTTTTGTGGGGAGCACATCTGTGAGCCTATTTTTGTTTTTGATGCACAGAGATATATCGCTGCAGATAACCTTGTAACCAAAATAATAATAGGTGTGATCGAATTTTAAAGATTCACTTCGTCACTGCAATTATAGGGAAAGTAATTTTTATTACATGTCCAATGAAAGCAGATATTGTTCATATGAACTGTGCTAACTGACATCAATTTGCTTTGGCTGCGGATGAACTAGGTCTGTTTTAAAATTCTTCCATTGTGAGCAAGTCGTTAAAAGAAGGGAAAATGAACACCAATGACTTCTTGGAAATGCGAACTTTAATTTCCAATTCTGTTTAGGGAGTTTAGGGACTTAGATGGCATATGAGATTATTAAATGCTTCCCTATTTCTGCATAGGAAATGTGGATATTGCAATATCTTTCAAGAACTGGTGACTCTGTTCTTTTGAACTGTTACTATCTTAGGTCATTTATTATTATGAAAAAATTCAATCGATTTTTAATAATTTTAAAGGAAATGGGGAAGACAAGAGTCTTGGGAGACATAATTTGAGCTCATAGATCATTTAGGTACTTTTGTTCATCAGTAATGAATTCATTTATCATCAAAACATATGATATAATAAATAATGCTTTAAATGCAGAAATAAGAACCGGTGGACTGCCAGATCTTTCAGAGAAATACTGGTGACCGTAAGATGGAACACTGCTGTTTAAACCAATCAGCGAAACTCCCCTGCAGAGAGGATGCCGAACATTTTACTTTCAAGGCCATGCATTTTCAGGGGGCGGGGGGGGGGCTATGTGTAAATAAGTGTAGGCTCACATAGCTCACAAATGTTGAAGATTTCATATTTATTTTCTCGGATACATGAAATAACATTTGTTAATGTGTACCTCAGGGAGTTGTAAGGCTTAAATGAAAACTTGTAGCATAATCTGCAAATGTTTAATAAATGGTAACATTTTACCTTCTTTCCTAAGTATCTCCATTAGGGAACAAATATAAATATATGTTAAAGAAGGCCAATCTTACCTAAGGATAAAATCCAGAACTCACAAATATTATGAATAAGTCCATCCCCTTCTGCCAATTCATTTATTAACTTAGATTAGAATGGTTCAGTAAGGCATCCTCACACATCTGCAGCACAATTGATCTTCTAAAAGACATTACGTTTAATCAGACTCCTAGCTCTTTTGCTCACATTTCTGTTTTCACTTTCCCCTCGTAATGAATGTATGAACTGTGAGCACTTCAAGAGCACCTGATACAGTCCCAGGCTCAGAGTCAAGCTGTTTCCTGATGAAGGAATGCTGATTGTGCCCAATATTGTTCACGTTTGAGAATAATCACAATTCAACTGAACTCTGAGTTTACACGATATAGGTTGCAAAAGTTCCTGTATGTCTCAATGTCACATATAACTTTGTTTTCATATATATATATTTTTTCAACTGCATAGGTCTTCAACAGAACTTCTCAGTTAATGTAGGCACAGTGATGAAACTATTAGTAAACAGTACCCTAGAATTAGTAACAGGACTTACCTTACTCTAGTGGAAAACCAATGACAGCAAATAATGAAATATAACACAAGTTAAAAAATGCCTTTCAATGCATGCAGCACTGTGATTAGTCATAAAAGTCTGATCAGGTTTAGACGCAATATAGGATTTTTCATCTCTTTTGAAAATAAAAATTAAAGATGTTATTCCTTATTCTTCTATATCTAATACACACATATATTTAACTTTTCTATGTAATGCAACATGCAATATTTGCTCATAACCATATGTCAAGGTACATGTAGCTATAATACTACATTTGGCATAAATGTTGCATATAAAGTATAAATATAAAAGTACTGGTTTAATAGCCCCCATTAGTTTTATTTTCTGTTTTAAATTAATTATATTTTAGGAAATACTTATTTCTGAATATATTAAGGAATGGGCTTTTAAAAATACAAAGTCCTCTATATCAGATAACCATCAAATTTAATAAAGGGTAAATATGCTTTGCAACAAATGTAATATGCTCATCTCCATAAATCATTTGTGCCAAAAATATGACAGTATCTTGATAATGAAGAGCATAAAGGGATGGTCACGATGGAACACATATTATTAAAATCTGATAAATGCATTTAAGATCATAGTTAGCAACATATTGGCTTTCAATTTTCAGTAAATGTGGTAATAATTTACTTTTTCATAAATCAATTCACACAGGCTAACTCTTTACTGAGTAATTTACTTTCAAGATACACATGCAAAAATTGGCCCACTCCATTATGCACATGACAGCTGGTGACTTAGACACGTACACAGGAAATGTGATGTGTGAATGAAATGCATAGTTTGGTGAGGGAGATTCTTAGGATAGAAGTATGAGTGCCCAACAAAAACATTAAGACAAAGAGTTCACTTTTATCCTAAGAAGAATCCCACCAGCATGGATCTTGTGAGGGATCTGCCCAAATGTATTCACAAACATTTACTGAAAAACAAATGTTCTACACTAGCAAATGAATTCAGAGAAATTAGGTTTCTGACACTTGATTGTCAATGATTGTGTTATGCTACATCATTCAGACGTAACAGAATGAGGACTTTTTGTAAGCTAGTGAGGCTGGAAAAAAGTGGCCTGTCAGTTTGGTTCATCTGTTCCATGGCAGATTAGTGAAGTGCTTTTCAAGGGTAGGTTTTATTGAAAAACATCAGAGTGGAAGATGACTCTCTCAAACAAGCATCAGGCATAAATGACTTTGCTTGTTAAATGCTAAATGGTAGTTTTTATCTTTATGGCGGGTGGGGGCGGGGGCTTGTCATTCTGTAGATTCATATTTATGAAACTCAAATCTTTCCACAGGGAGTATTTTAAAAGTAAGACATTAAATTAAAAACATATTATATATCTTGTTCATTTAGGATGAATTCCTAAACCTTGAAATACTTTCAAAAGTGCTAAATTTGTTCTCATCAAATTCATATATCTTCTTGGTTAATATGGGCAGTACTGAGGTTAAATTCAAGATACCATGCATGACCAATTTTTCTTTCTAAAAATTTTTAGCATGTGTACTTTGGTGCACATGCACGAAAGTGAAACTATGGTAATAAAGCTAGACTAAGGCCAGTCTTCACTCAGAGAAGGAAATACATTTAAAAAGTGTAACACCTCCCCCCCCAATCCCTAGTTGCAAATTCATATTAGTGTGTCTCATTAGGTAGGGCTTGTATCTCTTTAGATATGGACCTCAGTCTCCTCCCCCCTCCACACCTGAGGAGTTGATATTACTAATTTATAGAGCTAAATGTTATTATATAAAGGTATAGTGAATAGAGAGAATATATATATATATTTTTAAATATATTTTTTATTGATTTCAGAGAGGAAGGGAGAGGGGGAGAGAGAGAGAGAAACATCAATGATGAGATAATCATTGATTGGCTGCCCCCTGCATGTCCCCTACTGGGGATTGAGCCCAGAACATGGGCATATGCCCTTGACTGGAATTGAACCTGGGACCCTTCAGTCTGCAGGTGGATGCTCTAATCACTGAGAAAACTGGCTACGGCAATGGAGAGACTATTTTGAATTGATAGGAATTCTTGGTATATTCCTTCTTTCTATTCCTAAATATACATCTATGGTAGCAAAGTTAAAATTAGTACTATTTGTGAATCACGACATGAGCTTGCTAGCTTCTTTGTGCCTCATTTGGTTGAAAAGATTCTGGAAGATTATTATATTACTTTTTTTTGGAATTCTCTGGAACTTCCTTTCTATGTTAAGCTCATAAAATCAGTGAGTTATAGCTGCCAAGGGCATATTAACTAGTGAGTACTTTTTAAAACGTTTTATGATGCTTCTGAAAAGAAATACTTTGAAAGGATACAGTGGCATAAAAATATTGACTCCCAAGGCAAGAGCAAAACCTCAAAGACATATTTCTGAAATTGTATTTTTTAAACAACTCATTTATTTGAACTCAACGTCATGACGTATGTCTCTCCAAAAAGGAAAAAAAATAAAGTCCTTTAATGTTAACAAATTCTTGAATCGTCATTAAAGAGATAGCATTTGCTTTTAAAACTATATATGTAATATATAAATGAAGTGATATGGTGATATGTATAAAGTTATACTATTTAAATTATTCTCGGAAGAAGATGCAGAATAAAACTCAAATGATGCAACAGTGTATGTGTGGCAATACTCTTTTATCATTGAAATGTTCTAGTGCCCTGAGAGTTTGAGACAATAATGCAGAATAAGAGCAGAGAGGTGCCTGGTGAGTTATACATTCTTCAAAGTATTAAAATTCTGGAACTGGAATGTACTAGTAAGTGAAGTCTTTACAAATACCGATTATTGCTCCAGAAAAAATACCAGAAACAATAGATGTGATCAATGTGATAGATTTCATACAATCTGAACTTGATTCTTGTAATAATATCATGATGTTGGTAGCTGCTTATTAAACTTAGTACCAACACCAGGTATTCGTGATTTCCTTGGGAGTTGTGTGGTGATGCTGGTGTTCTGAGGGCCATTGGGGCAGCAGGTCCACAGGAAGCAGAGAACAGAGTTCTGCCTCCAAGTTGTGAAGGGTTATTTCCTACCAGGGAGTATATTTGCACTTTTGACCCCATGTGCTCTTTAACTGTAGTCCAAGGGAGGGACTCATGGTGATGATACACCTCTGAAATCCAAGACAGATAACCGCAATTGCTTGGCTGGGGGGCAGGTGAAGAAATATCTACTCCAATTAAGAATTGTTATGTCTCGCTAAGGGCAGTAGCTAGCATCCTGCCTTCTTCTGAGGACTGTCACATTTTGAAGTTTCCATAGGAGTTGGCAATGCTTTGTCAGGCACAGGAAGCCCCGTTAACGTAAACTGTCTTGGCAAGAGACTTGAGAGATATAAAGTGGTTATTGACTCTAAATTTGATTCTCAACCAGTTTATTAGAATCACCCGAGGTGCTTTTAAAAAAGACTGATACTCAGGTTCCTCTTCAGATCAACTGAAATCAAATCATCCGTAGGGATGGGCCTGGGCATTGGGACATTGCCCAAGCCCTAGGGCAGTGATGGCGAACCTATGACACGTGTGTCAGAGGTGACAGGCGAACTCATTTTTTTGGTTGATTTTTGTTAAATGGCATTTAAATATATAAAATAAATATCAAAAATATAAGTCTTTGTTTTACTATGGTTGCAAATATCAAAAAATTTCTATATGTGACACGGCACCAGAGTTAAGTTAGGGTTTTTCAAAATGCTGACACGCCGAGCTCAAAAGGTTCGCCATCACTGCCCTAAGGGATTCTGATGTTTAATCAGATTGAGAAGCACTGCTCTGAAAAAAGTAGGCAGGGCAGAATGGCTCTAGGGATGGTTTTTGGTCTATTTGGACGTTGCTCTCTGGCCTTACCATGTATGCATTCATTTTAGAAACCAGGTTATTCTATTCTCCTGGATTAATGTAGTCTGAGGAAATTAATATCTAAGTAAGACATCAGCCTCATATATAGATTCAAATGAGTCTGGACAGTTATTTGAAACTTCAACTTTGTCTTGTGGAGGCAGAGCCCAGCAAGTTGTCCAAAGCAGCAGAGCGCACAGTGGGGGCTTGTGTAGGGACCGGGTTGCTCTTGGATTGGGGGGTTGATATGGATGCCATGCAAGCAGGTGCCTCAGTGAAAACTAAGACGAAGGCTAACTCAAGACTGAGAAATTCAGCTCATGGCTATGATTGAAAGAAAACAAATCTGGTAGTTTTCCTACCAATTAATTATATAAATTTGCTTTCAAAATGACTGAAATCAGCCAAGGGACTGATTTCATTATCGATTTGGTAAACAGAATGAACATTTGAACCTATCTACCGAGAAGATTCGCCTCTCCTTGCCAACCACTTGGAGCCATCAGTCCGAACCCGTCGAGACATAAGCATTCCAGTTCTACAGGAACTAGATTGTTAGAGAAAAAGCAAGTCATCTCTCTGTGCAACAGTCAGCCCGGCCGGTGACAGTGGTGCCAACCTTACTACATGGGGGAAACCAGAGGGGAACACCCTCCCCTTGTTACGTGCTGGGGCTGGTCGGGAGGAATTTGAAACTTCAAATTCTTTGTTCTAGTTGCAACCGTGTCATTAAATGGAAGACAGCCTCAGGCATCTGTGGCTGAGAAGGTGTTTGTAACTGGGCACATTAACTAGTAATACTCTGCAGATTAATCAATACATATCATTTCCCTTCCAGGACGTCATTCCATTTTCTAAGGCAATCCAGATCTGGCGAAGACATTGTTTCCCATTTACCTGGAGACTTTGTTTGATCCAATTTAACTAGTATTGTCAAATCCTTAAACTTTTTGCTTATTGCGCTTTGTAAGGCACATTCAGTTACACTGGGGGCTTTCTTATTTCACGTCGACTCAAGTTATAGATTGAGTTGCTGAAGAGTGTAAGCCAAAATCCTGAGGGGATCTCTTCAGGAACAGTTCTTACTGAATTAAGAAGCACGTCATATCAAAGGAATTCAAACCTTTCTAAAATGAACATGGGATGCTACGTATCAGATACTCACAGGACGACCTCCACGTGGTCCAAAGCCCATTGATCGTGACCTGTTCCGTTGTGGCGTGGTTGCCACCAGCGTAATAAAACTCCTTTCATCCGTGCCTCCCTGGATCACAGACAGATAGACAAAGAGATTAAACACGAGAAAACAGAGACCTTTCTGGTGTGTGGTCTCCAGACTTGACATATAATAGGCTAAACCAGAGGTGGGCAAACTTTTTGACTCGAGGGCCACAATGGGTTCTTAAACTGGACCGGAGGGCCGGAACAAAAGCATGGATGGAGTGTTTGTGTGAACTAATATAAATTCAAAGTAAACATCATTACATAAAAGGGTACGGTCTTTTTTTTTTTTTTTTTAGTTTTATTCATTTCAAACGGGCCGGATCCTACAGTAAAACAACAAAACTTTGGGTATGGGATTCAGATTTGCTTAGGCCACAGGACGCTTCTGAGAAGCATTAAATTCGATTGGCTATTCAAGGACTTGTAATGCGTGTACACCTCTCCCCCTTATTCCCCTTCCTACACTAGTAACGGGAAGAGCCACTCAGTCAACAAACATGATGTGCCTTCGGTGTGACGGGCACTGTGCTAGGAGCTAGGGGTACAAAGGTGACAAAACGCTATGCAAAAGTGACATAGTTGCCTATCTTCAGAAAATTCCACATTAAGCGTACCCAGCAGAAATGAAAAATGTCGTTTTCTACATGACTAGAAATACTGGTTAGAGGAAGGAAAATATGAAAAAAGCATGGTTGTTTCGCTCTATTCCCTCTTGCCCGATGCCTTGCTTCAGTTTCTACCTGTTATTCTCATAGGAAACAGTAACACAACTTTGGAGATCCGGGTTAGTCTTGGTTCTGCCACCACTATGTTTGTGGTGTGGGTCCAGTGACTTCAAATTTCTAGCTCAAACGCTGATTCTCAGGGATCTTGTGTGAGACAACGCCTCTCCATTCCGACCACTTACAGGGGGACGTTGTAAGACACCCTCTGAGCCTGTGTGAAATCCTTGGGCTGGTGCTGCGCGATGACGTGCCAGGTGATCCCGTTGTTGACACTGTACTGCAGCAGCACGGCCTTGTCCACTGCGTGGGGCTGCTCAGGTCACTGTTACAGCTGTCTGTCTGCGATGCGCTCCCGATTTGCAAAACAAACATGATTTTGCTGAAAAACACAGGGGCAATCATCTTTTTAAAAAATATACATATTTATTGATTTCAGAGAGGAAGGGAGAGGGAGAGAGAGATAGAAACATCAATGATGAGAGAGAATCACTGATCGGCTGCCTCCTGCATGTCCCCTACTGGGGATCAAGCCCGCAACCTGGGCATATGCCCTTGACTGGAATCGAACCCGAGATCCTTCAGTCCTCAGGCCGACACTCTATCCATTGAACTAAACCAGCCAGGGCAGGGGAAATCATCTTTAAACAAGAGTCAGGAAGTATTAAAGGAGTTATACTTTCTAATTAAAAAATCTTTTTTGTTCCTAAAGTCCATAGTTCCCTAGTTCATAATACAGTTAAAAATAGAAGCATCCAGTCTTATGACTAAATCACATTAGTAGTAAAATTTGTTTATCTTTTACAGCACACATATGAAAAATAATCTCGAAAAGGCTCGTTTCCTACACAAAGGAAGCATTTCTGACTTTCAAAGATCTGTCCTCTTTTTCGTGATGCTGGAAATCTTGTTCTAGTATTTCACCTGAAACTCCTATTCTCTGAAAGGTATAAGCCAAACAGGCAGCTGAGGACATGGAGAGGACAAGGAATAAGACCACAATATTTATGCTACATGCTTCTTTTACAAGTAGCTGCAAGCTGAATAGCATCTACACAAGGATAAATCATCATGCTATTTTAGGAAAGGACTTCTGGAGATCAGAGCAGAGGGAAAACTGCGTTAGACACGCTGGCTCTGGACCACGCCTGCTATTCCCTGACATGCATGTCCTTCTGATTTTCACAGGAGTCCTTGCCCATAGAAGACACAGTTTTTAGACATAGGAGATCTATCCTCAGTGATGAACAAAGTAGTTCCACTTAGGGTAGATGTCAAATAAAGCACTAGACTTAAGACTTGTAAGTGCACACATTAATTTAAAACAAAGTTATCTGTACAACATGGTGTGTAATTGGTAACTAAGTAGATAGTTGTAGCTCTATATGGGTCAAGGAAAGAATCAAGTTGTTTCTAGATGAACTAAGTCTTGTTGATAGGAAAAAATGGGGTTGGGGGACACACCAACTTTTGGCATCTCCACAGTTACCATACAGGAATCAATTTTATTATATTTTGATTGTTTATCATAGCGAAGGCCCCAAACCTGCCTTTCTGCCTCTGAAAATACATTACTAATATTTTCCAAAGTGAAAAACCTCAAGAAAACACCCACATTCCTATTAACCAAATATTTAATTCTCAAATATACTTGGAGCTACTGAACAGCTTTCAGCATTCAAGTACTATTTTGACCCAGCACTCTACAACCTTTAAAGAGCCTGGGAACCCTTCTTGAATGAAACAGACAAAAAGCTGTGTTCGCACTGGCTAAGGTGGCAGAGCAGGGAAGGCCAGGTGGGGAAGGAAATCCAACCCCCCCCCGGGTCTCTTTTTCTCTGTCACTTCCCTAGTCGATTTGCACAGTCTCTGCCCACTTTATTTTGCATTAATATGCAGCTCCTACAGCATGTGCATTTTTAAAGTTCTCATCCACCCATCCATGCTCCGCTTCTAGCTACTGTACCTACATATGCTGCATATAGATATATGTTTGTGTGACTACAAATTTACTTCACATATACATTTACATTTATATGCTTGCAATGGTCGACATCAAATTATCTATATAGATTATCCATAGCTGACTATTTATTCAACTTTACTGAAATATAATTAACATAAAATGCTGTGTAAGTTCAAGGTGCACAATGTGTTGAATTGATAACAATTTTTATATTTGGCCATTTCTCTAGGCTTATGCCTATGACCGCACTACTCAGTATGTGAAGAAATATAAGGTAATTGTACAATAAACTGAAGCCAAGTAGAATTCTGAGTTGTGAAACACAATGATTCCTCAGACCAAATTCAAATGATACTTAGGTTTCCACAGCTTAGTGACACCTGTGCCATTAAGTCTGTGATCATAGTTGACAGTGGATGATGATGACCAGTCTTGCAACGGATTCTGAGTCTGAACTATCACACGGGAGTTTTGTTACCTTGCTCGAGTGAGATCCAGAGGTTTGGTGGCAGCTTGCCTTATCTGGCAGCCATTGAAATAGAGCGAGTCCCCATGCGCATAGGGTGCCAGCTGCCCACAGCCACTCCCTATCACTCCGCCTTGAATGGTCTCCCAGTTTGCCTCAGTGACTCTTGCTGACTCAAAATTATCTTTAATATAACTGGGGAGATCACGGCTGAAAACAGAGCAATCATCACCTGGAGGGAAGGGATTAAATACACAAATTAGCTGGCAACAAGCAGAATGACCAAAGATTAAGAACAAGTATTCAATTTCAAATTTAACCCACTGTTGTTACTGTAAGAATGACAAAATGCCCAGCAGATATAGAATCCCTGAAATAAATGTTTCTCTTTTATTTTAGCAATTATTGGCTAACATTGTTGAAATAAATCCCATTATCTCCGAGTTACTGTTCACTAAAATATGCAGTTGCTAATATACTTCTTGCTCATGTGAACCTCTATTTAAATACCACAGCATCTGGCTGGGCCTGCATATAGACCAATGATGGGTCTTAGTAGGGAGCTTCCTCCCTGGCATGAGAGGCCAGCCTAATATCTTTCCCCTCGCATGATTCTGTAGCAGAAAATAAGATCAATCATATTCTTGTTCTTCTAGCCCTACACTTGAAGATTCTAGAGAGCAGAGTCTGCATTTCATTCATCGTCGGCTTCCAGCACCTAGCACAATACTTAGCACGTACAAGACATTCAGTTGTGAAGCTGGGATAAGTAAATGCATAACGAATAAGCTGGATGTGTCTCTCAGAGACCACTGAGCTGAAATACTCGCATTAGGTAAGACGGTACATTAGCAAATGTGTATGTGCTTGCGTTTCCCATTGATTTGAACAGCCTGACTTTCCTAAATAGTTAAAAATGAAAAGGTCACAGAGCTCTGCTGGGTCAGGGGAGAGGGAACATTCCAGACATCGAGGACTCCTTGTGAGACAGCTGATTTCGTCATTTGCCTCAAGATCAAATTCCCCAGCTAATACACAGCCAGACCCAGCCAGTCTCAGCAGTAATGAAACCAGGTGAAAAAGATGAATGCTAAGTAATTTCTAATATCAGAGATATGCAGCAGTCTTCATGAATCACACTCCTTTCGCTTGTAGGCAAGAAAATAGCATCAACCAAGAAATCTAACTAGATTCTACTCCAGAATTCAAATCTATGGCTTCTTTCACTGCACACTTGGGTAAGTTGTAAAACTGGTTGGTCCCCGTAGGATAAATCTCTCAGCTATGAGAGACAGCAAGGCTGACTGGGAAGCTATGAGAGACAGCAAGGCTGACTGGGAAGAATAGCTTGCCCCAGCCTTTATTCTGACCCTTACTAGCTCTGTGAGTTTCTTTATCTGTAAAGTGGGAATGACTATAATGAGCTAACTTACGAGATATCATAAACGCTAAATGACTCTGCCATACCATAAACGCCACTATGTAACTAGCAAAGCATAACATAAAGTGAGGATTCCTTCACAAGAGATTTGTTGAGCATCATAATATGCCATGAGTTAGGCTCTGAGAATATAACGGTAATTATGTAAAGTGAACTTTGTAACAACAGAGGCAAAAACATTGCATTAGACTCCCAGGGGTGGGGAACCTTTTTCTGCCAAGGGCCATTTGGATATTTTTAACATCATTCACTTAATATAAATTTGTGTTGCTATGAAAAAAGCTCCTACATTTATTGAATTTGGAGTCCTGTCTGCGGTTGCCTTGGCAGGGCCAGACCAAATGATTTTGTGGGCCGGACATTCCCCACCCCTGCTGATTAGAGGACAGCAGGGCTGCAGGCCTCCCAACAGGCAACAGAGCAATTTTTTTATGACGTCAAGGAGCTGAGGAGCTACTCTGTCCCAAGAATACTCCAGCTCCTAGAAACTCAAGCAATAAAAATGTTTTTTTTTGAGTTATGAAAGCTCTTTTTCTTTTTTCTTTTTTTGTGATAGAGTAACTTGGGAAACAGAACATCTCGAATTGTCAGCTACATCTTGGGAGGGCAGTGGCAGCTGCTGTTGGGAGAGGCTATGCGAGAGAAGAAATATTGGCAAAGTAGCCACGGATAGGCAGCTAGGCCAGGGAGGAGAGAGGTCCAGAGGGAAATAAAGTGTGGGAGGCAGGGAATTGCATGGAAGACGGGGAAATGTGAGGGACTATAGAATTCCTGAGTGGATAAAACCTGCACTAAAAAATACCTCAAGGAACATAGCATGAAATTATCCTTGATAATTCATTCCAAAGATAAATAACTTTGTGACCAGAGTGTGTCATCTATCGCAAATCCCTCAGGCTGGAGTTTCTATCCATTTCCTAGTGGCCTTTGTATTGGTGCTGAGAGAAGGAGAACGCCACGCTCTTCTGGATTAAAAACGGCAGCCTGGGATCCAGACCTTGGAAGCTCTCATCACAGATGCAGACGGCGCCGGTGGTGCAGGACCCATGCCCGCTGCAGAGCTTGGGGCAAGCCTCTCCGATGTACACGTGGTCAATGGCCCAGCTTTGCTTCTCAGTTTCTTCCCCCTTCTGGATCCAGCGGAACTGTGTCGCACTGCAAGTCCCACAGAGAACAGGAGGCATTCAGTAGGCTGCTATTTCCCATGGCCGTGCCCCGCCTCTGACCGTGGCAACAGGGACTACTTCTGAGAAAAGGGCTTCCCAAACTTCTCCCTTAAGCACTAGCTCACAGAGGTGAGTGACTGTCTACTCCTAAAACTTTGGGAGTGCCCCCCCAACATACTATTTGGAAGTTTGCGCCTTCCCTAAAATTTTTATGTGTATTTCCTCTCCTATTCCATTAGTCTGTGCCCATTTTCCCTATGGAGGTTTATCATTTTCTAAATCTTTGAGTAAAATGTATTTTCGTAACCTGATCAATACTGCACACCCAGAGGCTGTTTTTATCCGGATTGAGTTCAGCCGTTGGGAGCACAGAACATGGGGGGAGACATGCTGCCAACTCCAGGTCTTTGGGGATCTGTGACTGGGGCCTGTGATTGAGTTTGGCATGTGCTATGGTATTTAGTCAAAAGAAAATTTGTGATCTATGAATCATCTACAAATATGACCCTGTTTCTTCCTATTTCTTCCCAGGATATGCAATTGCCATTTTGAGGCATAGGCTGGTGAGAGGAAGGAGAGAAGAGGGGACAGGGTACTAAGGCTGCAACTAACACCCCAGCCCCATTTTATCAGTTGTTCTCAGCTCACTGTCTGAGCTCGGTAGAGATGGCCAGATAATCCTGAAAAGTTTACCTTAGTATGTATGCAACCTACCTGGAGGAGACATGGTCAGGCAGCTGAATGGTGATTCTCTTCCAGCTCGAGCTGTTGACAGCATTGTAGATGGTGGCCTCATGGAACTGGAAGGGGGAACAGCCAATGCTGTTCGAAGAGGATGGAAGGCATTGGCTCTGGACCAGCTGCCAGGAATCAGACCTGCAGAAACCAGAGAGGTTGCATTAGACAACTCAGGAAAAATATATGACCTGTCTAACGTGGACATCATGCTTTGGGTTTGGGTTAAAGTAAGATATTTCAATGTAAATGTCCTATTTCCTATACATATTTATAATTACAGACATCAAAAAGAAAACTTGAAAATAACTGCACACAAGATCTATTCTAATTCTTTGCAAGCAGATGAATATATTCACAGACAACAGAATACAACAATAGCATTCAAGGGGCTGCATTCTAATGGCTTCCTCCTTCTGAAACATACCTGGAGTTGACGGACAAAATTCTCGGTCTTACCAAACTTAACTCACTATAACTCATTTTTAAAAGTGGTGGTGGGAGGCAGGCCTATCAACACCCTTCAATGGTAACTGTTCTGTGTCAGTCTTTTATTTGATCTGGTTACTGTGCTTAGGAAATGTGACTGGCCAAAGCATATTCAGATCTTTCATTGACTAAAATTTTCATTAAGGTTGGTTGAAAATGACATTTGTACTTTCAGGACAAATGTAGTGTTTTACTTATTTTAAAATATAAAGTTGGGTTTTTTTTGGCTGCAGCCTGGTATGAAAATAGACTTTTCTTGGTTTGCAGAAAAAAATGTGAAAATAAGATGTGTAAATTTTATATGCATGAAATTTGTACATGTGAGATACATATGAGCTGACACTTTTAATACAAAACATTGTTCCTCTGTAAACAGTTGCCCTAAAAGTAGACAACCATTTGAACTGTGTATTCAGCTTTGGAGGAAATTTAACAATTATTTCACAAACCTTGCATCCTTAGTGTACTCCAACATTACAGAATGAGGGTCACCACAAGAAGTGGCTTCACAACCCACTACAATCTAAAACAAACATAAACAATCAATGTGAATCAGGCAGAATTAAATAATATCTACATTAAATAGAAGTCACATCAGTCTTTATTATGATTAGTAGTCAAAAAACATTCATTGAAGCTTTTACAGAGCAGCCTGCCAGCACACCAAGAATACATTCTTTTGACTTCAGCTAAAGACATGCAATTTTGCATGGAGATGAGAATTAAGGTTAAATAAGTACTATTCCTATTTAATTAATTAGTATAACATAATAATCATAAATTTAGAGACTATAAGTTGGCCAAAAGGAAAGTTATATTAGAAGAATTAATGGAAAGAAACTCAAAGTGTTACTGGTTCAAAACATTGTCATTGATATCCTAATACTTGATGCTACTATTTTTATTTATAATTAAAAATAGCAATTTTTAACAACCTAATATTCATTCTCAGGGTTTTTCCATCTACACATGAATAAAAGCGTTGCATATTACTTACACTTAAGTATTTGAATAATCAATAATGCATAAATGTTATAAAATTTGGCGATTCAAATTTAAGTCCTAATCATCTACTTAATCAACAAGTCCTATTTCAGGGTTAATATTGGAGAAGGTTAGTGATAAAAATTTCAGGCCACAGATTCATGAATAAAACAACTCTGGCTTCGGAGAGAGAGAGAGTACAAAACATATTCTAATAGTGGAAATGGAAATCATAAAAGATATAAATAAAGTGCTGTGCTGCTTCATATGAAGGGGAGATTCTATTTAAGAAATAATAATTATGTGATGTGATAGAGGTGCTAACTATTGCTACAATGGCAATCATATTACAGTATATAAATGTATCAAATCACCATGTTATACAACATGAATTTACATAATGTTATATGTCAAATATGTTTTAATAAAAAAAGCATCAAGTAGGGTGCATGTGACCTGCCCCAGAAGCATGGAAAGAGTGTGAGAGGTAGAGATAGGAGAAAAACAGTTAAGTAGAAGAAGGATCGACTTGTAGTCCAAGGTGTTTGGCCTTAATTTGGTGGGTAATGGGAAGTCATTAAAGGTTTATGAGCAGTGGAATGATGCACTCACAGCTGTGCTTTGTAAAGATCAACCTGAATGTGGAGAGAGATTAGAGGTGGGAAGTCTAGTTAATGGACTAGTGATTTATTAGGGCCAGAATGGAGGTAGTAACAGTGCAAACAGAGCAGATGGGATGGGTGCTAGGAACATTGAAAATTCAAATGAAAGGATACAGTGAATGATTAGATGTGAAAATTTTAAAGAGTACTTTGAAATTTAAAGTTGGCGAATAGGTGAAAGGTAGTGCCATTAATAGAAACAGGGAAATCAGAAAGAGGAGTTGTATGGGGAAGGAAGATATGAAATTCATTGTTAGCCATGTTGAGTTGAGATGACAACAAAACAAAGGTGTGAAAATTGTACACAAGCTGTTAAAATACTAAATTAATTGTGGTGATCGAGTCAAGGTTGGCCATGAGGATTTGAGAGCTGGTCATATCTTTAAGATCTGAAGCCAGGGATGAATGATATTTCCAATGGCAGGATGTCTATGGTGGGAGAAGGAAGCCAAGAAGTACTGGGAAATGCTGACATTTAGAGGTGAAGGAAGTGGAGGAGCTAAAAAAGAGACAGAAGTAGATATCAAGAAGATAAGAGCAGAATTAGCAGAGAACCCAGAAGCCAAAGGGAATGGCATAGGTTGGAGAGGGCAAGGACAACAGTGCCAAATGGTACAGAGAGAAGAGGAATGAATGAAAGCTGTCGGATCTAGAGTTTAGGAAGTCTATAGTGACTTTTAAAAATGCGGCTTTAGTGATACTTTATTAAATTTCCAGGGACAATTTTTTTTTAATAAATTGATTTGGTTAGAGAAGAAAATGTTAGTCTCTTTAGTTCTAGGTTGATAGAGGCAGTAAAAGAGGAGGTCCCAGTCAACTTAATCAAATATGATGACTTTGATATGGGCTAGGTAGAGGGAAACCCTTACTCTTAAAGGATTAGAATGACTGTATGTGACCTATGACCTTGAACAACCTTCATGCCCCTATGTTAAAGATAATCCTGAGGGAATGGTAGCATTTGGGGAGCTTGCCTCACCCTCTGATCTCTGAAGGAGAGTTTAACGTAGAGTTGAAGAAAAAGAGTGAATATCTTTTTTCTAGTAGATCTGAAGAGTTTTTTCATCTTAAAAAACTGAAACTCTTTACCCATTAAACAACTCCACATTTCTTCTACCAACTATCAGCACAATTTTATTTCTGTTAATAGGGACTCTTACTATTAACCATCATTGTAGCACATCTCTTTAAATAAGAGCATTAGAACAACTGATGTTTGTCTTTAAAATGATCTAGTAATAAAGTACATTTTTGTAATGCCCTTTCCTTTAGTGTGTTTTGTAATAATAAAGACATCAGTTGATACTGCTTTATCTTTCTCTGACTGTTAATTATCTTCTATGCCTTCCTTCACATCCTTCTATATTAATAAATATGCACTTAAAAGATTTGAGAGTCCTTTTAAAATCTTTGAGGATTTGGAAGTTGCAACTGGGCTAATGTATAGGTTTGTGTTTGGAAGTAAGAGACAAAAGGAAAATGGAAAGACATAATAAAAAAGGATAAATAAAGAAGCAAAGTGACTTGATATGTGAACTAGGTATATAATAAAAAAAAATGGGAAGAGAGAGGAGAAAAGAAAGAGAGGAAGGGGTGGAGGGAGTGGGAGAGAGACACACACACACACAGACAACTATTTCTAAGGTTTGGGAAAGTGAATTCAAGATTACATATCTGAGCCGTAAAAATACAGTTACATTTCTTGCTATGTCCTAATATACTTATAGATTTTATATATGCTCCAATAATCATACCTGATAAAAACTTTGTGAAAGATTACTTCTTTTATTCATAAGATGAAGTCTCTTTTAATGAGTGAAATCAATCCTTTCCTTATACTAGCCCAAATAAGCATTCTCTCCACATCCCCTCCCGCAAACGTAACGCCATCCTCTGTGTGGAAGGGCCACCTCCCTTACCTTAAACTGCATCATGTACCCTGGCTGTATAATGAGCTCTCTGGAGGAGAGCACATTGTGGGTCTTGTCTTTCTTTTTATTGGGCCAGTAGAGGTGGAAGGAGGGATTGCCACAGAATCCTGCTGTCCTTACTGCATTAGGGTAAAAACTCCAGTTTTCTTCATGGGAACTGCCTTCTGTTAAGGTAAATTGGAAAGAATATAGCATGTTATTCTCTTGAGCTGACTGGCTTATTGTTGAATTACTTGAATATCTATACTCTGGCTTTCTGTTTACTCTTTAAGATTTATTCTTATTTTATTTAATTGCTATAAATAATATATATCTAAGCTGAGAAATCAAATTTAGAAAAGATTATTAACTACTAGTACTATAACGATTACCCAACTTTTAAAATGTAATTGCTATTTTGTTCACCAGTTCATTCTGTTCATTAGATTACGCATATACATAATCGATGGACACAGAAAATAGTGTGGTGAAGGCCTAGGGAAGGGACAGGAGTGGGGAGGAGGAGGTCAATAGGAAAAAACAACAACAAAAAACAAAGGGGACATCTGTAATACTTTCAACAATAAAGATAAATTTTAAAAAATGTAATTGCTAGTCTGGGTAATTTTCACCGTTGCAAAATGATTCTTGGTATACTTTAAAAAAATTCTTTATTGTTACAAGTATTACATAAGTCTCCTTTTCCCCCCATTGACCTATTCCCAGCTGCCCCCACTCCCCTGCACATGCCCTCACCCTCCTACTGTTTGTGTCCATTGGTTATGCTCATAGGTATGCATACAAATCCTTTGTTGATCTCTTACTCTTCCCCCTCCCACCCCCCGCCTTCCCTCATAGGTTGAATGGTCTGTTCGATGCTTCTATGACTCTGATTCTATTTTTGTTCATCAGTTTATGTTGATCATTATATTCCACAAATGAGTGAGATCATGTGATATTTATCTTTCTCTGACTGGCTTATTTCACTTAGCATAATGCTCTCCAGTTCCATCTATGCAGTTGCAAATGGTAAGAATTCCTTCTTTTTTATAGCAGTGTAGTATTCCATTGTGTAGATGTACCACAGTTTTCTAATCCACTCATCTGCTGATGGGCACTTAGGCTGTTTCCAAATCTTAGCTATTGTAAATTGTGCTGCTATGAACACAGGCGTGCATATATCCTTTCTGATTGGTGTTTCTGTTTTCTTGGGATATATTCCTAGAAGTGGTATTACTGGGTCAAATGGCAGTTCCATTTTTAACTTTTTGAGGAAACGCCATACTGTCTTCCAGAGTGGCTGCACCAGTCTGGATTCCCACCAGCAGTGCAGGAGGGTTCCTTTTTCTCTGCATCCTCGCCAGCACTTGTCATTTGTTGATTTATTGATGATAGCCATTCTGACAGGTATGAGTTGGTACCTCATTGTTGTTTTGATTTGCATCTCTCAGATAATTAGTGACTTTGAGCATGTTTTCATATGTCCTCTTTCAAAAAGTGTCTATTTAGGTCCTTTGCCCATTTTTTGAGATTCTTGGTATACCTTTAACACAATATAATGTATATCTCTGCAGTAAAGAAATTCCTAAAGAAACTAAAATTATTTTGGGGTATTGAAATTTCAAATTATATTTGGAGCTAGACATTTCGTCTTTAACAGGATTTATTAAATTCTCAATTGACATTTTTAAAAATATATTTTATTGATTTTTTTACAGAGAGGAAGGGAAAGAGAGATAGAGAGTCAGAAACATCAATGAGAGAGAAACATCGATCAGCCGCCTCCTGCACATCTCCCATTGGGGATGTGCCTGCAACTCAGGTACATGCCCTTGACCGGAATCAAACCTGGGACCTTTCAGTCCACAGGCCGACACTCTATCCACTGAGTCAAACCGGTTTCGGCTCAATTGACATTTTAACAAGCCACCAGCCCTGAAGATTTATAAACTATGGGGCAAAACAATAGGTAACATTTGTGGAGCACCAAATATATGCTAGGCACTATTCTAAATTTTCATGTAGTAATTCATCCCAAAACACAAACAGACAAACAGCTCACAGGAAAGACTGTTCAATGTCTTGTTTCTTACCATCATCAAAAGTGTCGACCAGTTGACTGGGATTGATCTCTGCTCCACCAATCAAAATGTTGTCTAGTGCCCACTGAGCACGCTCCACCCCGGAGACCACAAGTCTGTTGCTGATCACAAAAGGCTGCCACCAGCGAAGCCGAGTTGTGTTGGTGAGGGCATCTTCAGGAAGAAGTATGTAGTCGTGTCTAACAGAAATGTATTTCTGATAATCCATCTCATGGAGCAAAGTCCAAGTAATTCCTTTAACAACAAATAAATCAACATAGTAACATATCTGGGAAAACCCCCCACAAACCACTGGTGTACTGCAGTTACTACAAGCTTCTGAAAAAAAATCTTCAACCAGATAATGAGAATTTACTTCATTGACTTTAATGGAAATGCTTAGCACTTATAAATATTGTTGCAACATGAGGCTGATGATATGAAGGGAAGGGTATTTAGAAATACTTGGCCAAAGATAAAAACTCTAAACATTTTATATTTTGTGCCTTTAAAATTTTGTGCTGGATTCTTATATGTATTATTCCTCATGAATAATGAGAAACATCCATGTTTTGCATGCTTCTAGATAAGAACTTCTTTTATTTTAAAAAAATAGCCATTATAATTCTATGCAATTTGTGGTTTATTGGACTGATAGGAACATTCCCTCTTAACAACTGATATGACTGTAGTTGGGATGTTTAAATTATTTAAGAAAACACTTTTTGAATACATACAGTACTTTAGGGCCATCTATTTATATGCTAAGTATTAAGAATATCTACCTGATAAGCTGATTCTCAAGACCTCATGGCATTACTTCTGGTTTCAGCCACTTCCAAACAATAAAACAGAATTTGGATAAAATAGTTTATGACACACTTACAAATTCAGATTATATTCTTTCACAATTAATGATGTTTTTAGAATCTTGTAGATTCTCTTAGAATTTATTACACATATGTTCACATGAAAGCTTCTTAAAACACTTTAAAATGTTTTTAAAATTATCTTTTACTTGGAAAACTATATAAAAATTATTTTTAACTGTATAATTTATAATCTAGCTTCAGTTAAGCATAGAGATTTTTTTCTTTACTCATAAACTTTGGAGCTTGTTTATTTAATATTTTACTTATTTTCCTTAATTGAAAAAAAATTTTAAATTACAGTTGACATTCAATATTATATTAGTTTCAGGTTGTTAGACATTTACATAACTTATGAAGTGATCTCCCGATAAGTCTACCCCCCGGACCCTATACAACTTTTTAATGTGATTTCTCTCTTGTTCATTTATTTGGTAGGATTTTGCTAACACAGAAGTCACATGTATGGAATGTGTAACACAACTAAAATCGGTAGCTTCCTCTTTGTAAGTTTCACTATTCTCTTTGCAAAGGTTTTTCTGAGGGGCACTGGATGGAATTTGAGAATCTGCTCCAAGGTATGGCTTTCACCCCTGAAACGTGCCTCCATCCGTAGAGTAGTCCAACAGCACGCCTTCCTTCCGGCAGACGGGCCGATGGCAGGAGGTCATGTTGTTCTCACTGCCGATGCGCCCCCAGTATTGCAGGAATCTGAATGCAAGCACACATGATCCGTCAGAATAGTAAATTAGAACAAATACTCTACTCAAGTCCTGGATAACAACTTCTCCCACATGTGTTCCTTGCTTTGGGGCCAATGTGCTAAGTTGTGATGAAAATAAACTCAAAATGACTTACTTTGCCCCTCTGAGATCCAAATCTTGAGTAATAGCTTGTCTCACAGTGGATCCCCCAAAATAGAGTGCGGTGTCCTCGGCAAGAATCCCACACTCGGTACAAGTACTCCCACCTTCTAAGGACATCCATAAATCAGGCTTGATCTCTTCACTGTCAAAGCGTTCCTTCAGAAAAGTCTGGAAAAAAATAAGTAGCATGTGGTTAAAAATAATTTCAGATAATAACTATGGAATAGTTAAGTTAATCCAGAATTAGATCATGGACTTTAAAAATTAGAGCTAATGCTCGGCTGGTGTAGGCTCAGGGGTTGAGTGTCGACCTATGAACCAGGAGGTCACGGTTCGATTCTTGGTCAGGGAATGTGCCTCGTATTCAGGCTCAATCCCCAGTGGGGTCACGGGGAAAGCAGCCAATTGGTGATTCTCTCTCATCATTGATGACTCTATCTCTCTCTCCCTCTCCCTTCCTCTCTGAAATCATTAAAAAAAAATTAGAGCTAGTGTTAAATGGTTTTCTAAGGATATTGAAAAAAAAGGATAGCTTCACATGTTCTTTTCAATCATATAGTGAAGATCATTTAAACTTAAATAATGTTTAATAATTAGAATTTAAAGTCTAGAGAGAATCTTAAAACAATTATAAGGTTGAGTAGAGTAATACTTCTATTTGTAAAATGTTATTTAAGCATATACTCCCAAATTATGTTTATTTACGTTGTTTATAAAAGTAGTATTATAATTTAATATGATATTATGAAACATGCAGAGTAGATAATTAAATACTAGGGTTCATTATGGCTATATTTTGTGTAAAATTATTTCATCTCCTCACATCATAGCAAGATCTTGATTATTCATTTTTCCCATAGTATATTCATCTTGTCCATAATATAGTTTGCATTGGGTTGAGGCACCCAATGTTTTCTAATGGTAGAAATATATCATGGAAATAATTTGTTAGAATTATTATTGCAGCAATTATACAGAAAAACTATAAACTTTTCCCCCACCTTTTTAAGAGAGTTATCTAGTTGCTATCTTATTGTATCATTGAAGTGATTTAAATAGATTCTCTTCAGACTTATAACATGATCATCTCTATTGTTAAAGATGTGTAGTCATATGTGAACCTTACCTCGCTGATGTTAGCAAATCAACACAATTTTAAAAATGGAGGTTTACATGTAAGGACACTAGTCTGAAGACATGTATTGTTAACCATGGGAACCCTCATTAGAAAGATTTGAATAGAATGCATAATATAGATTTGCACAATTTCTAATCCATCTGAAGAATGCTAATGAAATTTGAATGTCATGAGAGAAACTAGATTTTTTTTTTAGTTTATTCATTTCTTGTGACTATGTTTCTTATGTTATAATACAGTATTTATGTACTTTACTCCATACAGTCTGATGTATTTGTGAACTGGGTAAATTGTACTAGACCTTGATCTAAGAAACCTATGACATTTTTTAGTTTCTATCCAAAGGATTTATTTCCTGAGGGCCCCCAAAGAACATTGTATAAATTATTAGTCTCACATGTAAGTGGGTTCTTTTTTTACAAATATATTTTATTGATTTTTTATAGAGAGGAAGGGAGAGAGATAGAGAGTTAGAAACACCGATCAGCTGCCTTCTGCACACTCCCTACTGGGGATGTGCCCGCAACCAAGGTACATGCCCTTGACCGGAATCGAACCTGGGACCCTTGAGTCCGCAGGCTGACGCTCTATCCACTGAGCCAAACCGGTTAGGGCTGTAAGTGGGTTCTTAAGTCAGGGCCTACATTGAGTCCATGCTCCATCAGGGACTTTGACATTACCTTCAGAGTGTGAGTCAAGTAGCAGTTGGGCCCAGAGAATCCTGGATCACAGATGCACTGTTCCTTTAAGCAATCTCCATGGCCCCTGCAGTTGTCCAAGCATCCAGGGCCCAGGTAGAAATTATCGATTGCCCACTGCATATCTGAGTACTTTTGATAGAACCTAAACCTTACTGGACTGTTAGCAACACAAAAGCAGAGGAGTGAGAAACAAACGTTAACTTTATTCAGGTTCATTTTCCTGCGTGTGCATTCAGTGTGCAAGAGAAAAAACATTTAAGACACTCTGAGAGTATGAAATGGATTAATAAAAAATGTTTTCTGACTGTCATTATATATTTCTTTCTAGTCATGGAACTTTAGTTTCATTTAAATTTTATAACAGATGAGCAAACTTGTAAAACACAATGAAAACACAGCAAAATCTCTATTTCAAGCAATAGGAGCATTTTAAAACACAAAATTATTTAAAACATTGCATATGAGCTTGAGTCCAGTGATTGCATCACAATTTAGATTCATTAATCGCATTTCTGAAATTGTGCAGAAGGTGAGCAAATCCTTGGACAGAGCCTTGTCAGCATGCACACAGTCCTCAGGTGATTGGAAACAGAAACTTCTGAATTCCCCAAAGATAATCAATATTCTCAGAGTAACTATGCTAATTAGAAAACAAATTTGAAAGGGTTATATTAAAGGACATTTTCCTGAGATTTTAATCTCATCATTGTTCTTCTCTGCCTTCTGGGAAAAATACAAACCTCATAATCAACCTTATATTAAAATACTCCACACCATGTTGTTGTAAAGAGTCCAAAGCGCAGGAGGGAACTTTTTGGGGTGATATAGACAGTCTACCTTGGTTCATGTGGTGGTTACATGGGTTACACAATGGTAAGAGCTCACTGCACTAAACAATTAAGATATGTGCATTTTACTGAATGTAAGTTGTACTTCATTATAAAAAAGAAAAGAAAGAATAGGAGGGGGAATATAAGGAAGGATGTTGTGGTGGCTTCCCAGCATGCATTTTACCCCAGATGAGTCAGGTGAGATAATCTTCGTAATATAATTGCCTTAACTATTGACTGAGTCAGGAAAGGGCATTCTTGAGTTTATTTGTACCAATGGGATGCAAGGAGATGCTTGCTCTGGCTCTCTGTGAAAGAAAAGCAACTCTCTTTCTCTCCCAGTGAACATAGGTAAGAATGCACTCTGCTCCAGTTTTCTGAAAATCATCTATGTTCAGGGGAACCAGCCTGAAGACTGAGTGTGGCCAATGTGTGGACAGTGGAACAAAGTGTAAGAGTTAAGAGTAAGAGTAAGAAATAACAATGTCCTTGAACACTGTTACTGTGAATCAACTAATCCTAGCATCCATTTATCTTTGGATTATTTTCATTATAGATATAATACATTTCTTTTTTAACTGAGCCCATTTGAATTGGCTCTTCTGTTACAGCAGCTGAAAGTATCCTGATTTGGCTTCCTATTATGTTAATTGACCAAGCCCTTTAGATTTGTTACTGAAAACTGTGAATGCTTATGTAGTAAATGATATCTGTAAACCTTATGCAAAAGGCTCTATGTATTCTGGTCATATATCGTAACTGTTTTATGAGAAAGTTTTTCATTTAGCCACGCGCTATGATTCATATGATGGAGGTTCACCGATCATTTTCTTTAATGTATCTTTTTTCCTAATTTTACAGTTGAAGAGAAATCTTTTGGAATTGCCTTAAATTAACTTATCCACAGACTTTTCAGAGAACAGTTTAATCATCTTGGCTCACGACTGATCCAGACTAATTACTTTTCACTGCGGGTACAGAATATAATGCTTTGACAAGAGAAAAATGAAACCTACAAACCATACTTGTACAAATAGCATGAAGAGTTAGGATTTGTACAAACAGCATAATGAGTTAGTATTTTGCTCCTGGCTCTGTCTATCATGGATTGACAAGGCCGTAATGAGGGAAGCGTATGATGTGTGGTGGACCACAGTCTACAGGTCTGTAAGGTAACATAGACCTTCTTAACTGGCTTCCAGGCCATCACTATTGCTCCGTCCCCATTTGCAGACACTGAGGTACGGAACATGAAAGGGCCTGCCAAGGCCCATCTTGACAAGTCTGAGAATTACAATTTGAGGTCTCCTTGACGTAGCCATTCATGAGGTCACCAATTTAGAGAGCCTTTAGAGTTAGGGAGGAAGACAGCATCTTACTCACAATCACACAGACTCTCAGGCTCAACCAGGGTCCCTAATCTACTCCTGGATGGTTGGAATCAGGCTTTATTTTAATTTTCGACTTACTTTCCCACTAAGCTTTCAGGGAGGGGGTAGGTGATCCTTTTCCATCCTTTCGTTGGAAAGAATACAGATGGCTGAGAAACACTTCCAGAGCATTTTGGGTCCGCAGGTAAGCACTGAGGGACCAGGTAATTCCAGCTCACTCCAAAGTCAGTAGAATACTGCACATGAATTTGATTTTGAGCAACTTTTTCAGATACTTTACATCCAACAGAGATCTAATAAACAGAAAAGCAAGCTTGTTAATATATTAAACCCATATTACATGTTTCTACTCTAAGGACTTGGCACAAAAAAGTTGCTGATCATTTGATAGACACTGCACTACATCTATCCTGTATTTTCAGGTTCAGTCCTTGTTCTGCTGATGCGTGGGAAAGTTGACATGGTTGCTCCAGGTGACAAGTTATAGAAAGTGCCAAATATATTGGACAGGGAGTTTGGAAAGAAGCTGAAACCTGTGCTTTTGCCATGGTTGGCTGATTGCCTGGGGAGGCCTGGGCCCTCTTACAAATTGTTGTTTGTTGTGCTAATGGTCTGGCGCTTCTCTTTGGCAGAATGCTGACCTAGAAGGATTGTTAACAGCTTTACCAAGTTTACTATTTTGTTTTACAATTTATGACTCTCAGTAAATCACTTTCAACTACAAGTAAGACATAATGAAGTGATAACAGAAGGTACTCTGATGGAGGTAGCCATAATGTGGCATTTGTTGCTAATATAGTGCAGCTAAGGTAGACAGAATAAATTGGTTGACATAAAATCTTATCCGAAATTGATGTTATTAATGCTATTCATGCCTTTGTTTCCCATAATTTTCTTTCTTTAGAAACATTAACATGCTCTTGTAAAAAAAGTAGATATAACCATACTAACTTTAATCTTTTTGTATCGGAAAAGATTGCTAGTTGGAATCAGTATCCTACATATTTATCAACATTTGCTCTATTAGTATTTAACCCTGAGCAGAAGCACATTTACTCTTATGAAAGGTTCATCCTGAAATAGTTCAGAAGTAAAGTACATTAGGTCATTAAGCTATATATAGTTGCATTGTATACCTTAATATTAAATTTTATATTTCAAAGTATATATTAAATCAATGAAATAAATAATCTTTGTCTCTACAGTTGCTTTTTCATTTTTATATTGATAGTATATGGCTACTTGTGTAATCAAGACCATAACATTTTCACCTTGAATTGCATGATCCAGTTGTCAGTGGGAGTCAAGTCGTGAGTCACTGCGTACACTTCTCTCCCATCGTGACTGCCACAAATCATGACACCATCAGGGGAGTCACAGAATCTTTCCACTGTACAATCATCATGGAATAGCCAATGCTCACTCACTAAAAAAAAAAAGGATGAAAATTTTATGACAAAAATACTTGAGGCAAATTTTCATTGTGCTATTCCTACTGGAATAAAGTGAAAAGCAAGACCTTGGACACTCTCTGAAACATGAATCACAAATGCATCTCACATGTAGCAAAACTAAACATTTGTCTCTTGATATTAAAACAAGTGACCAGGAAATGTTGGCTTTCTACCCAACGTTAGAAAACAGGAACAGAAATGAAAATTTTCAATATCCTATTAACAAAATCATAGAATGTTATTTAATAAAAACATACTTGATGGCTTGAATGAAAGAAAATATTTAGTTATAATGTAAAGTAGGAAGATTGAGGGGAAAAAAGGGTGATGCCCTTTCTCTGTTTCTATACCTTTTGGGAATCTGTAAAAGGTTTCATAGTCTACTCTTTTGAAAAGACCCAAATCCAAATTGCATTTCCACTGGATTTTTATTCAGCATTATGAAAAATGTACCTGCAGTT
Organism: Myotis lucifugus; assembly: GCF_000147115.1. Lineage (NCBI taxonomy): Eukaryota > Metazoa > Chordata > Mammalia > Chiroptera > Vespertilionidae > Myotis > Myotis lucifugus. The sequence continues at coordinate 11,372,963 of NW_005871066.1, read as the reverse complement.
TTATCCTCCATAAACATGTCAAAAGCAATTCTCCCGACAGGGCCAGCATCTGCTGGGGAGCGTTCGTGCTGGGGCACTGGGGCGCTGCTGAAGGTGTCCAGCATGACTGTCCTCTGGTCAGCAGAGCCTGAGATGAGGACATTATCAATGGCCCAGTCGTTCTGATCCAGGCCATCATGTCTCGGCTGCCACCAGCGGAAGCGAGTAGCAATCTCTTTAGCATCAGGAGGTAGAAGGATATTCACGAATCTGTAAGAAAATGATGGTGGGGGTGGGGGGAGTCTTGTCAAAGGTCTCACGTAAGTAAAGTAATTTACAACCGTGTCACATAGTGAGTGAGGACATTGACTAAAATAATTTTTAAAAACCACGATGAACTGACTTGATCTTATAAAGTCTCTCCAGTCACTAAATTGGGGAAACAGAATGCGAACAATTCAAGTATCCCGGAACTATCACCTTACTGGACTGCCCCTGGGCTGCCTTAGAAGGACTCCACAATTTTCTGCTTGCCTGGGATCTGCAGACCTAGAGTATATGCACTTGGGGAGACATAAGCCAGTTGACTTTTTTTTTTAATGTCACCTTGGAGCTAATTTCATCTGTTTCCTTCTCCTGGCTCCTTGATTTCATTCTACTCCCAACGAATACCAGCAATTTGCTCAAAATATGCACACTAGATTGTGGCAGGACGTTTGGACTCTCAGCCTGACAGTACCAGGCTGTAAGTAATTACTTTATCAGTTGCATGTGGTTTGACATTGACTTTGTCTTTACGTGTTGTACTAAGAAATGTTGAGTGAGAACCGTGGGCTAATGAGCCCAGCACGCCACCCCTGACTCAGCCACCAAGGACAGACATGGAAGAACATGGCTCCACCCTCCAACATGAACCTTCACCAGCGAGAAATCAGTTCTGAAATACCTCTTAGTCACAATTACGCATTTAAACCCCAGGGATATGTGAAACCCTTTCAAACTTATATTCACAACTCATAAAGTCTGTTGAGGAAAATAATTTCCTGAGGTTTATTCTCCTCTGCATAAAATCTCACTTTTAATCCATGCTAACTTACCTCCCTTTACTCTTAATATTAGTGCTCTAGGACAGGGCCAGGACTATTCAGGGTTTTTAAATAAGGAGTTTAAAACTAGAGTCTAGGATTCTTAAGGATATTTACATTTTATTGTGTTTATTTTCTAGCCCCCAATTCTCTAAAATAGAATGAATCTATATAAATAAGTATTTTTTCTGTTTTCATTTTCCCAAAATGCTGTTGAACTTAATTATCACAGTCTCATAAATATATATGGTTTTTTTGTACTGGGTCTATTCATTATTGGTACTGTACTTTATCTTATTCTGGGATTTGAAAACTAGTTGGTCTTAAAAACCCAAACCAGCTGTTTATCCATCTCAAAAACCTCACCTTCATGTCGGTTGGTTTCAGAGGCATCCTCTATTGATGGGTAATGCAAGGTCCCCATAAGTCCCCGTGATTGATTACTGGCAGGGCTCACCAAGAATCTTTGCTAATCATACTTGTTATTAGAGATAAAAGAAAATACAAACCCAGGTTTGCTGTACTGGTCATAGAAAATTTCCATTAGCAGGTTCCAGGTGATGCCTCCATTGACAGAATATTCCAAGAGGACCCCTTGGTTACGGTTGTTTGGTGGAATCAGGCATCCATACATGAAGTAAAACTGGATAAACTCGGCATTGGTGAGGTTTAGATCCACGGTGACTAACAGTCGACTGCAACCCTAAGGAAAAGCAGAATGGAGCAGACAGCGATAAGGAATTGTGATGGCATGTTATTGGTTTTCTCTGGCTTCCATCCCTTTTGTTTTTCTTTTATAATACAAGTCACATAGTATTATAATACCCACTTTATTCATCTCTCCTAGCTCCTAGCATGGCTTCTAGCACACAATAGGTACTCAGCAAATATTTGCTGAACTTTGAAGTTTCTGTATTAGAACTTACAAAGGGCAATGTATCTAAGAAGATTCTCTTCTATTTTCTTATAAGCATGATGAGAGCTGGAATTAAAGTAACTGTTCTATGTTTTTTATTAAACATTTCCCAGTTATTCATAGGCATTTATAATAAAAGAGAAAAATGGTAATTGGCGTACGACCGCTACCCTTCCCATTGGCTAATCAGCATATCCTTATGTAGATAGGTAGAGATTTCTTGGTTGAACATATGAGGAAAACGAGGCCCCTTAGAGTTCCACCTAAGCTAGGAAGAGTATTGTGAACACACACTGCATTCCTAGTCAGTGTGGTTGGTTAAAAAAATCCTATATGCTGTATGTTCTCTTGTTACTCTTGGGCCTAAACACTGAATATAAATAATGTACTTCATTGGTACGAATGCAAACTCAAAGGTAGGGCATGATAGGGAAATAAAGAACTGACAGTAAATTTATAATTTTTTAAAAAAGAAAGTAGAATAGGGGAAGGAAAGGGGAGAGAGAGAGAGAGAGAGAGAGGGAGAGAGAGAGAGAGAGAGAGAGAGAGAGAAAGAATGAGAGAGAGAAACATCAATGTTGGGAGGGACATATCAATCGATTGCCTCCCTCACAGGCTCTGCACGGGCACAGGGATCAAACCTGCAACCCAGGTATGTGTCCATGCTTGGGAATCGAATCTGTGACTCTTTGGTGCATGGGCTGATACTCTAACCAGTCAGGGCTGAATTTATAATAAAAAAATTCAATTGCCTGTGAGGGGTATTTAATTATGGCACTGGAGAAATACTATATTTTAAAAATACATTTTTATTGAGAGGAATACAGAGATAGGAACATCTCGATCAGTTGCCTCTTGCACCCTCCCTCCAGCTGGGGATTGAGCCCAGCCAGGCGAGAAATACTATTTTTAAACAAGTCATCTTTGGCAGCAATGTAGGATGAGTATAAATTTCTGAAAGAAATTTTCCAATATTGCTGCTGTCATTCAGAAAATAATTTGCTATAAATACAAGTATCTAGTAATTACTGACAATTATTCTTTCTTGGATAATTTACATAAAGGATTAATAGTTATTAACAAATTCAGGAAACATTGAAGCTCATTTTCTAGATTTTGGCTCCTTAATTCCAAAATCTGTTGCAAACTCAAGAGTTTTCAGTTAGAGCATCATCAAGATGGAAGACCCTCACACATTGTGCCAGCACTCTCTCCCAGGATAGAAATTAAACATATGTACTTAAATATGCCTCGTGCTGGCACTGCCCTGCATAATTAAATTGTCTCAGCTGATTTGTGATAGGAAAATGTTGGAAATAATTAGTGTATGCTGATATGTATAAAGTGGCAAGTTCAGATCTGGGCTGTGCATTTTGAATGCACAACTCTGCATCTTGATCTGCCAATTAAACCTTAAAAGAGATGCAACCATTTGGGGGAATCTCAGAGGATGCAGAAATGATTACCCAGTAGCCAACCACTCACCCCGCTGAAATGAAGAGCCATTCCTGAAGCCACAGCTCCACACACGGTGCTTAATTTCCCTCCATTCACAGTAAGCCAGTTCTGGTTGGATGGAGCTCGATTGAAGTTGTCTTTGAGTTGAGTTGGAAGGGAGGTCTCAGGCTCATCACAGTACAGGCCACCCCACTGCTCATCACAGCTGGGTGCAGAGAAAGAGACAGGAAAAGTCAACATCAAACATAGCCCCGCACAAGTGTGTGCTCAAATTAGTGAAGCCGAACCGTTTTCCCATCCATGATGATGAAAGGTTACTCATCTTCACAGAGCTTGCCAGAACTCACCTCCTCTCCATAAGAGTGCTTTAAGTTAAAAATAAGCTGTGGATTAAATGCCCCTAGGCTTTCTTAAAGTAATGGCATGGATTTATAGGTGGCGAGAAAGAAGCAACTTCAAAAAATTTACTAAAGCCCTGTCTCTATGTGACACAGTTCTGGATGGCTGATGAACAGCTGCAGATGCCAAACTAAACTGGTAGGCCCTAACAATTTACAGAACTGGTCTTTTTAATAGAGCCTTTGGGCCAATTGGGAATCCAAGAAGCCATGTTTCTAACAGCAGAAGGTACTTTGAACAGCATCTGACCTTTCTGACCAAAGGACTGACTTCTCTGTTCCATGTGGGAGGAAATATGAATTCAGAACTGGGAGGCTCAGGAGTCTCAGAGATGATTCTGGATATGGGCCAGATCATTAAACAAAAGAAAGACTTCCCAGGTGTGAGAAGATTAGTGGAGAAGGCACTATGAATTCTCTCTTAGCATCTTCAATTTATCAAACAGTATAATCTTTGAAAATAAAGCATAGAGGCCTGTAGTACACAACACACACACACACACACACACACACACACACACACACACCTACCTCGTTTAGATCCTTCCAAAGATGCCAAGGACCTCTAAGAACAAAATAACAGGCCTCTCCATAAAATATATACCTGGTAAATTGATCAGGTATTTATGTACTTTCTTTAGCAAACAGCATGGGAAGACCAATTAAACCACAGTAATGTATATCCTTACATATATTCAGACCTAAGTGAGGAAAATACTTAATGATGTATTACTTTTGGTCAGAACATATGAAACCCCTGCTCTTCTTTTAATGTCTATTTCAAGGTTCTGGTGTATCACAGAAACACAGAAGGAAATAAAATCAGTCAATTATAATTCAGCTTTCTCCTGACAAGATAGCTATTGTTCACTTCCTAATCTCCAAGCAAGAATGAAGATACAGTTGCCATAAACCCTGTAGTTAGCTCAGCATCAGATTTTAGGACAAATGTATAATTTAAGGTAGCTTGGGAATGACTAATAAACCAGTTTCAGAAAAATCTCCTGGCTGGAATGTGAGTCAGGAACTTTCTACAGAAGGAAGAGAACACATCTACTTACACACAGTTTCCTTGGATGCACCTCCCATGGCCACTGCACATGTCTATGCAGCCATCCCCGATATAGACATTATCTATCGCCCACGTCTGCTGCTTGTCAAAAGGAGCTGGTTGATGCCAACGGAAACGAGTGGCTTGGGACCTTTGAAGAAAGAGAGAATTATAACGAAGGGTGTGGTGAAAAGGCGGGTTCTGGTGTGTTTGAACAGGTGCACGGAGGAGGGGAACACAAAGGCATGGATATCCCCACGTGTGTTCTGAAAAGAGCATTCGTCATGGCAGTGTTCTATGCAAAAGTGGTTAACAAAACCAAACCAAACTGAACTGCAAAAGCTTGAGAATATATTTTGGGCCAATGATCTTTATAAGCCTTGTAAAAACAGAAACTAAAACTAATCCTAAAACCAATAGTTTCAAGGGAACGGTGAGCCCTGAATTTTGTGTGGGGGCCACTGTGGGTCTGCAGATAACTTATATTTGCAAATTAGAAAAAGATGCCACAACCCCTCTGCATTTGACTTAGGAAGCAGGCTACGAGTTGGACTTCAACTCCTACTTGCTCCTGAAGGCCAGATACTTGGGCATATTGGTCCACCTCACACAGCATTTGTGAGGAATTTTCACATGCAAGTCTTAAGACTGTAGGAGTGCAAATCAGAGGGATCAGTGAAATCCTGGATAACTGAACAGGTAAAAGAGAGAGGGTTATAAATAAGACTAGAATTATATTATATTGATTTAAATTCAATATAAATAAAACCAAATTAGACATTCTCCCATTTCAGAAGTAGAAATATATTTGCAGAGTTGTACAGTTTTGGGGAGTGTCTTGTTCAGAAACACAAACTTATGTTTTCAGAGACACTAGGTGGCAGTAAAATCCAAAAAATGCCTGAGGCTCAAGTGAGTTTGAAACAGAGGAAATGATTAGCCAGAGCAAGTTTTGTTTTATGGACTCAGATATGTTTGTCATTAACAGATTGAATCACTTGACTGGGATATATCTGTGTCAGGCAGGGCAAAAGACCAACAACAAACAGCAAGGTTTTTGTATTTTCTAACAGAAAACATTTCTATTAAGTTTAGAAAATAGAAAAGAAACAGATCAGAACTAAAATCTTCACACTGAAAATAAATAGTTCAGTTTGATATTTGTTTACTAAGCATCTATGCACAGACAGATTTCTCCACAATCCTCTTGCTCATCAGCCCTCATATGTCATTCCCAGCAGAGAAGTATCTACCTAATTCTCTCTTATCACACATCCTATTGCATTTAGCTTCAACCCTAAACTCCTCCTTGGCCCATGAGGCTCCACATGAGCTAGTCCCTCATCCTGGCTACTCACTCTGGAGCATAGCCTCTTCTCTCAGTTCTTGAAGCTTACTGATCTCCCACCTCTGCCTGCATATTTTCCCTCTCTCTGCCAGATTAATCCCTGTGTGGCCTTTGGGTCTCAGAGGAAATGCCAGGTACTCATAGAGAAATTTTTCTTTGTGATCTTTTTAAAAATTACATTTATTCTACAGCAAACTGTTCTTTTCATTTTATAGCATTGACCAAAACTGTAGTCCTATGATTATTTGCATATGTATTTCTTAAATGTCTGTCTCCTCCTCAGAAAAGGAAGTTATAAGGGAGCAGGGTTAATTCCTTTTGTTCAACATTACACACTCGAGGTACAGTGTTTAGCACTTAGTAGGTGCTCTATAGGTGCAGGGAGTTGGTATCCAGGGGCTGCATTCTCACAGGAAATTATGTGAAGAAGGCCCCTGCAGTTGTGCAACTCTGCTGATCACTTAATTTTTAGTGACTAAGTTTATGAATAGCCATGCCTGTTAATGCTCGGCAACTTCTTATAAGCAACATAGTGGAATATCGTATTTCCAGAGCACATCATCGCTTGGATTCTGATAGCAAGTCAAACTTATACTGGTATATTTCTTCTGTCTTTCTTTAGACCATAAGCTTCTGAAGGGCAGGGAATATCTCTGTATTCCTTCGGGAAATATTGCTTTATATCTTCAGTGCTTATAGATAGTAGGCAAGTAATGGAATTTCCTTGTTTTCCTAATATTTTATATATGCTTCATCAAAGCCCTCTCACCTTGCATTAAAAGTACCCTTTTATGTGTAATTTTCTCTGTTAGATAATTCTCCTTACTTATCATTTTATTGTTGGTGACATCTATAGATTGGGCTTCAAAAGCAGTTACTGAAAGGATATTAAGTTAACAGCAATAAAGATGGTCAGGAAAATGAAATAAGAGAGGTCTTATAGACGGGTAGGCAGGGGCTGGGGGTCAGTGTGGAGGGGCAGTGGTTTGATGTTGAAAGGGAAGGAGAACTTCCTTGCCATTGGGAGGTAGCATGGGCTGCCTAGCAGTGGTGTCTTTCTAATCACTGGGTGTGTTTAATTAGGCTGGGCAGCCACTTAACAGAGAGCTTGTACATAAATTTAAGAGCCAGGTGCGCCCTAGCTGGTTTGGCTCAATGGATAGAGCATTGGCCTGCGGACTAAAGGGTCCCGGGTTCGATTCCGGTCAAGGGCACATGCCTGTGTTGTGGGCTCGATTCCCCAGGCACATGCCTGTGTTGTGGGCTCGATTCCTCAGTAAGAGGATGTTTCTCTCTCCCTCTCCCTTTCTCTCTGAAATCAATAAAAATATACACTTTAAAAAAAAGAGCCAGATGCATTGTGGGGATTGATAGCTTTTATGGGAACCTCTAACCATGACATTTTCAAATAAGGGCTCTGATCTATACTCTGGTACCAGTAAATTCTATGTCCACGGAGAGTAACTTAACATATAATGAGAGGGTTAAAGTAGATGATTTTAAAGGTCCCGTCTCAAATGTGATTTTATATCCTTGGGAATAACAAAGAATAACTAGTAATTATGTACCCACAAATCAGGCATACATACTCTAGCCAATGTCATTGTATAAGAAAAGGGAACACATTCACTAAGAGGATGAATTGGAATAGAAATTAAAAATGAAAGACTGGGAGTGAACTTTCCACCGAAGACTGAGTCTCCCTCCCTGGCTGAGCCAAAACACCAAAGTTACCTCCCTGGAGCAGAGAGAAGCAGACCAGCTCAGGCCAGAGCAGATGGGCACAGAGCAGAGCAGACCAGCACCGCAGAGAGGAGCAGACCAGCAAAGCACAAAGCAGATTGGCAAAGCAAAACAGAGCAGACCATCAAGGAGCAGAGCAGAGCTGTCCAGCCACAGAGGGGCCTGGCCCCAGGGCTGCCTCACAGCCGCGCTATCACAATTGAGCTGTTCTACAGCCCTGCAGCCATGAAAAACCCCACATGTCTGGAAGTTGAAATGCCAGGACATTTTGTTCCCAGTCCTGTCACAGCTCCACTGTGTCAAAGGGCCAAACCACTGATGTTTATGGGCTGACACTTACCCACCCATACAACTAGGAAATGCTGCTTCCCACCTCCCAAGGGTGTTGTGATAATTAATTAGTTCGTGTTTTCCACGACCTACGAGTATCTGAAGTCCCTTGGCAGGTGTCATCATTTATCCTGAAGCTTTTTTATAATGACAACCTCCACCAGCTGCTGCTTCTTGGCGTTGGGAGGAAAATAGCCCGTAACAGATTTCTCCTTTTTATTTTATATCCTTGAAATGTCTTGCCTTGCTCCTTTTCTGAATTTACATCATTTCCTCTCCATGTATAGCACATAGCAAGTGCTCCTAAGTACCATTTAATAATTAAATACCCACTGGTAAGTAGTTAAAATGTCCCTGTCAGTAGCATGGTTTCCATCACTGCCCTCCCTGGGAACCTTTCAGCAAACCTTTCCTATACCTTCAATAGGTTTCCACACACATTGCAGAGTCGGAATCTGCTCTTTTCTGCCAGACGGCTCTATCTATGAAGTCCTTGTCGTCATCACCATCAGGAGAAAAAGCCCTTGATAGGCCCATACATATTTTTTTCTAATCTTTTCACTATTCCCTGATGTTTCCTTTACTCTCAAAGAGTTACATAAATTACTTAGAACTAGAAACCATAGCTCAGTACTCTACCAACAAAGAAGTTGAGGGTGAGTGCCCAAATTACACCGATCCACTCACAAAACTGAGACAAAGCAAGGATCTCTTGGTTTATTATTACTTTGTATTCTCATTCAGTAAATCCCTCAAAACTCTATCTCAATCCCTATAGAATAATCCCGCATCTACCATAACCCCAACATATGAATGACTGTTTAGCTACTGGAGGCAATGTGTATTGCTGCTGTATGTATGCACATGTCTATTCATCATAACGTCTGCAAGTCAATGTCAGGGCTGAAGCCTCTGACCCTCTGGTTTGAGTTATGGGCTATGCAATGTCTGTCCCATTTCAAAACCTTATCCAAGATCCTGTCATTATATTTGGCATAAAATTTCCTCAATTAGCCTATATTTGTGTTAGACAAATTTGAGAATATTCCAAAGAAGACATATAAATGACCAATTAATGCATGAAAAGATGGTCAACATCATTAGTCATTAGAGAAATTGAGATCAAAACCACAATATGATACAACTTCATACCCACTAGGATGACTATGATAAAAACACACAGCAATAACAAGTGTTGACAAGGATATAGAGAAATCTGAACCCAAATACACTGCTAGAGGGAATGTAAAATGGGGTAGCTGTTGTCACTTTCTCAAAACAATGAACATAGTTACTTTATGATCCAGCAATTCCACTCACAGGTGTATAACTGGGGAAAGCATAGGTCAGATTAACTGAACACAGGGTCACAGCCGTGACCCACAGACAAGAGCTAGAGAAAAAATAGGCTGGCCCTAACCGGTTTGGTTCAGTGGACAGAGTGTCGGCCTGCGGACTGAAGGGTTCCAGGATTCTGGTCAAGGGCATGTACCTTGGTTGCGGGCACATCCCCAGTGGGGAGTGTGCAGGAGGCAGCTGATCGATGTTTCTCTCTCATCGATGTTTCTAACTTTCTATCCCTCTCCCTTCCTCTCTGTAAAAAAAAAATCAATAAAATATATTTTAAAAAAATAGGCTCTGGCATTTTTAGGTAACACTGATCTCACCATGAATGAATGTCATTTAATTTTCCTTCCTCCTAAATGTCTCATTAAATACACTGAGGTCTGAAAACTGGCATGAGAGGAGAAAGTGTTTGGACTACAGGTTATGACCCCAAGCATGTGATAAAGGTAAAGTACCCTCATAAGGTGACCTAGATCCTTCATGATAACTTTCTGGAACTAGGGCGGAAAGCACATTAGAGTTAGCAATAGAAGAATGTAAGGGAGCCACCCCACATGGCCTTTCTTCCTAGAAAGAGAGCAAATGGGGGACTTTGGTATAATCCTGGTTCAGACACTGTCTGTGTGTCTGTGGGGAAAATCAAATAACCTTCCTGTGTCTGAGTCCTCATCTTAAAAGACAGGCAGGGGGATTCCGGTTAAAGGAAACTTAAGAGGTATATCAACCAATTATATTGATTTGTATCCTAGTTTGAAAAAAAAACTATAACAGGTCTTACGAGACAAACAGGGACATCTGAATATTGAATACTGAGTAAGTATTGAATAAAAAATTATTAAATTGTAGTGTAATAATGGTATAACAATACGTTCTTTAAAAAGTCCTTCTTAGAGATATACTAAAACATTTACAGTTGAAGTGATATAATGTCTGGTATTTGCTTCAAGATAGGGGTGGGAGTGATGAAACAAGGTTGGTCCTGAATTGATAATTGTTGAAGCTGGGGGATGATTATGTGGAAGTATAGTTTACTATTCTCTTCAATTTTGTAAGTTTGGATGTAAAATAGATAAACATGAGCCAAAAATAATCTGTGGTCCCTTCATACTCATCAAAAAATGATAATATTTTGATTGGATGATTATAATAAAAGAGAAGAGATATCCTTTTTTGATAAAATAAGGTTGTATTATTTTTGCTGATAATTATAATAGTAATGATAATAAAAACTACAGTTTTGAGTAAGCCCACTGAGGCATCAAATCCACTGGTCCATCCTTCAAATGAAAGGAACTTCCTATAACTTACAAAATACATTCTCAATGCAGAATTACTTATATTTGTTAAAACAATCTTAACAATTCTGAAGAATCCACACATAGCAATATGTACAAAGTACAGCCAAATTTCAAATTTCTCTAATAACACGTTAGCAACAAGGTTGACAACTGATAAAGCTTAGAGGGAATGCAGAATTTCTGGAAATAGTTTTAGTCTCTGTTGCAATATAAATATAAATAGATTTAATTTGTTTTAACATAACGACAAAATACGATTAATATATTCAGTATGTGAAAATCAATGGTACAATGGTTTATAGTAGACAAAATTATTTTATGTTCTGTAGTCCTGAATGACCAGCAGACATTTGGTCAAGTTATAGCAGCAAAGCTTAAAGTATCAAAATAACGGATTCGAAGATGGATAGGGAAGAGAAGTCCAAGGCTTCCTTGACTTCACAGAGAAATTTTAACAAGGTGTTCAGTAATATGAATGCTTGCCAAAAGTCTTTCAAAAGATACTAAGTTGAACATAACAATGGAGGGAAATAAAAGAATACCAGGGTAAGTTTAAAGAATCTCCCCTTTAAAAAATAAACTTGTAACTCCCTTGAATATTTCTCCATGGTGAACTCAGTAAATATTGTGCTTAGTCATTTGGTTTTCTTTGAATAAGACCTTTTCTTCATTTATAGTTATAATAGGTGGAAATATCATTGAAAATATCCTCCCTCCCTAAATTTATTTACCTGCAAAAAGCTATAGCTTCTTCCACCCCCATCTTATCACCCCGGTTACTCCACAATCTTCTAGCCCTTTTATGTGCTTATCACCTTCCCTTCAACTTCCTGCAAACATTAAGTAGCTTCCATGCTGTGGTTAAAACCACCTGGCTTCCAGAGTGTTGTAGTTAATCTTTAAAGACTCTGGTATCAGCTAGGTCATTAGGGACAGTATAAGGGAGTGGATCATCTTCAAACTGTGACTTAAAATAGTCAAGTCACACCTGAGCCTTCCAGTGGCAGCTTCCCCCTCTACCTTTCTGGGTGGATTTGAGTTACCTGCCCTTCCACTGACTCACCCTGGTTCTCAGGTGGCATTTCAAGAACCCAAGCCACTTGAGCCACCTGTTATTTTTAGTCTCGGTTAGTAAAGAAGAGGAGGCAGATTCAGGTTAGGGGCTATGAAATTGATTTTGGCATCTTCCTATCTTATTTTCAGTTTCTCTCAAGAACTCCTAGCATTCTCCCTTCCTATGTCTCCTAGGACTATAACTCTCATGCAAGCAATAAAGATGTAGTACTAATACAGCGATCAAGCCCATGGGCTCTGGGGCCAGACAAGCTGTATTTATTTTCGGTGTCTTACTAAAACTGTTCTTTTGAAGGTCACTGACTAAATTTAGTAAATTTATTGTGAAACTTTTTTCTTCAGGATTTTCTTCCTTCTTGACACTCTCTTCTCACTGGCTTTTCAATATCATGTTATTCTGATTCTTCTTCTGCCTCCATGACTGCATCCTCTTGCTTCCTTTAATAGTCATTTCCACTCATTCTGCTATGAAATTTAGGTATCCTTTCTTTTTTAAAAAAAATAATAATCTACATATATATTTTTAAATATGTTTTTTTAAAAATTGAGTTTAGCCCTAACCGGTTTGGCTCAGTGGATAGAGCGTCGGCCTGCGGACTGAAAGGTCCCAGGTTCGATTCTGGCCAAGGGCATGTACCTTGGTTGTGGGCACATCTCCAGTAGGAGGTGTGCAGGAGGCAGCTGATCGATGTTCCTCTCTCATCGATGTTTCTAGCTCTCTATCCCTCTCCCTTCCTCTCTGTGAAAAATCAATAAAATATATTTTTTAAAAAAATTGAGTTTAGAGAGAGAGGAAGGGAGAGAGATAGAGAGATAGAAACATTGATGAAAAAGAAACATCTATTGGCCTGCATGCCTCCTACCAGGGATCAAGCCCAAAACCCAGGCATGTGCCCTGACCAGGCATCGAACTGGTGACCTCTTGGCTAATGAGTGGACCCTTAACCACTGAGGGACACCGGCTGGGCTCTTTCTCTTCTTTTTAAATATTCTCCTATGGAGAGCTGAGACAATTTTACAGCATTGCCTATCATGCCTCCAAATTTATTACCTTTGCTTGTCTCCAATCTTTGTATCTCTGTCAAATGGATGTTTGCATTTGTATTTCCAGCAATATTACTTAATTCAGCATCAATTGATTAAATTTGCCATATTGTCCCTCCTGGAATAAACTTTAACTCTCTTCCCACTTCTTCTCACCACTCTTTCGGGTTTCAGACTTTAGAGTCACCTCTTGATGTGTGCAATTGAAGAAACTGTTACCGATTTTTATAGATTCTTTCTTTGAAATGCCCTATAATATCTGCCTCATATCCTCCATGTTAGCCATAGCATGAGCCTTGTTATTTCATGTGCCGTCATTCTCACAATTCCTTTGCCACTTTCCTCTTACTCAAGTCTCTCTGCTCTCCCAATTTTTTTCTTTAGAAGAATATTCTCATCTCAAAACCCACCATAGTTCATTTTTCCTGTAAGTCTAAACTCATTTGCCGTGCTTCAAACTTGCTATAAGTTAACCCAACTCTACTCACAAGTTTCCACACCTTCCAGACACGAACTCTCTGCTTCTATCAGCAACTCCTGTGCTTCACCCAGGCTCATGCGGCCTGTTCACACGGTTCCCAATTTAGAATATTCTTCTTACCCACTGAATTCTTAGCCATTCTTTGAGGGCCCCTTTCTTCCAAAAAACCCTCTCAAACTCTGGCATTGAACACTGTCTTCCCTTTCTTCATACCTACGGCATTTCCAGCCCATTCCTTAGTGAAGCTCTAACTTACACACAGCATGTATTATTTTTAAGTTGTTTATTGGGTATACTTCTCATTTTCCCCAATCATATTGTAAACTCCTACAGGAACTTAACATAGCATCCCACTGTAACCATGGGCTCACTTTGCTTAAGCTAATCTAGGAAGACTTCTTAATCTGACTGAAGTTTAAGTCTGATAACAAACAAGTGTGATATGTGGTTAACTTATAAAAAATAAAGATGATTTATATTTTAATAAATGCTTACAATGTCCGAAACACTTCCATGCACGTTTACTCAATTTTCTTAGGGTAAAAGTATCTCAATTTTTTCAGCGAGGGAAACTGAAGCTGAGGGACATGAAATGACTTGCTTCAAAGCTTACTGTGCTGAAAAGCTGGAGCCTCCACTAAAGCACAATGCTTTCCATTCATTTTTTTTTGTCTTCTAGGATGATCTAACTTAACCAGTGTATATGGGGAAGAATACACACTATGGTTCTATCTACCCCAATTTATTAAGAACAATGTTCACATAGAACAATGTTTGAAGCAGAGTGTGATGTACCTTGTGTTTAGTCTGTGTTCCCTTGCCAGTGAAAAGCACCGGCATGCCTGTAGTTCTGCAATTCAGAAACCAGGGAGTCATCTTCAACATTGCCCTTTCTCTCACCCTCCCACGCCCATTTAATAATTACTTTCCTTGAGTAAAAGACATCAATTTTATTGCCTCCATTTCTCTTGAATTTCTCCACTCTATTCATGTTTGCTGCATTTTAGTCCAAGCTACTAGCACTTACTGTCTTTTTAAAAGTCTCCTTACATCTATTCTTATCCTCCACAATTTGCTGTCCAGTTAGAATAAGCTTTTCTGAATGCAAATCTGATCACATCTCCCTATTCCCAAGCACTTTAGCAGGCTTTTCATTGTTCATATAACAAATCTGCAAATCTTTAGTCCAACCTACAATGATCTTCATGATCTCACCATCTCACACCTCACTCTACCTTCTCTCTTTCTCTGATCCATTCTTCTAGTATCTCAAATACCTGCTTCCTCCTACTATAAGTTATTATCTTTACATACAACACTCTTCCCCTTACTCTCCACCTACTTAACTCCTATGCATCCTTCATATCTTACCTCAATTATCCTTTCTCAAGAAAGCATTCCTTGGCTTTCTTCACCAAGGCAAATCTCCCTACTATATGCAATGTCTTAGCACCATGCAACTGTCCTCCATCTTTTATCAGACCTGAATTGTATGTTTACTTCTGTGATTACTGGGGATTCCCCCTTCCTACTGGACTAAATGCACCTTGAGGCAGGAATGAGTTCAGCCCCTCACATGAAACTAGCACATAACTAGACACTTTAAAAATATTTAATGAGTGACTAAATGGTTGAATAATCATGACTGATGACTACTGGCCATTTCATTTGGTTAATGGTTTGATGTTAATTTGTGGACAACCAACTTCAGTTGACTTACCACCACTGTACCAATTATTCTGGGATCCTAGGTTGGGGTCACAAGTGAGTGAGTGGAGAGACCTACACTGGCACATTGCCACACCCTATATAGCACATGGCTTTAAGTTGTCAGATCATGCTTGCTTATAGGAAAGAGCTACAAACTAAAATTCCCAATTCTGTCCTGGTGGACAACATAAACAGTGATGTGTCAACGCTTCACAGATGTTGAGACAGTAAGCTCAACTCAAAACAAGGAAACACCATGTTTAAAAAGTGAGTGGATATAAGAACAGATATAGTATAAATATGTTAATCTGTGTTGGAGAAAAAGTACTCTAAGCCTGGTGCACTGTTCTAATCTTTGGCATGTGGAAGAGCATGATAAGAAGTGAGTCTGACTTGAGCTCCAACATACACGTTTCTTTCTGAATTATCCCAAGGATCTGTTGACTTATCCAAAAGGCAGTGTTGACTTTAAAACCGTTGTACAGTGTGAGCTTTGAGAGTAGTATAATAAATTAACTGTACAGTTTCAATACAATAGCAAGAGGAAATAAATTCTCATCAGATTTTTCAAATATAATTTGAAAGGGTTAAAATTCTTGTAGGTATGTGTAAGAGACAATTAAACGATAGGTTAAAAGATGAGGAATAATTACTTTCCTTGAGTAAAAGACGTAAGGGGATAATGACTAGCTGGAGTAAATCTTAGAATGTCACTTATTTGCAAAATGCTACCGAGTAGCTGGGTAATAATTCACAGAATACATAAAGACTTAAAAGACTGCTGCCTTAATGGAGGTTTATTTTTCTATTTTACTTATTAAGATCGCCTTAATAATTCATGCATGGCAATCCCTTTAATGAGCAACAAAATCTCACGTATCTCATTTAAACTTGGCAACTGTGCTGACAGTTAATATAGCTTCGTACCTCTGAGCCAGCAATTGTAGGGCAGCCCTTGGCTGTCAGTAACTGAAACCAACCCATTTTTGATAATCCTAAGAAACGTTATGCCCTAGATGAATGGTTGAATTTTATGGTCATGTTCTAGGAAGATTTATTCATTCTTCACTTGTGGGGAGTCGAGAGAACAATAATGAGCCCACACTATAACTCCTTTTCCATAAACTGCATCGGTTGCTTTGCTTCTTTTGTAAGGACAACAACTGATTGCCATTTTCTTGGAGGGAACAGGAATTCCTATACAGATTTTAAAACTTTCCTATGATTAGCACTTACTTAGGTGGAGAAAGGAGAATCATGTAGCACCATCCCACTAGACAAGGTGGATTATCTACTTTACTCAAACAGTTGCAAGCACACAGATATTTAGACTTAACTTTATGCCTTTACCAAGGCAATTTTATTAAGCCAACATTATTTCTTTTTTTCCCCACTTACCTTTTTACTATCTCTCTAAAGTGAAGCCACCATCATTTCTTATAGACACAATGAATAAAGTATTTATAATTGTTTTTTTCACATAAAAAATGCTCCAGGTGATAATTTTCAAGATATTATTTAAAATAAAATTTCAGAAACAGACACTTATTTTAAAACACATTTATGATAGCAAATACCTCATTTATCTGACACCACTCACTGTTATATTTACAGTAGTCTGAGTGGCAGAAAACGAAGTCTATTTAAATCTACTAGTACTTTCTATCTAGTGTACCTGTTTTAAATTTAAGACTTGTTCTTGGCAAAGTGAATGAAGGTGGAGAAGCTCACTGATTTCTTGCATATGTCATTCTTTAAAAATATTAGAGTTAAAAGTAAGTAAAAGTGTATTATTTTTGGAAAAGACAAAACAATGTCATCATAAAAACTGGTTTCTATGTTACTTACCAAGAAAGACTTAATTCATGCAGGGGAATACCATCAATAGGTAACAAAATCTTATATATCTCATTTAAACTTGCTGTGCTGAGATCTGACATGCCAAATTATATCACATTTGGGTTCACAACACACAGAAGCATCCATACCTGGTGTAAGGAGGGAGAGGCAGAGTGATTCTGGTCCACTTGTTGAACGTGTCTGACACCAGGATCCGCTGCAGGTGATAGCGACTGCATTCGACATTGGTGGGAAGACAGTCCCTTACCAATGGGTGCCACGATAATCCCAGATCTACCGAGTATTCTAATTCAATAGCTGAAATAGAAGGCATTATTCTGAATAGAAATGTATGTCTCTAGACCCAGGAACCATAATTACTTATGTATTCATTTCAATCAAATATTAATATGATTCCCCCCTTACAATGTTTCCTATTTTGAGATGTTTCCTGGTTTGATTTTTCCCCTCTGTATATCACTGGTTATTATTTTTTTCCATTTTCCATATTAACATAATTTTTCTTTTAAGGGAATATAATCAAATGAAATATAAGTAAAATTTACTGAATCATTCTTTATATTGAGTAACTTTCAGAACCACCATAACAAAGCTGTTAAAGCAATAGTCATAATAGTCATAATTGTCATAATTTATATATATTTATGATTTAACCTAATAGTTATAAAATATATGTTACAGAAATACATCTTGCTCTGCTGTGTAATAGTATATACTGGGAAATCAGAAAGCCATGTAATTTCTGCCAAAGTACCCAATCTGCTCTGGGCCTTTGGAAAGATATTTCTTTCCTTTCTCTTCTTCTGAAACATTCAATTTATACTTCCCATTTTATATTTTTTCTCCCTATTCCCTTCTGAAGGCTTTATAAACTGCTTTAACCCCCACCTCCCTACTGAAATTACTTTCTCTAAGGCTGTGATTCTCAATCTTGGCTGCACACTGAAATCAGCTGGGTACTTTTGAAACTACTGATGCCAGGGTCCTACCCTCAACGATTGTGATTTCACTCTTCTGGGGCATGGCCAAGGTGTCAGGAGCTTTACAGCTCTCCAGGTAATTCTCAGGTACAGCCAGTATGGGATCACTCACTACCCAGAGGTGCCTACCAGCCTTTTCTAGTTAAATACAATGGATTGTCTCAGTCTTCAATGTACTTGTTCTCCCCAGGGCACTGGATATTATTGATCACTCCCTGATTCTTTTTTTTCCTCCCCCCCCCCCCGATTCTTTATACTTTCTTTTTTTTTGGGAAATCAACTGTCTCATTTTCCCTCTGACTCTTGTGCTTACTAACACAGCTACCAACTATGGACATTCTTCCAGACTCCATTTCTGGTCTTCTTTTCTTTTCTTTTTCAAAATATTTTTATTGATTTCAGAGAGGAAGGGAGAGGGAGAGAGATAGAGAGAAACATCAATGATGAGAGAGAATCATTGACTGGCTGCCTCCTGCACACCCGCTACTGGGGACTGAGCCTGCAACCCGGGCATGTGCCCTTGACTGGAATTGACCTTTTAGTCCGCAGACTATCCACTGAGCCAAAATGCCTAGGGCCGGTCTTGTTGTCTACCTCTATACTCTTAGGGCTTCAACTACTAACTCTGTGCCCAATTTATGTCTCAGAATTGATTTTATTCATTCAACAAATGTTCATTCAGCTCTGCATGGTGCTGATGCTGGCATATTGTCATGCACAATATGCACAAAGTTCCTGCTTTGCATATTGAAAGTCCTCTTCACTAAAGAATATCTCCACTCAAAGCTACTTTCACCCAAGCTAAAGAAACACTCATCATTTCCCCTCATAAATAAACATATTTTTAACTACCAAATTCTATCAATGACAAAACTTTTGCACTCATTTTCTAGGTTCAAAATTTAGAAGTTATTTTCAAAATTTTACTCTTCTCTCTTCTTTACCCTCTATACTCAACCATCACCTAGTTGTGAGATCTGCTGCTTCTTTCCTTTTTGTTTGCATCGTCTTGTATTGATTTTACCCATTCCATTTCTCTTCCTGCCCTACAGTTCAGGTCTTCATGGCCTCCTGCAGAGATTACCACTGAGGCTTCTTCACTGGGATGATTCCTTCCCCACCTTCCTCAGCTTTTGGGCTAATATCCCTGAAACATACCAAGGCATTCCTCTGTACTTGTGCCTTCTTATTCATGACCTGGTCAAGCACAAATTCCTATGGCTGCTTTTTAAGGCACTGTGTTGCCAACTGTGCTTTTCCACTTCCCTCTTTCATTTTTTCTTTCAGTTCAACCTCTCTCTCAAGACTCTGCACCAACCGACAGTAGAAGGCACACATGGCTGAGCTTATAGGGCAGAGTTTCTGCCCTGGTGCTGCTATAGGCAAACCATGTCATAACTTAACTCCTTCAGTTCTCATTAACCCCCTATGCTAATGAGGGAGTAGGTATCTTGGACCTTAAAGTGTTTTTCTATTTTTAAATTCAGCACTCTGGTCTCCTTCAGGATGGTCTGCTCACAGTTTCCCCCATAGAACAGGAGAGCTCTACCTCTGCTTCTCTGCTTATGCTGCCAGATGGCATGGGTTTTTTTCCTCCTCTCCATTCACCCTTCAAACCCACTCCAACAATCAATGCTACTCGAGACTCAGGTCCTTTTTGAAATCTTACCAAACTCCTTGGATCGACCATCCATTGAACATCTCTCTCTCCTTTGAACTCTCATTACATTTTGGATCAGTACAATTCCATAGAGCATTTGATTTAGTCATTTATTGGATTCTAACTTTTTGAAATATTCTTTCAACTAGACTGTACCTATTGAGGACAGGGTATGAACCTTATACTTTTCCAAGTTCCACTCCTACTGTCTAGTTTAGTTTTGGCTGATTGAATATAAGGTAGAAAGAATACTTCTGGGATTCCCCCTAAGATATGTGCATTAAGTTCAAACTAATAAATATGAAAAATCTGGATTTTGCAGGACCTTTGAAGTAATCAAATTCCTCAGATTTCAGCATTCCCTTTGAATCTAATACAGAACAAGGTCCTTGTGAACATTCCAGTTTGAATCCCTTGGAAGAAGAGTAGCTTGGGGTGGTGAAAGACCAGGAGGGCCCCAGGTCTATAAGTTCTGGTGAAGAGTCCAAGTATGCAACAATGTCAGTTTTTATTTCTCCTAAGATAGGCCCATTAGTGTGTGCAAGGTATGTATGAGTACGATGTGTACATGCACAATTGAGAGGATGCAAACTGGTCACAATGAGGGTGGCTTAGAATATCCTATGACAACTTTAAGCGTACCAACATTTGCGTCATGGGGGTACTGGAAGGAGAAGAGAGAGAGAAAAAAATTGAAAACCTACTTAAAAAATATTGACAAAAAATATTAGGGAAGTCCCTAATCTGGTGAAGGAAATAGACATACATGTCCAGAAAGCACAGAGAGTTCCAAACAAGATAACCCTAAAGAGGCCCATACCAAGACACATCATAATTAAAATGCAAACGGTTAAAGACAAAGACAGAATCTTAAAAGCAACAAGAGAAAAGCAGTTAGTTACTAATAAGGGCGTGCCCATATAACTTTCAGCTGATTTCTCAGCAGAAACTTTGCAGGTCAGAAGGGAATGGCAAAAAATATGCAAAGTGATGAAAAGCAAGGACCTACAACCAGGATTACTCTACTTAGCAAGGCTATCATTTAGAATCTAAGGCAGCCGTGGGCAAACTACAGCCCGCGGGCCGGATCCGGCCCATTTGAAATGAATAAAACTAAAAAAAAAAAGACCGTACCCTTTTATGTAATGATGTTTACTTTGAATTTATATTAGTTCACACAAACACTCCATCCATGCTTTTGTTCCGGCCCTCCGGTCCAGTTTAAGAACCCATTGTGGCCCTCGAGTCAAAAAGTTTGCCCACCCATGATCTAAGGACATATAAAGAGCTTCCCAGACAAGAAAAAGCTGAATTTCATTACCACCCAACCAGTATTACATGAAATGTTAAAGGGCCTTCTTTAAGAAGAAGAAAAAAAAAGATAAAAAATATGAACAATAAAACAGCAATAAATACATATCTATCAAAAACTGAATCTAAAAAAACCAAAATTAATGAATGAGCAGAAACAGACTCATAGATACAGAGAACATTTTGATGGTTGCCAAATGAGAGAGGTGTTGGGAGATAGATGAAAAAAAATGAAAGGATTAAGAAGTACAAATTGGTTGTGACAGAACAGTCATAGAAATGTAAAGTACAGCATAGGGAATAAGTCAATAATGTCCTAATAACTGTGTATGGTGTTAGATGGGTAAGAGATTTATTGGGATGATCACTTAGTAAGTTATATAAGGTCTAAGCACTGGGGTAAATACCTGAAATTATTGTGTGTCAACTGTAATTGAAAAATAAAAAAAGATTAAAAAAATAAACTACTAAAACTCAATTTACATACATTTTTCAAGAATGCAGTTATGATTTGACTCAAAGTGCTCCTGTGTTTTACATTCAGACTCATCAGAGGTGTAATGTAGTCCTTTGATAGAGGAAGCCTTAGACGCCTATTGATACACATCTGTCCCTCTACCTGCATCTGCAATACTTACCATAACAAGAGTCCGTGACTGAGCAGGAGGCGGCAAAATCTATCTGTAGAAAGGAATCCTCATTCACAGCAATGTCTGTGGTGACTACATAACGGGTGCTGGCCTTTTCGATGAAGACAAGGGCATCACCAGTAGAGCCACACACAGGCATCTTGGTGCCTCCAGGGTGAAGTAGCCATTTCCTGCTATCCAGAGTTGTGAAATCATCCTCCAAGACTGTATTACCAGAAATATTTCCTCCAATAAGAATCTGAAATGTAATTTTAAAAAAGCACAAATTTTCAGTTCGGCTTGAAGATATGAGAAAGTACAATCTTTTTGTTTGTTTTTAGCAGTCAGATTGGTCACAATTGGCATTATACAGCAAACACAACTGTTAGGGGGCCTTTCTGAATGCTCTTGTTTATGTGGTCTGTTTGGCCATCTGGCAAGAAGCCATGAAAAACTGTGAAAACAAATAGAAGGATTGACAAAACCATTCACAGCTTTCATGGGCCAAATTGTGCCTTTGGAAACTATATGTGGAAAAGCAAAATTTGGTTTACATATGATTGTTTTTCATGTAAAATTTCTATTTAAGGACAGTTGTACCCTAAGGCACTTCAGTTTAATTCTTTGTATGGATTCTACAGTTTAACAGGTTCTTTGAGTTCTATTTGATGCGCATTTTATTATATATGAAGATCCTGTAGAGTTGTCCATAGGATGTTAGGGAGGTTTATTTATTTTTTCCTTCAAAGGCTGGGAAAGAGGATTTGGGAGTTACTGCCTGTGGCACCAATGCTAATTTGCACATTTTCCTTTTCAGAGAATTATAACCTCGTATCACGCTTGATAAAGTCCCTCTACCCATATGGCAGAAACTTCTCTGAGCAGGACCTGGGCCTTCTGTTGTGTCATTTATTTTATAGGCTCAGGCAATTGAAGGAAAAGAGAATGAAAGGAAGCTAAATGCCACATCTAATCTAGCTGTGTGCCCTTGGGCAAGTCACTCAACTGCCCATCCTGGGCTTTCTCTACTGAACTGGGGGGCTGCTATCTAAGGCCACATTCAGATAAGTGACAACATTATAATAGTTAATTCTAAAGGGACTGACCTGGTCGATAACCCAGGGACTGTAGAAGTGCCCGTTTTCAGAGGGCTGCCACCAGCGAAGACGTGTAGAAGCAGAACGGGCTTTCATGGGTAACTCCAGGGCGATGTACCTGCCCACGTTGCTGGAGTTGCTGAAAAGGAACTCTTGAAGGAGACTCCACGAGAGGCCGCCGTTGTGAGAATACTGCAGCAGCACAGGTTGGCTCCTGGGATCTGGAACCCCTTTACCACATCCCAGTCTCATGAAGAACTGCACAAATCTGACACGAGTAAAACTTACTGTAGATATTTACTTCAGCGAGAAATTCGCACCATTAGCAAAACACAAGCACTCGGGGTAATACAGGGAGTGCATGGCTTTAATGAATATAACGACTTAACAAATGTCCAAAGAAATCATCTCAAAGCCCGATTTTCTTTTTAATGCTAAAGGGAGTTAATAAAATGTGAAATCTGAAAAAAAGGCAATTCTGCACCCATATTTCTATTTTGCAGTCCTCCACAGAGGCGAATCTGAGGAAAGTGAGCATTCACTGCACCCTTTGGCTATTGTATGAGAAGACAGTAGGGGTCCGAAGACTGTCCAGGTTTGGGAGTGTGTATTGTTATCTATTTCAGGTAAATTTGGATCCTTGTCCTTAGTATCCGAAACAGGAAGAATATAATTAATAGAGTTTACCTCATTTATAGGTGAAGTCATTCATTCTCAGTTTATACCAGTAGATTTTTAGATCTCATATTATTGGTTTTGGGAGATACATTGAAATTCACCAGTTGTAACACCTCTTTGTAAAAGGCCAGACATCTTTTGGAAGAGGTGTGTCAAGCCTGGGCCTCTTTTCTGTCTTTTGTGCCAGGGGCAGGGGAGCATGAGTGTGGGGTGGTGGTGATGGTGGGCTATGCCAACCTCTGACTATTGCTGGGTCTGCGATGGATGATACCGGCCATCGAGAACTGTGGCGGCCAGCCAGTGCAGCCTTTCCAGCTGGCAGGGAGGTGGGCAGAGTGGCAGCAAGCAGCTGGGGTGCCAATGAAAACAAGCTCACATGTTATCTTTGGCAGGCAAACTGTTGGTGCCTGGGCTGGCTGCTTGCTACCTGGTAATGCAGAATAAAATTCATGTGTAATCCAATGCATACAGCCAATTATGTATGCATGCCACACACACGAAATATATTGGGGCTTATAATAAAAGTTATCAGTTCCATATATAAAACCATGCATTCTTCATGGGTTCCTCTTCTCCTCTATCTCCATTAACTGTGTATAAATCTCCTAACCTGAGAAAATTGGGATTTTACACAGAGCATTTCGAGGTCAATATATGCAAATCCTACACAGCATGCTACTCAGATGAGATAAATAATGGAGCTTTTAACATTGGGTTAATGGAAAAAATACATGGTTAGTGCCTAGTGACGTTTATATCTATAAAAACAGTAGTCATTTATAGAGAAAAACTTTTAGCATGTTGTCTAGTTGTATTGGG
The DNA here is from genome assembly GCF_000147115.1 of Myotis lucifugus. Classification (NCBI taxonomy): domain Eukaryota; kingdom Metazoa; phylum Chordata; class Mammalia; order Chiroptera; family Vespertilionidae; genus Myotis; species Myotis lucifugus. The sequence goes on along the minus strand of NW_005871066.1, from coordinate 11,348,667 downwards.
AAAACGTTTTATTAATTTAGTCATAGATAAACCATATCAGATTTAGAAAAACATAATAATTTTTAAATTAGAGAACTCAGATGCCAATGATAAATCTGAAAAAAAGAGCATCAAATTAAGTCATATGCATTAAAATAGGATGGTGATAAATACCATCTTGCTTCTTCTAACTGTAAAATTATTATCTCACAGATAGAATTGTATTTTCTGTGGGGCATAATCAAATTTATAACTCAACAAATAAAAGATTTAGGAGGAAGGGAGGATAATATATTATGATGTATTTTAATTTGCTCTGAAATGTTTCAAAAAACAAAAACATCATTCTTTTGTTCACTTGCAAAAATAGGTCAGGGTTCCACTTTACACATGTTATACTGTCTTCTTTATTTTCCTGGCTAAGTGTTTGGCACTCATCAACTGATCAAAGGATTCAATTCTTGACAGGACATAATCCTCTGAGCCAGTTCTAAATGTTTGTTTCTGAGGGACTGCGCTCAATTTAGAAAATGAGTGCTTAGAGTGCATGAGCGAGTTATTGGACAGAAATGCTTATAAAGAATAAGGCTACACTTCAAATGTTCTTAACTTAAATTGCTAATGGATATAAAGTTAATTGTAAATAATTCGAGGGTGTATGGTATTTCCATTAGGCTTTCTATTAAGCGCGGTATAAATAATTTCTACACAGTCCAAGTGCTAATGAAAAGCACTCTGAAGAAGATGGATAAAGAAGTTGCAACATTATTTTCCTGAAGTTAAAGTAAGTTAAATATTGCCATTTCTTAGTCACCATCTTATAAAATACCAGATATTAACTTTTGTCTGCTTATTGGTATTTTATTTCTGATCTAGTTATTGCACAATTCTCTTTCAGTTTTAGAATATAAATTATGTAAATTGTGTCTTAATGGAGTCCTTGGTGTGAGAAACTTAGCATTTCCAATGGAAGGCCTTGTCTTTGAGATCTCTTTCTGATTCGATGATGTTCTGCCACTGTACATCACAATGTAATTTTCCAACAACATTCCAAAGTGATTACCTAGCATGTGATAAATCCAGATCTCGTGTCATCAACATGCGCAAGCCATCTTCGTTGAAAAAGAGGTTGTTTCCACTAGAAAGGATTCCACACTTCCGAGATGGCTTTCCACCACTCATTAGTAAGAATCTATCCGATTCCAGCTGACCTGAAAAAGGTAAAAAATGTGGTTTACCTGACTCCAATGATAGTCATATCATTTTTATTTATTTATTTAGTCATATATTTTTAAGGAATATGGTAAGTGCTTTGTGTAGTTCCAAAATATGAAGTCATAAACATCGAAGTCATAGATTTGGGATAAGAGGCCTCTTCAACATTTTAGCAAGTTTGAATTGCTTAACCTTGGCTGTGTTATTTAAGGGTCCACAGGACAGAAGGAGGGGGACTTTTCCTGAGTACCTATGGTCCAGCCAGGTGGGTCCCTCCTTTCTGCTCCTCTACACGGCAAAGGAAGACACTGGCTACTCACAGAGCGATTCAGGACAAAAGTAAGGCAGGGTATGTGACCATTTCATAGACTTCTTCACTATGCCCTTGCTACTGTGAGGACAGTATCAGACAAGTGTTACATAGCTTTACACCGTTGTAATGGGAGAAATTTAAGGATAATTTGATATTTCCTATTAAACAATATTTTTCAAAACAAGCTCTCAAATCTCCTCAGATATTCATCATAGATTTACTTCAGTTTTTTGATTTTGGTAAAATGCAGATAATATAGCAATCTACCATTTTCATCATGAACAACTCAGTGGCATTCAGCACATTCACAATGCTGTATAATCATCACCACTACCTCGTTCCAGAACTTCATTTGCATAATGTTTAAAGGTTCGTTTATGTTGTAGCCAGTATCAGTGTTTCATTCCTTTTTATGTCTAAATAATATTCCATTGTATTGATACTACCTAAATGTAATTTTAGAATGTACCTTAAAACCATAAATGTAATAATTTCATAGACAACTTGGGAAAAAGAAAATAAGTCTTTAATTTGGGACAAAGGAAAAAATCTTTAATCTCACTATCCTAATATAGATAGCTATTACATTTGTTTAGGACTTTCTCTTATGAGGATGTTTTTCCACAGTTTTATCAGAGTGCATATCCAAAGGATATTTAATTGTGAATACTTTCAATTATTACATCATATGTATTTTTCTATGTTGTAACATTATCGTCACATATAATGTTAGATTCTAGGTATAACTGAGGTACAGAGAGTGATAAGAGGCTGCTTAATGAGTTGGTGGTAAAGCAATGAAAGGAATTTCCATCTCTGGAAACTTTTCTTTCCATCCAAGAAGATTAACCCTCTATAGACATTTTCTAAAATTACCATTAATGAGAAATTACATGTGATAGCAAAGTGGTGAAAATAACCTTAGTTTTTCTCAATTACAGTCTTGTTCTCTCTCTCTGACCATTGTTTCAAAAACGGAACCCTATAAAATTCAGAACTAAATGAAGGCTTGGGTAGTTTCAATTGCAGTGATAACTAATGAAGTATTAGAGTGAAACCTAGTGATTACTTCCAAATTACAAATTTTGTTTAAAATGTAAGCTCTTTCATAAAGCTACATAAAACTTATAAGAAGAGATTACCTTCAAAATCATCCTTGAGAAAATCAGGATTTTTGGTGCTTATTTTACAGGTTGGACCTGAGTAGCCAGGATCACATATGCACTTGGTTCCATTGATACAACTCCCATGTCCATTACACATCTCTTCACATTGGGGACCAATATAGACATTATCAATGGCCCATGTCACTGGCTGAGAGCCAACAGGGTAAAATCCTTGGTACCATCGGAAACGCACAGATCTGGAAAAGAGGAACAAGTCTTTCAAAAGCTCATCAATAGAACAACATACCTTCAAAGTAAGCACATCTGATCAATGAGCAGTGGGCAGTTACTATCACTGACTCACACTCAAGAAACAGAAAATATAATTCAATTTTGGGAACACAAGCTCCATTCCTCAATCTATGAGATTTTGCCAATACAGTTCTTGCTCCCTGTAAGCCCTTCCCAATTCTATCACTATGTCAAAATTCCACCTGATCTTCCAACTTTTTCTTTTCTTTAAAAATATATTTTTATTGATTTCAGAGTTGAAGGGAGAGAATCATTGATCGGCTGCCTCCTGCACGCCCTCTACTGGGGATTGAGCCTGCAACCTGAGTATGTGCTCTTGACTGGAATTGAACCTGGGACCCTCCAGTCTGCATGTCGATGTTCTATCCACTGAGCCAAACTAGCTAGGGCCCAACTTTTTCTTTTTAAAAATTTTATTTTAGAGAGACAGGGAAAGGGGGAGAGAGAACGAGAAAGAGAGAGAGAGAGAGAGAAAAAAACATCAATTTGTTGTTCCACTTGTTTATGCATTCTTGGTTGATTCTTGTATGTGCCCTGATGGGGATCAAACCTACAACCATGGCATATAGGGATGATGCTCTAACCAACTAAGCTACCTGGCCAGGGATGCAACTTTTTCAATATTGACTTTCTTGGTGAAGCTTCTTTCATACCTTCTATCTACATTCTGCATAACAATGTTTTTTAAGTCGAGGTGACATTCGCATAACACAAAAGTATATATATTTTTTGTTTTAACTATTTAAAGCACACAACATAGTGGTATTTAGCAGATTCACAGTGTTAGCCAACCATCACCTCTATAGAGTTTCAAGACATTTTCATCACCCCAAAAGGAAACCTTGTGCCTATTAAGCAGTCCCCCTATTCCCTGCCTCTGGCAACCACTAATCTACTTTCTGTCTCCATGGATTTACCTATTATGGATATTTCATATAATTAGACTCATAAAATAGGTGACCGTTAGTGCCTGGTTTTGTTCACTTAGCACGATGTTTTCAAGGTTAATCCACATTGTAGCAAATATCAGAATTTCATTCCTTTTTATGACTGAATAATGTTCCATTGTATGGATATACCAACTTATTTATTCATTTACCAGCTGATGGATAGGATATTTGTTTGTTTCTACCTTGTGTTATTGTGAATAGTGCTTCTACGAACATCTGTGAACAAGTATTTGCTTAAATACCTATTTTCAATTCTTTTGGGTAAAGTAGTGAACTTGCTGAGTCAGACAGCAGATAACCAGTCCTTTAATTTCTCTCTCTTCCATAATTCTGACGGGATTTCCATTATTATAGTTGTCACAGGTGTAGGTACTTAAAAGCATATTTTTCCTATTGGCTATGAACTCCTTGAGGCCAATCTCCATGCCTCTTTCTTCTTTGCACCCACTCGTGGTGCCCCATATAGTGTTTCACATACAGTGGATGCTCAGTTTGTTGCATAGCATTTGTTGTGAAAAGGCTTATTTTATTCTATTGGTTTATCATCAACCATGTCAAGAGAGAGCCCCAATAGATTATTTTAAAGGGAGGAGTGACAAAATCAGATTTATTTTTAGACCGATGTCTCTTACTTCTTAATTTCTTTTTAAATCAAAGGTACTTTTCCTTTTTATTTGTAAGTGAATTGCCTTTTATTGTTGATGATAGCTAGCCCCTTGGGAATAATCTATATATTTAGGTAGGGGTCCAGAAATAGTTTAGTATATTTTATTATGTACAAAACTCAATTCAAAGAAGATGGATTTATTTCAGAGAAGACAGATATAGAGATGGCATGTATATTCATTTTAGTGCCCTGTGAATCTGTCCAATTTTTAATTATTGTAGAAACCAAATTCAGAATACTTTTTAAAACAGAAATTAGAAGTCAATATTAGGAGCTTTTATTAGGTTTCTAAAGTTTAGTAGAGAGCAAAGCAGATGGAATCAAGTTTTAACCCCAACTTCATTATTTATATCAAGCCTCTAACTATATTAAGCTGCCCCCAAAATGCCAGTTCATAATTAAATTTATTTTCAAATACTTGTCAGAGTTTAGTCTTGGCCAGGAGCACTTCCTACCTTTTGAACTTTCAGACTGCTGAGCTGAGGGAAATGGCTGGAGTTTTTCTTTGAACAAAAGCCTGCATGGATTTTTTTGAACTTCTTATTTATTCAAGTGTTCTGAATACAAATGAACCACCTTGGTTGGATATTTATTATTGTTCACCTGCCTTGACACAGAAACTGCAAGCGCTATGATAAATGGGCTGAAGGGCCTGGTCTCACTGTGGTTGTCTTCTCCTGAAATCTTATTTTGAAAATCTCTCACTGACACCCTCCCTGGTGAATGTCAGTGCCTGTTCTCCCAAGCCAGTGGTATTCAAAAGAACCTGTTCTTTAAATGTAAACTTAAAATTTCAAGCACACAACAGTGCTTTCATGAAATAGGGGTTTTGGTTGACTCATTACGAAACTGTATAAAGCAAAAGCAATCAGGAGTTTTAAAGACAAAAAAACTCTAGATGAAAAGGACACAAAGGTGATGTGAATAAAATTCAGTGGAAGCTCAACACTTATGCTTCAAATGTGAACTGCCTACATGTGGAGGCAAAAAATGACATTTCTATACCTGAAAACATTGAAAATACTTTTTATGGTGCCCAATGGCCAGTAAATGCACAGAAAGGGGTCATTTAAACATGGGTTATATATTTTTTTAGCATCTAGCACTTGTGCCATTATTGTGTACTGTGCTGAATACAAACCAAGGGATGGTTGACTGAGTTGGAGAAAATTTGACTTTTGCCTTCCAGCAATTCATGCCTGTGTGGTTTCTAAGAAGAGTGTTAATTCTTTTCCTGAAACAAGGACTAGACACCACTATGAAGGCAAATTCTCCTCTTTGCAGAAATGGTTGAATGCTGCTTGAAAGATAGGTTTATATCATTGTGCGAGTGGGCATGCCTCCTTAATGGATTTACTTTCTTTTCATAGAAATAGAAACAACATGGAATACAAATAACATGATGGTCTGAGTTCTGTACCTTAGTTATAATTGGAGGAGGGATATTTTAAACCGACAATACCAGTCAGCGAAAATATCAGTGTCTACACTTCTCTTGTTCATATTTCCAAATTACATCATCATGCCTTATGTGCCAACAGTCTGGTGGACATGACCAAAGGCTAAGTGAGGCAGGCGCCGCGGCACCAGGGCACTGTCCTGGAGTGGGTCTCCTCACTCAGAACTTCTGATTGGCAGATCTTTGTGACCTTATTTCCTACTCCTTGAAATAATATTCTTTTCATGTGGGAACTTGCTGAAGCAAGTCTCAGTTGTCAAAGCAATCTCAAGTCATGGCTTACAACCTATATGTAGGGTTGTTTTCTATTTAATAATTAGCTGGGAAATTAAAGGTCTATTAAAGAGAAAACCTAGAGCTTCTCAGCAATACCATAATGGTCATGGTACTGGTTGCAGGGGCCTAAGAGACTGGCTCTCCAGGCGCCTTTCCCTGCTTACACTGCCCATAAGCTGGGATTTGGGGGCAGCCAGGCTTCTGTTGCTATTGACTTTCTGGCCACAGCTGATTGGTTCAGATTTTCTTTTCCAGAAATGTGAAGTCATGAGTTCCAGAAGATGAGAGCTGTGGTTGCTGAGTGTATTAATACCAATATGATAAAAATGAGGATCACACCTTCTGTTGCTGATGGCCTCACACTTCCTGAGTGGAGTCCATGTTATTATTCTCCATGTTATTATTGTCTTTGTTCATGTATGTTTCCAGTAAGTTCTTCCACTTTTTACTATATATCTTTATATTTCTTGTAATATGTAACCTTAAATAATACAACTGATTTTGGATAAAAAGATTTTACTGAGCTACAAGCTCATTCCACCTCCGACCCCCACCCATACCCCCACTGTAGCAGTTTTCTGGTTGTGCTGGCTGAATCCTCAGCTCTACCTGTTCCAATGTTCTCCAGAGACTCTCCCTGCCTCCTCGGCGGTCACTTCTAAAGATCCTTGAGGACATTTTGCTTAGTAATGCTTTTTCTTTTTCTTTTTTTAAACACAGATTGTCTATTAGAAGAATATCCTGTTGTAAATAGCAAGAATTAATAAATAACATATTGTTTGGCCAGGGTAGCTCAGTGGTTGAGCTCCAACCTATGAACCAGGAGGTCATGGTTCGATTCCAGGTCAGGGTACATGCCTGGGTTGCGGGCTTGATCCCCAGTGTGGGGCTTGCAGGAGGCAGCCGATCAATAATTCTCTCTCATCATTGATGTCTCTATTTCTCTCCCCCCCTTTCCCTTCCTCTCTGAAATCAATAAAAATAAATTTAAAAAATAAATATCATATTCAACAACACAAAATATTAAAGCCCTTAACAATTAAATTATAAACATTATGCTGATTATATGAAACGGAATCAGATTTATGTTCAAAGATAATGCAGATTTTTGAAAATTCCTTTTTACCCTTTTGGAAAAGTACTAATAGTTTTGCTTGAACACCCAAGACTTCTAATTATGCTGAGCTTCACATCAGGAATGTAAATCTTGTAAGTATAATATTAATACTTTTTTTTAACATACCCTACAGAATAAGGTCCTTATTCTGAGGGAAAAGACAAATTTTGAGACAAGCTGCTTTGTTGACTTCCTCTCTCTCTTTAAATTTTTTTCTTTTTATTGTTGACACTATTACAGATGTCTTCCATTCCCCGCACCCCTTAGCTCACCTTCACCCAGCCCCTGCCCCCTCTCTCTTGGTCCTCACCACACTATTGTCTTTGTTCATGGGCTATGCATATATGTTCTTTAGCTAACCCCCTTACCTTCCTTTATCCAGCCCCCTAAGCACCCCACCAACCTCCCCTCTGACATATGTCAGTCTGCTCCATGTATCCATGACTCTGGTTCTATTTGTTCCTCAGTTTATTTTGTTCATTAGATTCCACATATTAGTGAGATCATATGGTATTTGCCTTTCTCTGACTGGCTTATTATGCTTAGCATAATAATCTCTAGGTGTCTCCAGGTTGTCCCAAAGGGTAAGAGTTCCTTCTTTTTTACAGCCATGTAGTATTCCATTGTGTAAAGGAGCCATAGCTTTTTTTATCCACTCATCTGCTGATGGGCACTTGGGCTGTTTCCAGATCTTAGCTATTGTAAAGAACATTGCTATAAGCATAGGGGTGCATATATTATTTCTGATTGGTGTTTTGGGATTCTTAGGATATATACCCAGAAGAATTATCACTGGGTCAAAAGGCAGTTCCATTTTTAATTTTTTGAGGAAACTCCATATTGTTTTCCATAATGGCTGCACCAGTCAGCATTCCCACCTGCAGTATACTAGGGTTCCCTTTTCTCCACATTCTTGCCAGCACTTGTTGTTTGTTGATTTATTGTCACTAGCCATTCTGACAAGTGTGAACTGATTCCTCATTGTAGTTTTAATATGCATCTCCCTGATTAGTGAGCTTGAGCTTTTTTCATGTCTATTGGCCACCTGTGTGTCTTCTTTGGAGAACTGTCTATTCACATCATTTACCCATTTTTAAATTGGATTGTTTGTCTTCCTGGTGTTGAGTTGTATTAGTTATTTATATATTTTTGAGATTAACCCCTTATCAGATGAATTATTGGTGAATATGTTCTCCCATACCATAGGTTCCCTTTTCATTTTATTGATGGTTTCTTTTGCTGTGCAGAAGCCTTTTAGCTTGATGTAATCCCATTTGTTTATTTTTTTCCTGTGTTTCCCTTGCCCTCAGAGACTCATCAGCAAAAATATTGCTCAAAGAGATCTGATATTTTACTGCCTATGTTTTCTTCTAGGATTTGTATGGTTTTGTAACTTACATTTAAGTCTTTTATCCATTTTGAGTTTATTCTTGTGTATGGTGTAAGTTGGTGGTCTGGATGTATTGTTTTGCATGTACCTGTCCATTTTTCCCAACACCATTTATTGAAGAGACTGCTTTTACTCCATTGTATGCCCTTGCTTCCTTTGTCAAATATTAATTGACCATAATGGTGTGGGTTGACTTCTGGGCTCTTTATTCTGTCCCATTGATCTATATACTTGCTCTTGTGCCAGTACTCTGTGTTTCACTTACAGCTGTAAACCTAATTTTGCCCCATCTTGTATATGTAACAAGATTGCTGACAGAGGGCCCTGGCTGGTGTGGCTCAATTGGTTGGAGCATTGTCCTGTACCGCAAAAGGCTTTGGGTTCAATTCCGGTCAGGGCACATATGGGAGGCAACAGATCAATGTTTCTCTCTCTCTCTCATCAATAAAAATGTATTCTTGGGTAAAGATTTAAAAAAATGCTGACAGAGGTTGAAAAAGTAGAAATGCCTGTGGAAAGACTACTAACAATTTTTTTGAGACACGCAAAACATTCTGTCTTCTCCCCGCACAAGAAACATCGGTAGATGTTTGGAAGCCATAAAATTCCTACTGCATTTATATTGTGATGGAGGAGGGAATGGGAAGGGTTACATTAGGGGAAAGTCATATTTCTGTTGCTTCCCAATTGATCTAATAAAGAACCAAGGGGGATATGAACCCTTCGACAGAGTGCTGCCCCTTTTGTGCTCCTTTAAATCTATCTTCAAACCATAAGTTAGTAGTATGTTAGTTCAGCGTCCTTTGTTTTAAACATACATCAGTCTGTTTCAAGTGAAGAACTGAAGAAGAAATTTGAAAGTGGAAATTTCCCCGATAAAGTCAATAATGATGCCAAAAGAAAACCACCAAATGAAAAATAAATGTGGCAAAAAGTCGCAGGTCCTTACCCACAAAGGTGCAGCTTCCCGAAGTGCACAACCTCTCTCCGCCAGCCCTGGGTGGTCCCTGCGTAGTAGGTGCTGCTCGGGTGGTGCTCAGTGGAGCACAAGGAGCTGACGTGGCCGCTGCTGTGGTAGCAGAGGGGGAGCAGCAGGTGCCAGGTTGCCCCAAAGTCCCTTGAAAATTCCAGTTTTATTGGCTCAGCAGATGAGCTATCAGTTGAGCATCCAACGTTGATCTTGGGGAAGAAGAAAAAATGACACAAATTACCTTGAAGCAATAAGCCTTGAAATGATTCACCACATCATTATTATCTTGAGTCCATTTCCTGGGAACTGTCTTGCTGAAATATTAAACACTATGAAATTCTGTTTTGCTTGAGTAATATCGGATATTACCTTTAAGTAATACTTTTTCATAAAGAAACTCAATGGGTCTCATGAAAAATTTATTTCCCCTCATTTTATTAAAAAACAACAACTAGGAAGTGGGTAAAGCAGAGGCTGGCACAGAATTCTGGTTCTTACCTTTGGCCTATTTTCATGGCCAAACCAAATTAATAGTAATGAAAAGACTCTCTCTCTAATTTTAACCATCAGTTTTTTCTAGTCTGCTAGACAGGAATACCTTCCATTTTCCTTCTTGTGACACCTTCCAAATATATGTAATCCCAGTTTTGCATGAGCAGAATCTTCAACATATTTTTAATATTAAAATCATTTTTCCCAGAACAGGGAGGGCATTCTTAGAAAGACCTTTTTAATGATTAAGGAAATAACCCTTCCAGTCCTTTCCCCATATTTTCAAGTAAATTAAACTAAAACATAATTAAGTAAATGCATGTGATTTTGTCTTATGAAATTTTTTTCTCTTCCCATTGAGATAACATTTTCTTGCTATCATAGCAACCGGATATATATATATATATATATATATACATATATAGCAACAGGATATATTTATATCTATATTTGCTTAACTTATTGATTATTGTGAACTTATCCCTCTTACCTCTGGTGAATAAACTATTGAGATTTGATAACCTTTTTAACTATAGGCATTTGTTTCTACTTGGAGTCTTTTGATAACAGAACTCTTTTATTAATATTTAAAGCATAAAATTTAGAAAATATAACAGAAAGTCATATAAGTAACTTAAAATTAGAAAACCTAACAGAAAATTTAGAGTAAATACAGAATAATTTCTTCACCAAGGCATCATTTGGTTCCTGACTTTTAAAATGTAAGAGATACCTCTAATTTAGAGACTACAGAGAGTTAATCTAAAGCAAATATTCAAAACTGTGTTGATGCAATTAGACACTATTTTAAGAAAGTCTGCCCAATGATATGACACAAGTATCTTTGGAGGTTAGTACTATTGAAGCCTGGCATAATGCACCTTTGGTTCTGCTAATTTTATCTAAGTTTTTGAAATAATAAAGGTTTTTAAAAATACATTATTAATTACTTTATTGAAAAATAGAGTTCATGAATATTCATGAAATACACAGAGAAAATATATTTGAAATTATAAAAACAATGCAGTATTATTTTATCCGTAAAATTCATGACACCATGGTAAATATTACATATATGTGCTGGCATTATATAGGCTATAGTTACATTGACTTGGGTCCTAAGTAACACATAACAATTATGAAAATAATAATATTAGAAGAGTATGTCCTTTTTATACTTATAATGTTTAAAATAATTTATTTCAACAACTTCCCATTTTAGAAGGTGGGAGATTATGTCATAAGTAAAGGACAAAAATTCAGAAATAAACCTTAGTATGACAATTCGTTCTGCTAATAAAAATGAGTTACGATGTAAAACCTGTTTTGTCCTTGTATAAAAATGGAAAGCCATAATGCATGAAATTATCTGAGATTTTCCTCTTTGTTCCTAGGTTTTGTTCATGATAAAATGTAAAGCATTTCTGGTAGAACGAAGCCAAGTACCTCAAATTGTATGATGGTGTTCTCATTCACACTGAGGTCGCGGGTGGTAATGGAATGCTCACCGACTTCATTTGAAACGAACACCATAGCTGAATCTTCCTCACTGTCATACAAAACAACAACAAGGAATCCGTTTAGGTGAAAGTTCATTGTGATTTGTAGAGAGCAGTGGTTTTATTTTTAGTTTCTGAATTAAAAACTTACGGTGCTCCCTTTGAAGAATATGGGCAATAAAGACCAATGTTACCACCAGGATAGAAAAACCAATTGTCTTCTCTGGGCCCAAAGTCAAATGTATCCAGAAGCATCACAGGGTTGTTTAAATTATTTCCATCAATAATGAAGTCATCAATGATCCAGATTTCTTCTTTCTTACCTAAGGCATTTTTGGAGAAAGCAAGTTTTTCCAATGGTGAAAATCAGATGGACATTTTGCTCATGGGAGAAAGTCAAGGACAGAGGGACTCAGTAACAACAGGTTAAACATATGCCTTGGCAATGAAACACTAACTACATAACACTGTGTTTACAGTGATTATAGTGACAGTATAAAACAAATTAAGCTTTCAATCATATTAAATCGACACAGGATGGAACAGCCTTATTAATTCAAGAAAGATGTGACAAACAGCTTGTGTAAGTGTGCTGCCTTTTTTGTCATAGTGGTGCTACTAACCCTCCCAGTGACAAGAGCGAGCTTTGAGTTTGTTTTCATGGTTTCAGGGAATATATAAGACGTCTGGATCTGTGAGGATGGGCAGTCAACCTTCAGACTTAGAACAGAGCTATACTAACTAGTCTATTCAAGAAGCAGCTCATGATTTTAGAGTTAACCCATGGTTTAGCATCATGCTTTTGTCAGGCGGAAGGATCATGGCTATTAAAACACTGCCTGATGCATAATTTTACTTAATTGTTAAAAACTATACAGAAGAAAATACTGTTATATACTTTATTTTTTCTTAATGATTTTCAAAACATCTGTTTATTTAAAGATATGCGGAAATACCCAGAAAACTAGTAAAATCACTCCTTAGGCTGTCATAGAATTTGATTCATGGCTTAGGTTGGGTGTTTAGGGAAGATATTACTAAGTAGATAAGAAAGGCAAACCAAAGCTACTTTTGCAAAGCACTGTTTACATTGAATTGAAAACAAGATAAAGACCAGGCCAAGCAGAAACGTCAAGATTTCCCAAGGTTGCTTTTTCACAGGTTCCTATTTTTAGTACAATTCTTACAAAATATAAAAAAGTACTTTTAAACAGGAGCCTGTAGGAGTAACCTGATGATTGAAATGGTTCTCTCTCTCCTTCATTTTGGAAGCAGTTGGTGAAAACAATAAAGAAGAACCAGGTAAGCATTCCAAACACAACACAAAGACAATATCCTTTGGACTGTGAAACTGGTTGCATTCCTTTGTGAATTTTTATTTGGTCCAAACAGAGAAGATTATATTTAACATAAATATAAAAGGTACAAAACATAAAAGATGAAGTTTTCTCTTCACAACAAATTAAAAGTATTTATTTTGACTTATTAGTTATAAAGGAAATGCTCAGGTTAAATTTTAGAGATGGCAGTACATTTTTCTTATTTATTTCTGTGTTACCTCTGCAAAGAATCTGCTTAATGTGGTATTTCCATGCTTACATAGACCATTAAATGCATAATTTGGCAGAGTCTGGTCCTTTATAATCAGCAGTTAATAGAAATATAGGATGCAATAAAACATTAAAAATTTGTAAAATCATTTTCTTTGACCATTTGAAAATGCTATTAAATTATACATTCACTTTGCCTTTTCAACTGAAACAAGTGTATGTGATAAGAATATTTTATCTAAGGTACTATCTGCGTGGTGTGTAAGCCCTCTCACTTTGTCATGGCATTTTGCTATAATGTTCTATCTCGCTAATGAAATGCCACACTCAGAAGAACTATGTGTTCCTAAATGAATTCAGCAAAAAATGTAGTTACAATTGATGAGTGCCTAATGGTAATGTTGGATTATTTTTTAAAAACCTTAGACCTATGACAAGATTCGGTTATATTTTCATCATCAAGAGAATTTATGGATCAAATATGAAGAAATGATAAAGATATATATAAATATTAATTGAGACTCCTCAAAAGTGAAGCATGTGAAATGTGTGTGATGAATAGCTAAGCTACTCAGTTGATAAACACTTCCTCCCACTTTAGAAACAAACGTGTTAACATGACACAGTCAGTGCTCATCATAAGAAAACATGTGCATTTTTACCGTTATTATAAGGCTGCCAGAGTCTGAATCTTGTAGCATTGGTTTGGGCGGTGTATGGCAAGGGAACATTAATGAAAAGTATGTTGGTCATTTGAGGGAAATAAAATTCATCCATCAGGTGCCAAGTGATTCCCCCATTGACAGAGAATTGTAATAGAATAGAGTGAGACCTCTCTGGAGTACCTAGAAAGAAGAAAATACAAGCATAAGACATTCTGTGCTAAAACGGGGAAACAGTCTGCTCATAGACTAGTCTTTTGGCATCACTGCATAAGCTGACTTATATTCACATAGAGGTTTTGTAGTCCAAATACTTAGAGGCAACTTAAAGTATTGACAGGTTGAATTTTCTGTATGAATATATCTCAAAAAACAACAAATCTTGGATTTTCATACAATAGTATCTCCTCTTTCCAGCTATAGACATATCTTTGTGTTTTCATTTAGGAAATATTACATAAACTTCTTTTAAAATTCTATTGGCATCCCAAGTTTACAGAGGATCAAACATTTAAATCTCAGGATACAAATAAAAATCTATTTGAAAATTTGTTATATACAATTGGCATTATTTGTCAAGAAAGTTACTTAGTTAATATGAAATCTCGGAATGACAAAAGAGTTGGTTTTTTTGAATTCACATATGTAAAAGAAATCTAAGATTTCTATGAGTTAAACATTTTTAATTTTAAAATTCTTACAGCTAGAAAGTAGTGGTGGAAAAAGACTCAGGGACATGATAATAAATTTAACTACCACAGAACTAGTATGATTATTATAGCTATGTGCAATTATTATAAAATCAGTCATCTTACCTTATATCAAGATGAATTTTATTATAGAAGAACATTTATTAACCTTCATGTACTTAAATTTATGTTAGCTCTTCCATATGATAAAATTTATGGACCTCAAATACATTATTTCTTTGTGGATAAGGAATTGTGCATGGGAGAATTTTCTTGAAGGGAAATAATAAAATCATACCCATAGAAATGACTTACCTTTTGCTATAAATCTAAGTGAAAACTGGACATACATGGTATTGGTACAGTCTAGATCTCTTGAAATAAGCATCCTTAGTCCTTCCTGAAAACAAAATATAATATGTTAAGCAATCTTATTTCATTGAAAAATCATTTTGATTTTATACACCCTAACTTGGATCAGCTAAGTAATAGATACATACATGTAATGATCAAGAAGCCATATTTGGTCTAGTATAAAAGGAAAAATTGATAGTTTCCACTTTCTTAAAGGCTTTCATTTCCTATGCCTGAATGACACAATTGCATTATCTCAAGTCTAAATCACATTTTGCTGTGACTATTAGAAAAAAGTGCAAAAATGATAGCATTATATATCTACAGGCTTTTTTTTTTTTTTTTAAATAGCCTCCTTTGATCCCAGCATGCTGTGAGCAGACTAACGAGGAAACAGATGGAAAATGTGCCAAGTGCTCCTGCTGGAAGCTGGGAACTGATAGGTGAATTTCTCAGGGTCCCAAGGAGTCTTCGGAACTTACCACTCTCCTGCACACTCTGACAGCCCCGGGGGGCTCTCATTCAGGCTGACACAACGCCCTCCAGCTGGTCAAGTTAAATAAGGCATAACTAAGTGAGTCCTCGTGCCTGGGCTCTACCCGCTCATGCAGAGAAGCCGAGGAAGGAGGAAAATGGTCACATTAGCTTTAGCAATTTTTTTCTGCTAATAACTATTTCTGGTTGCCTGGCAATGACAGCTCCATAGCTTGTTTTCTATGTGTGTATACAGGACTGCAGTGAAGGCCAATAAAATTTCACCATGAAAATGTCCTAAGTTAAATTTTTATAAGTTAAAAAAAATTTTAATTTTAAAATTCTTACAGCTAGAAAGTAGTGGTAGAAAAAGACTCAGGGACATGATGATAAATTTAACTAAATTTAAAAGGTCCAAACTGGTTTTTTAGTTTTTCAGCTGTGACTTCTGAATGAAGTGACTTTTGGTGGTGAAGGGCTGTGTTATCCTGAGTAACACTGTCAATTGATTTTTTAAAACAAATACCAAATAGATTTAGGCAAAGCAAATTCTTCCTCTTCTTCAGAACATCTGCTGTAGAGCACTTTCCGCGATAGCTGAAACATTTTACATAGAACTGATTTTGTAATAGCAACCGCATACTGTCCACAACATGCTCTGTTCTAAAACTGACACCTCACCAAAACCGGTTTGGCTCGGTGGATAAAGTGTTGGCCTGCAGACTGAAGGGTCCCAGGTTCGATTCCGGTCAAGGGCATATATCTTGGTTGTGGGCACATCCCCAGTAGGGGGTGTGAAGGAGGAAGCTGATCGATGTTTCTCTCTCATTGATGTTTCTAACTCTCTCTCTCTCTCCCTTCCTCTCTGTAAAAAAATCAATAAAATATATTAAAAAAAGAAAAAGCTTTGAGGTAGTTAGTTGATAGATCCAACTAATACATATCCCTTGCTAGTATTAAGAAAAAGGACTACAACTACCCTTCCCCTTTTATTATGGAATGTAGGTATACTAGTAAGTTGTTCCATATAATTTGAAAAAGTTCCGGGGTGTCTAATTTTATACTTCACTTTGTAAGAGCAACTTTGTTGAAAGTGGGTATGATCTGTAATATGTAAATATCTTCCTTTTATATTTGTAGTATTTGTTTATAGTCCAGCACTTGACATTGATAATTACATGGTGAATCGGTCAGGCTTGGGTTCTGCATATATTCTAGTTCATGTACCAGTAGATATTTTTCTTTTGTCATTGTTTTTCCAGGTTCAGTAATCCATTTGTGCTAAATGTGAGAAATTCTTTTGCATACAACAAGCTATTTTAACTGATACAATTCCTGAGTCTAATAAACATTAAAAAGAGACTATCATTTCTTTTTTCATGAAAGAATGCCTTTCTAGGTCAAACTACAACCTACTGCATGGCACACGCTAAGCCCTCACTACATCTTGCTGAGCTGATGGATAATATGTCTAATACATATAATGCTTGGCTGCTCTTGCATTTGGGTGGCTAAAGGGAAAACATAAAAGACTATATGTCTTCCTCCTTTATCGGGTCTAGGGACCAGGTTAATTCTACTGCTGAACAATTTACCAGGGAAAGATATTTGAATTATGAAAGGTGACAGGGCTTCTCATTTTTAATCCTGTCAACAGTTTCAAACGGATCAGAAGTGAGGTAGCGGTAATGAGAGCTAAAGCCTTAGACAAGACTAGACCCCAACCCCCCCCCCCCTCCCCGGCCTCACACACACAACAAAACCCAGTAGTTCTACCTCAATTTCTTTGGTTCCTCAAACTCTTAGGGTGTAAGTCTCAGACTCCTAAGCATTTTTTTCTATCTCATCCAAAACTCGAGAAAGTTCTAAATTCAAACAAGGAGGATAGGCAGCACCTATTAGCTATAATTGAAAAAGTTCCGGGGTGTCTAATTTTCAAGTGTTAGGTGTTAATCATTAAGGTTGTACAGAAACCCATGCAGATTTCTGTTAAAGATTCCATTTGCACACCTAGATTAGCTGGTTTTCCCATGCTGAGAGAGACTCGATAAAGCATGGGTTCACATACGCAGATGTGCCAGCTCAGCACGGAGCTTCACACAATCTCCTGACATTTCTCTAACCAGATATCTAGGATGAAATAGAAAAAATACTAACAATGCTTGAGAATGCTATTTAACTTGACTTAAATGTTTGGTTTCTTAGTGAAAAAATGGTTCTATTGGTGGGGGCAAAAGGAAAGAAAAAGCAAAGACTTTTCACAAAATTATTTTAGCCCGGCCAGTTTGGCTCAGCGGTTGAGCATCGACATATGAACCAGGAGGTCAGGGTTCCATTCCTGGTCAGGGCACATGCATGGTTTATGGGCTTGATCCCCAATAGGGGGCATACAGGAGCAGCCGATCAATGATTCTCTCATGGATGTTTCTATCTTGTTCTCCCTCTCCCTTCCTCTTTTAAATCAATAAAAATATATTAAAAAACTATTTTAAAATATTACAAATTAAATCGTCAATAATAAAGTGTTACATTCCAGAAGTGAAAATTCTAGAAATTACATCTGTATAATTTGTATATCTATGATTCAAGAAGAAAGTAAAAAAGTATGGTTACCAAAGTGGAGGAAAAATTTTATGCCTAAGTGGTCATAAATAATACGCTGAATAGAAGAGGAAACACGGTTTGGGCGAGGAGACAATCATTATGTATAAAACACATCATCTGAACAGATTCAGAAATGCATCTGTGCGGAGCAGAGCGTGACGAAAGGAATTTCAGTAGCAGTATGGAGAAGTAGAGTGTTATCTGACCTCTTTAAAAATGAGAGATGTTCCGGATTTGATGGTTTCCCCATTCAGATTCCCCCTCTCTGCACCGTACACTTCTGGCCAAAGGTCTGGATGTAAGTTCCCGTTGAAATCATCTTTAAGAATGGAGGGCAGAGGAACGACAGGAACGCAGTAGGTTCCACCAAAGCCCCGGTCACATCTATGAAAAAAAAAAAACGAGTGGAGAAAAGACATTATTTGTCCTGAGTTTAAGAAGCCATGTTTATTTCTGTATTCCCAAAAGAGGAACTGCCAGTGTTAACTTACACACAGCGTCCAGCATCACAAGTCCCTCGTCCCGAGCACATCCACGGGCACCCTGAGGCCAGCACCACATTGTCAATAGCCCAGGTGTCGCCTCCCACAGCGTAGTTGGCCTGAATCCATCTGAACCGCGTCCTGGGAGATCTAAGCAAAGAAAACACACTTAGTTCGACAAGAAACCTGGAGAGCATAACATTTACTTCAATTCTCCATTTACTTAAAGTGCTCTCCTCCAGGTTCCAGTTCCCTCTTCTTTAAGACACTTGATTTTCATACCAAGTATTGGATACTATTTCCTCTTACACTATAAACAAGAAAGTATTAAACAGGCTTTTAAAATATTTCACCATTTTTTTTTCATGCAAGAGGCTTCGAACATGTGTGAGGTGGGAGAGTTATTTTGAACTATGGATTTATTTTGTGTTTGAACCATATGCAGAATTTTAGTTTTTGTTCTCAGACGTTCACTGCCATCCATTACTGGGAAAGGAACCCAGGGTGACAGACACGAGGAAAGATTGGAATCGTGCAAAGTTCCTGCCATGAGATCCCTGCTCTATGGTCCCTAAAGGGGGAAGCTCCACTGAGCTTCATTGGTCCTGACACATGTGGTGCCTTCATCACCTGCCCTCTTCCCTTGTCTTATCTTCCCCTATTTCTTGCCTCACAATTATACTCTGGCAGCACCGAATCCTTGCATTTCCCCATGAAACTCTCTGGTGTCTGGGATTTTGTTTAGGTTTTCAACAGCAAACATACCCTCCAGCAGGCCCTTTGTGCTTGAGCAAGACTCAGCTCAGACATCAGCTCCTCCAGAAAGCTCCCTCTGTTCTCCCCAAACTGAGTTAAGTATTACCTCCCTGTGCTCCAATAATATCCCTGTGCATTACCTGTTAGAATTTTATATCATAAACTGCTTAGAAGTCTGTTATTCCAAATAATGTATTTGTGTCCTGGCATCAGCCTATTTGTGTTGTGTTAGAGGTCTAAAACTCAATAGAGATTCAACAAATGCTTGTTGAATGAAAACAAAGTGAACAAATGAGCTACAAGGAAGCATCCTGTAAAGCTCTGGGGTCCATAGGATATGATTTTAGGTTCAATACTAAATGCTTTAGTTTCCTGCGGTGTTTTTCTGCCATTTGGTTATGCTTCTATTAATCAAAATTGAACCAGGAAAACAAAAACCACTATAAGTATTTAATACAAACAGAATTTGATGCAAGGAACTGTATGCACAGTTAGTGGTAGAGCTGAGAAGCCAACAGGGGTAGTGAGGAAACCGGAGGTTAGCAAAGTCAGGAAGCCTCTACAAGCCCAAAGTTGGAGGGACACAGGCAGGAGACATTGTTGTTGGTGTCCACAGGTCAAGGGCACATGAAGGGCCACCTGGGAAGAGCTGGAGCCACTGAAGTTGGCCAACATGCACTTGAGGCAGAAAGGGAGAGGGAGGAATATCCTGGTGTATCTCTGTTTCCACCCTCCAATCTCTTGCCAGTGTCTGCCACTGTCTAAATCTATCAGGAAGCCAGCAGGTACAGAGGCTGGCACTTGCAGCCTATACAGGCCAACTTGCTTGCAATTCAGAACAGAGCAGTGTGGGGAGGTGGCGGGCGGGGGTGGGGGGGGCGTGGAGGAGGGAGACAGGGCTCTGGGGGAAGCAGTTCCAGATGGCACAATGTCCAACCAGCCACCACAGTACACCTTAGTTCCTAGAAAGATCCTAAAACACCCAAATGCCTAAACCACGGAAGTGGGAGCCTGTTATGAGCCCCAAAACAACTCTTAAATGTGATCCGAAATGCTGGTGAGGGGAAGAAAGATGTAAAATAATATGAGCATTTTATTGTGGTTTTGAAAGTTAAAAAAACCCACAAACTAACAACTGAGGATACTCTTCCATATGTGATGATTTCACTTACTGCTTAATGTGAATAAGTATCTGCCTGTTTATTTGGAAGATACTTATTTTTACAACAGTTTAAAAATGGAATCTGATGGGCAGCCTTCACGGGGCTGAGGAGCAGAAAAATTCAGCCTTGACAAACTTTCGGAACTCCTCACCACATTAAAAACCGCAGCCCAAAGCACCTTACACTTTTCTTCCTGGCACATTCTGCGCATAATCATCATGAGAAAGTAACAGCATTGCCAAGTGGAATCACAATTATTTTCAAATTAGGTGACAGAAACCTAAAGGAAGTTCTGCCATGCAGCCAAATGACAATTCTCACATGGTGGCGAGTGGAAGGTAGACAGTGATCCGCTTCCAATTCTGGAATCTTTCCGAGGTGTAAATTGAACTTTCTGTGTAGTGCAGACAGCCAATGGTTGGAGGGACACACTCTTCCGTGACAAGATGCCAGTCCCTGCCATTGTTCAGAGAATACTGGAGCTGGACGCTGTGGGAGTCGCTGAAGGGCTTGCTACAGCCCATGCTCATGTCAAACTGCAAGAAGGTCGACGATGACACATGAAAGTCCCAGGTCTCTGCATAACGAGGTTTTCCTACACGAAAGGAAAAGTTTAATGGGCAGCATATAATTGTGTGCTCTTTTCTTATTTGGCATATGCGGGTCACAGACACTTTCAGTAGCAAATGAAAATCATGTCTTATCCTTCGTGCCTCATTCTTCGGTGGTATTTTTACTAGTATTTGATTAGCATAGACTCGAAAACATGGAAAAAAACTTCACTATCTTGAGAAGGGTGAATATAGAGCCTTAAGTCTGTAATTCTGCAAATTATGAAACAAAGGAATGTCTTCAGCAAGATATATTTTGCCCTTCTTTTAAGAAACCTCAGTCATATTCTGCATGCTCTGTGAGAGTTCTAACAAGAACTGTCATTGGGCTCACCAAGTTATATTAGAGGACAATATAACTTTATTTTTTTTCCAGGAGCCTCCCTCAGCACAGGCAGTTATGCAACAGTTTTGCATTAGAGAATCTCCTCTTGATTTTTAGTTAATTTAGTCCTTTAGCTAATTAAATACTCTCCCTTTATCTGGTGAAAATATATACCTATGTTTTCAGTGAATATCAGAGCAGTATCCATAGAGAGACAGTCAATGTCGACTTGACCTCCTTGTATTCGATACCAGTTGGCTTGCAAATCTATAGAGCCATCAAATTTGTCTTGGAACCCAGTTTGAGAGCTGTCATTCATTCCTATAAGGACATCATCCAAGGCCCACTGGGCTGAATGCTTCCCTGGAATCAGATGAATAAAGGCAGTTTCAGAAGGTTCATTATATACAATATACATATCTTTATGATCGTGCTTTTAAATCAAATTGTCTAGAAATTGACTGCAAATTAAGAAACACACAATACAACGTGGCTTTAACCTTAAGTCCTAAATGCTACCAGGAAAGTTGGGGTGAGCAGTAACTTGCCATGTTGGGGTTGCCACCATCGAAAAGCTGTAGCAGGTGTCTTTGCCTCCCGTGGCAGGTCAATGGAAATGATCTGTGGTTCCAGAAATGACATGAAGTCCAACTCGCGAAGCAAATGCCAGAGTATTCCATTGTCATTTGAATACTGAACGATAAGCCCTGAGTTAAAAGACATAAATCCAGTTACTTGGAAAGCTTTCCTAGAGGCAAACGAGGCAACGAACAGTATTTTTTAAATGGCAAGGCTGCAGCAGAAACTTCAAATTGCGACTCATGGAATGGGGGCACATTCATCTAACTTCCAAGGAATGAATTAGTAGACCTGAAGGCTCATCAATTCCTTGACAGTTTCTAATGCACCACCTCCCCGGAAATGGAGAAAAAAAATACATAAGCTCTTTTAAAGACCACTCAAGTTGTATGAACAATGAGTAGGCTGGTAAAGGGAACATAAAAATCCACTCCAGATTATGTATTTGAATTTCAGATTCTGTCCTGAATATTACAGTCTCATATCATTATTATACACTCAGAAGAAATAGCTCAATCTCCCCAGCACAAAATCAAGTTAGTGCTCTTTTCTGCCAAAGCACCAGGCGTTGAGCGAGGCTCAGTTTGAAATTCTGTTCAGCAGAAGGATCCTTTACTGGCTCTTCACATTTTGTCAGACCTTGGTCACCGAAGTCTGAATAAAGTCAAATTATTAAATTGCAAAGCAGAAAAACTCACTACCTTCCAATGTTGGTTCTACTTTCCTTTCTCTGTGCCACCCTTTCCCTTCACTTATCCCATCTACCCAACATCCCTCTGTCCATCACCAGAGTAACGTGATTTAGGGACCAGCATTTGAACAGGCCTCTCGAAGGGATTCAGATGTACATTAAAATAGGAGAAGTCTGGCTCAAGAAGTCCACACTCCATCTGGTTTCTGCTTGTTGCCTTTCTCCTCATTACTTTTCCAGGAGAGTCACATATACATACCTTCAAGCAGCAACAAAGTCTGCAGAGCTGAGGACCCCCAATGCCAAAGGACAATGAAGAAATGCCTCCCAGAGAAGTTACAAAGGAGTGGAGAAATGCAGTGAGGGGAAACAGCAATATCCATATTTTATATCAAGTGCTGAGCCTCATTAGCTGTGTCATCTAACACCCTGCACATCTGAATAAACCAAGCCATTTTTGCTTATCTACCGAGCGTTCAAAGCATGTAAAACATTTCTCTTTGTAAATTACAACTCCATCTGCATTCTGCCCAGTCTTATAGGAAATAGCCTAATTTTGATTTTCATTCCAAATATGTAAATTGGAGCTTCAGCTTGGGTAAGTAAAAAATCTTTGGTTTCATCACTAGAAAAGATTGGTTCAAGGATTTAGAAAGATTTACATTTTAACAGCCAGTTTTTTAGTAAAAGGCTAAGAAATGCCTGTGGGATGTGAATTACACGACCAGCAGTGAGTTCAAGACAATGGCTCAGGAGTAGCTGAGCAGAAGTTGTTCTTTCCTAAAGGGACACTGAGGGAATCTGCCCAATGGGCATGTAACCAGAGGCTGTACAGAGGAGAGCCTGATGCCTATGAAGAGTGGGTGCTTCCTATGATACTTTGGTCAGAGGTTTTGTTTGTTCGTAGCTTATATAAGAATAGGGGTACAGACTAGTAATTTTCAAGAGAGTCATAACTGTTACACTATCCCAACCACAAACTATTTTCAAATAGCAATTTTATTATAAGGATTTATAGAAAACATCAAAATGTTCTTCCTCTCCAATCGGAAAACAAGGTCCTGAGGACAGGACCTGGTCTTTTTCTCACTCCTCAAAGCTCTTGTCTCTGCATGGGCCAGGCATGTGCTTGGGAAATATTCATTTGTTTTGAATTTCATAGAGTGTTTGTAGGGTGATCTTGTAAACACCTATCCTATTACGCTGCTGGTTGGCTGGAAAACCTTCAGTTGGTCTCCATGACACAAGGATTCAGACCCCATCTCCTTACCATGGCCAGCGAGACCCTGTGTGACCCAGCTCCTGTCTGTCCCTTATTACAGACCACTCGCCAACTTTTATGAGCCCCAAGCCACAGTCCCTTCTTTCTGTTCCTGCAATACCACAATTCTTTCCCACCTCGTGGCCTCTGCTGTCTCTTCTGCTAGGAAAATGTTCCTGAACTGGCTGGCTCCTTCTCATCCTTTACATTTCTATTGAAACGTCACTTCCTCAGGACCGCACCCCCCCAACCCCCACCTTCTATCTAAATCAACATCTCCCCCTGCGTAAGTTTACTTTCCATCTCATTGGCTTATCTATTTTCATTGAGCCCACCAATCTAACATCTTGCTTATTTATTTTCTTTGTTGTTTATTTATTTTCTAATTCTTCTCACTAGAATGTATGTGCCCTTCGGGTAGGGGTTTAGTCTGCTGTGGTCGGTAGTGGGACACTGGTTCTTCCTCTCCTGGCACATGGTAGTTTGTACTTCTTGTCCCCGTCACCACATTCTCTCTTTCCCTTTGCTACATGGCTGACAATACCCACAATCTACCCAGCAGCTGCTTCATTATTCTGGGTGCTGGAATGAGGCCCTCAGAGGATCCATGAAGCACAAAGGAGAAATCCTTTTTTTTTTAAACCAAGATTAGAGAGATGTCTGTTATTGCAGCATAACCCAGCTCATCATAACTGATGTATCAGTCTTTTGGTGACACTGTATCTGCAGCTCACTGGAATAATGTCAGGCTTAGAGCAAACTCTTAATAAACCCTTGTTGAAGACATTAGAGAACACAAAGTGGTCTATAAAAGTTTCTAGACTGCTGCTTCAGTAAATAGGTGATCTAGATAATTACTAGACTAAAGGTACTGAGATACTCAGAAAAAGTCACAAAGGCTTTCAGTGTGTGCTGATAGGGCCAAGGACATTTAGAATTGACAAACAGAGCTATCAGTAGGTCTACTGGCTAATAGGTACTGTTTAAGTCACCATGTTTTACACAGTCATGCTTGAGATAATAACAAACTTAGAAGCTGTAAAACTCTTCACATGCCACTTATGAGATCAGGGACTGGAGGAGGATTTCGTGCTAGGAACCAATTCACATTCAGAGTCCCTTAAGGAACCTCATTATCTTTGTAGAGCTCCTGAAGGCCACCTTGCATGCTTCAAGCCTTCTGCATTTCTTTCAGAACTGAATCACTGAGGCAGAAGATGGTATAGATGCCCAGAGAGAGCAGAGGTCTGGGCAAGGAGAGAGGCAGTATAGCATGGTGGTTAAGTCATAGGGTCTGGACCCAGTATGAGTGGCTTGAATCCCTGTTCATCCACTTACTAACTGCATGATCTTGGGTAAGTTACTTGAATTCCTTGTACCTCAGCTTCTACATCTGTAAAATAGGACTACTGATAGTACTTATAGCAAAGGGGTATGATGGGAATTAAATGAACACAGTTAAAACTCATGGAATAGTGCCATATATATATAATGTGTGTTCAAAGTTAATGTTCATTATTACCAAGAACTGCTTCTTCTACTCAATTATTCCAGTACCTCTAGAATGTTTATGGGCAGAAAGTAGCATTTGATCTGCATTCAATAATGATCTATGCAAACACATTTCTAGTCTCTGAGCCGAATGTAAGTCTCTGCTATTTTTTTCTCCCTGTGGAAAGTTATAAAATGATCAGGGTTCCCTAAAACAAATATACTTTGAGCCAGAGCAGACATGATGCTTTTCAGGCTTACGGATCTGCATGAGGAATCTTAGAGATCATGGCTCTATGCAGCTGCCCATTCAATGATGGAGAAGAGAGGAGAAGGAATGATTCAGGGAGTGGATCAGTTTGCAAAATCCTGGACCAACTCTGGGAGGAAAAAGGACTAACTTGCCAATAGTAACTGCACTTTCCATCAAAGGCGGCAGCTTACCTTCATTTCTAGCTCTTGGTTTGATGCAGGTAATGCCTGACGTTTTGCTTCCAATTTGTATATAAAACTGAACGAGCCTGGGAAGGAAAAAACTCCAAGTTACTTACAAATAGGTGAATTCAGAAGACATTTAACCTTTTGCTTTATGACACACACAAAAATCCTATAATTCTTAAGTTTTAAACATAAAGGGCATATGGCCACCAGAAACAACAGTGATTATATAATAAGTTATTCTCTAACCATTAAAAATTAATTCATATGACATTAATTTTATTCTGTAATAACCACTGAAACTAAAGGAAACAGTTTAACCCCACTTTATTTTGACAGGCTGATGTAATGAAATGAAGTCACTGAAATGAGAGTTCATTAAATCAAGAGAATACTGTTCTTGGAAACTCAAGATGAGGAAAAAAAAATCTAACATTAAGAAGCTGAGCTCTTTGGTCTTGGCCACAGAAGCAAGATGACGAAGGAAACATCCTTGGTTGGAAAGCGGCGCAGCAAGCCGCACACACTGTGCCGCCGCAGTGGCTCCAAGGGCTGTCCCTTCCGAAGTCCACCTGCGGCAAGTGTGGCTACCGCAAGCGGAAGAGGAAGTATAAGTGGAGTGCCAAGGCTAAACGAGCAAACACCACCCGCGCTGGTGGCACGAGGCACCTAAAATTGTGTACCACAATCAGGCATGGAGCCCATGCAAGAACAACACCTAAATCCAAGAGGGCAGCATCCAGTTCACCTACAGAATTTCAATGGCTAGTCAAGCAAGAAATGTTGTTTTTTTTAAAGAAGCTGAATGCTACATTTGTTAGGGCCAGATAATTAGACGGTTTAATTTTTCACAACTGACACTCACTCAGTGTGAATGACATTATGCCTCAGTCCACGGTAAACCGAGAGAGAGGGTCTACCTGACAGGCAGGCTCCTGGGAGAAGGACTCCGAGGAGAAAGAGATTGAAAGCAGAAAGTATGACACAGAACTCCAGATTTTAGTGAGAATAACATCTAGAAGTTTCAAACATTTCTTCATTTTTCTTTCTCCCAATTCTCAAATAATCTAATTGATTTATAAGCAGCACAGTTTTATTTTAGGTGTGATACTTGACCTTAAAACCAAGCAGTTATTTATTTTACCAGTAGGTGTCAGCATAGGTATTTTAAATTCTGGAGCACTTTTTGTTAAGTGAAAACAAATCAACTTAGATAAATGGGATGCTTCATTTTCAGACACAAAATTTAAAGTTGAAAAAAATCTTTGTTTTACCTGGAATATGTTAAAAATAATACCAATGGTCTTCACAATAATGCAGAAGTTTAGAAAACCAAGCTGATATACAAGGCTGGGTGATGACTGTATACTGATTAATAAATTGTGGTATAAATTTTGTAGAAATTACCCATTTTATTACAGACTTAAAGTTATGCCTCATTTTTACATATCAGAATCTATATAGAGAAACATTATTATGTAAACCTCAATAACAGAACAGAACCCCGAAACAGAATACGTTTCAGGTCAGACCATATGACACGGTAAATACAATGTTCAAGGAGAAGTGTACCAATGAACTACTTACCTGATATTCCTGGTGTCCAGAGGGACAGTCCGCGCTTCCCTTTTCCCCGGGCCATTGAAGTAGAGGGATTTGCCGTCGTTAAGCGTCCCACAGCCTGTTCCAACCTGGCCTCCGGTTATCTTGTACCACAGAGAACTGAGCTTCCCCTCAAACCTATCGAACATCTCACTGTGATTAGGCACATTAGACACACAGGTTCCTTGTGCGGCTTCCGAGAAAAGAAATACATGGGAGAGAGGTTTCATTGAAATCCTTTCATGTTGTGAGGTACATTCAAGCGCATGGGCCAAGGAAACATTTGCACAGGTGTTAGGAGAAAGAAACCAAATGAAAATTTGTATCTCACAATTGTAAGAATGAAATGCAGCCGTCACTACCATCCTCAGAAACACTATTCTGCCTCTATAATTGTTTATTTTTTAATGGGAGACATTGGGAACCACACATTTCCATGGCTCTTGCTACTCAAATGATTTGTACAAACTGAGAATAGATTTTGTCCACAATAAAGTTAGCTTCTCTGTCGCCCTTCTGTTAGAGGACCAATGGGAGGAGTTAATCCCAGATTTTAGATAACCACCCTGAAGCCACAGGTGACAGTGCTCTCCACAGAAGGCCCTGGAACAACACGTTTGCCCCTGGTTACACTCCAGAAGGGAAGGGCACTGAAAAGAATCTGTTTAAAGTTGTCTCCAAGAAAAATTCTAAAAAGGTATTGATGCTTATAATATTTTCTCTTTAATTTTATCTTTAATCTCAGCTCCCTTTTTATTTTTGCTTATAACAACATTCAATGGTGACTGTGGTCAGAAAATACTATTCTTGTAAAGTTCTCATTGGTAGTCTTAGATTTATCATTTCATAAGTTGATTGTTACTTTAAATGTATAGAATTACATTTCTTATAAAAAAACAATGTGAAAAGCACAGGGAGTCCTTGCAGCCAAGTGATTAAGATCTTGGGCCTGGGTTTTAGAAAATGACTACAAGGGTTTGAAGCCTAGCTCTAGCAATCCTACCTGTGTAACCTTGTCAGATTACTAAATCTCTCTGTGCCTCAGTTCCCTTAAATGTACACAGGAACAATAACAATATTTTGGCACAGGGTTATTGTTAGAATTAAGTGAGATCAAATAAAAGGCACTTAGTATAGTGCCTAGCATGAATTAGGAACTCAAACAATGAGTTGTTATTGTTATTACTAATAAAAATTTGTGTTGGCCTTGGCTGGGTAGCTGTTAGTTAGAACGTCATCCCAAAATGCCAAGGTTGCAGTTTCAATCTTCAGTCAGGGCACATACAAGAAGCAACCAATGAATGCATAAATAAGTGGAACGTCAAATCAATCTCTGCATGTGTATGTGTCTTTCTCTCCCCATCTCTCTAAAATCAATAAAAAAGTTTGTGTTATATTTTTATTCCTTAGGCAACTCAAAACTACAAAATATTTTAGCATTTCATGTGCTTGGGTTGCAAATTCTTACAATTAAGACTTAAGGAAGATTAAATTTAGAATATATTTTCTTAGAAGAAGTATCATGAAATATAGTAACTAGAGATACATATTTTACAAACAGACACCTGTCTGAGGCCTTACCGGTGTACCCCAGGTCACAGAAACACACCCCTGAGACGCAGTCCCCATGGCCACTGCAGTAACTGGGACAAGGCTCAGATATGTACACTCCATCCAAACCAAAGGGAGGCACGTTTTTCTGTGAGCTGCTCTCCTGGATCCAGCGGAATCTGATCTTACTGTTGGGAAAAACAACATGTGTTCTTGTACCAACGTCTCACTGCTAAGCACTGAACTCTAAGATAGTTAAAATAATTCAAGAAAAATTAAATATATATAGTATTTGAAAGTATGCTTGATTGGACACAACCTTCATAAGGTGTCTCTCTCAGATCTTTCTCAAAACTTCTTGATTTCTTCTTCAGTATAAATATTTCAATATCAGGTACAGGAGACTTTTGATGTCCAGGAACACAGTATAGGTTTTTACTTGTAGATTGTAAGAGGCTCCCAGGAAATTTTTGAAACCATCAAAGGAAAGCTCTTTGCTAGAACACATAAGGGACTCTGGCTATTTGCCACTGGCATGATTCTGATAGTGAAGAATAAAGTTTGTACTGACAGCTCTGTTCCCACCTGTTGCCTTCCTCTTCACTTTTCATCTGCAGATCTCCAAGGCGCTCATTCTATGAACTCTTAGCAACCAGCTGGGCTGCCAGTGAACACTGGTAACTGCCAATGAACAAAGGAGGGACCTGGTCCCTGTGCTTCAAAACCCTGGGACACCAGTGGGCTGGGCTGCTGTCCAGTCCTCCCCCCACAATAACAGTCTCGAGGCCGCCAAACTAAGACTTGTTCCAGTTGCTTTCCAATCTTTTCAATCCTTTCAACACATTCTTTTCTTTTTAAATATTTGGAAACCTACACACATCTTTAATTTCATACCAGGAAAATACATTTTCTTCCTTAGTTCTATTGAAATCAAAAAGGAAAGATGGATTAAGCTATCTAGATTTCAATTAATTTTGCTACCAATATTTGTAGTCTTTGGAGTGAATCAGTAAAAAAGGGTAAAGAATCTTAGAGATCAATAAAGATTGTTAAGGATAATTGTAGACAAAGATGTTTCCTTCTCCCCTCTTTTATTATGAACATAATATGTCAGCATCATAACACATTTCTTTCTGCTTCTTCAAATAGCTTTGCTAATTTGGCAACACTAAACCATAGCAATGTGTTTTTTTCTTTATTGTTTTAAGTTACCTACTTTAGGCAAATTTGCAAAATGTAACCAATGGTGCTGTTTAGTAGGAGTAAAAGTGCTCAGAGGTTACTCATCTATTAACACAAAGTCTTAACACACATTCTTCAGTGAACACTTATTTTCTTTGGAACTAATTCAAAATATATTGGTCTTATTTTCAAAGGTAAAAGACAATTGAATTAAATATCAGAAAAACAAAGCAAAAATAAAAGAAAGAAGAAAGGAAAAGAAAAAAGGAAATACAGTTGCAGAATCATGGACCTTGGAAAAATTCCTCCCATTGGGGTTGCAATGTTATTTAGGCTGTGAAGAGATTTTTCCTCTCAAAAGAAATAAATGGAATTGATGAACAGTAGCTTTTGAAAATTGCTCTGAAGGAAAATGTTAAGGGCTCTGTATCCCTTCCAAAATATAGGCTGTGTATCTATAATAAAAGAGGAAAACACACCAATTCCATCATATAAGTCCTATTTGATTAGAAGTCAGTCATACTTGTCTTTTCTTTTAATTTTTCTATAATAAAATCCAGAGACATATCATAGCTTCCACTCCATGGAAAGAAAGAAAAAAAAAGAGGTAAGAACACCTTCTTTTCTCCACCCAAGCTCTCCCACCTGGGCATCGCTGCTTCATGGAAGGGGCAACCTCAGACCGAGGCCCAGAGGCATTCAGAAGGTTGAAGAATCCTACCTTTAGGTAGAATTCTAGAAGCTTTGGTAATTTGATAATGGACAAAGGGCAAGTGAAGTGCCTTGATCTATTTGATTCTTGGATTCCTGTAATTTTCATTATAATAAAGAACAATCAATGTTTAGTCTGGCCAGAGAGAAAGCGACACCCCTGTTGGTGGATCCTAAGGCTGCTACAGAACCAGGCAGCACAGTGTGCTGTTCGGTATTTGAGAGGGTGAAGGCTCTCAGGAGCTCAGCATTAACGAAGGCATATTTAAATAAAACAAAATGACTAATAGGGTGAGTCCAGGACATGGTGAATCATGGCTGAGTGTCCTTGCTGGAAACCTATGTTCCAGAGTGAAAGGGCAAGAGCTGGGACCTTTTTTTCCTTCTTTTAATCTTTGCTAGTTGTTTTTTTGTTGGAAGCACAAATCAAAGCAACAGAGGTTTGTTTCACTGATCACGACGTGGGCGAGCTTTGCTTCATTGCAATTTCTCCAAGTTGTGCCTGCTTCCTGATCCCTATTGCTATTCTGTTCTCCTCTCAGGAGTGCAATCTTGGTATTGAGCACAAGTAATTTAGCAACCTCTGGGTTGCTGGAATAAAAGGAAGAACTAGTAAGTTTACTAAAAAATATAATCATAGAGAGACCATAAGAAGGGAGGAAATAAGTCAGCCAAAAATAAGCTAATAAGAATGCCTAGATTCCACATAGTTTGCATTTATTTAAACCTTTATTGTTGAAAGTATTACATATGTCCCCCTTTTTCTCCCATTGAGAAACTTGCCCCCTCCCCCTTCCCCAGGCCTTCACCTCAGTATTATCTGTGTTCCTGGGTTATGCATATATGCATACGAGTTCTTTGGTTGATCTCTTCCTACCCACCCACCCCCATCTTCCCTCTGAGATCCGACAGTCTGTTCCATGCTTCTATGTCTCTGGATCTACTTTGTTCATCAGTTTATTTTGTTCATTAGATTCCACATATGAGTGAGATCATGTGATACTTGTCTTTCTCTGACTGGCATATTTCGCTTAGCATATGGGAGGCGATATGGCTTTGAAATTATTAAGATCATTAATGTATGTGTGCACATGTGTGCATGTGCTAGTCGTGCCTTTTCAGAGAGACACAGTAGACTTCAGAACAATGAGTTCTTGCTGAACAGAATGGAATTTATTTTGGAAATCATATTTTAAAAAGAAAGGTGTCTTGAAAATAGATAATCACCTATTGCTTGTTCTTATTCCTCATTCAACATCCCTTCGTTCAACCAGCATTTACGAAGTGCCTACAACATGCCAGGCCAGGGATACAATGGGAAGCAGAAATCCTACCTGGTTCCTGCCTTCACATAGCCCACAGTTGAGTGAGGAGACAGAGACTTAATTAAACCTCTGCACAAAGAAATGTGAATGTGCAACTCGGATAACTATCACCATTAAGCAGGACACTGAGCTATGGGAGCATGTAATAGAGGCCTTTGACCTGATAGTCAGGAAGGTCTGGAAAGAACTGAAGGAAATAATGATTGAGGAAAACACAGAATTTAATCTTACGCAGTTTTACTAGAAATAAACCATAGTGTGGTTTGACTACTTAAATTACTGAACAGCCCTAGCCAGTTTGGTTCAGTGGGTAGAGCGTAGGCCTGCGACTGAAGGGTCCTCGGTCAAGGGCACATGCCTGGGTTGAGGGCTCGATCCTCAGGAGAGGGCATGCAGGAGGCAGCTAATCAATGATTCTCTTTCATCATTGATGTTTCTCTCTCTCTTTCCCTCTCCTTCCTCTCTGAAGTCAATAAAAATATAGTTCTAAAAGAATTACTGAACAAAACTTCCCCTTTGCATGTCTCAGGTAAGGAAGAAATAAAAGATGAGACTCTATCTTTGTGCCCTTCATCAATTACCTTTGTTTGGAGGATGCCTGAGTGGCCAGGAGAATTGGTTGCTACAACACCCTCTTCCACTACCACACTTCAGAGAAGGTTGCATTTGCCTCTCAAATAAGGAAGGTTCCTGAGCACCTGCTTGTCCACTGCAGAGGTGCACAGGTGGTGGGTGGTGGTGGAGGGGACATTCTGCTGATTACTAAGCAACTATTTCTAGCCCTCCCAGACAGATCAACTTTTTTTTTGCATTCTGCATGAAGAACCTACGGCAAGTTGCATGGCATACTGTATGGTTGGGGGTGTTACTGAGAGTCAGGAGGGATGTACCAGCATATATTTACCACAGTCAATGTCTCCCCTCTACAGAGGAGAACCAAGAGAATTCACATGAGTACAAACTGCTCCTTTTGAAAAAATTAGCTTAGAATTATTTGTGAAAGAGTAATGTTCTAGTAACGACTAGTATTATAAGCATGTTGCTTTTTGACAAAAATAGCTCCAAATTTTGACAATTTTCACACTTAGAATTCTCAGCTTTCCAACACTGTATTTGGAGATATCTGAGTTTAACATATTGCAGAAGGAACAACAACAGCTCATTTGCTTGGGTTAAAGTAGAAACATATTTACTATTTTCTAGTAGAGAGCTCTTCTTCAGAAATGGCATCAACCAATAAGCTGGATAGTATTCAAATTAACCAGGAAGTTGGATTCTAATGAACAATATTTCTTCTTCCAAAAGCTGAGGTCCAAGAAAATATTGATACATTGGTAGCCTCAAAATATTGGCTTGCTTTGTGATATTAAGGACAAGTTTCTCTTATTTCTCACATGTGGCTTTATCAGTTGGATTATTTCACCCAATGTCAAACAAACTGCAGCTTCAGATGCCACTGTACATTATCTGGCTTTGGGGATTCAAGCCAGATTTGTGTTTTTGGCTTCTGATTCTGTTGACTACTTTCTAGTGATATCTTCCAGCACCCTCATATTCTACTCATTGCAGCAAAGATGCCCCACCCCCATCCCCCCACCCCCATGCTCCCCAACTTCGTAGAGTGCTGCACCTATATATTTAGAAAGAG
Organism: Myotis lucifugus; assembly: GCF_000147115.1. Classification (NCBI taxonomy): domain Eukaryota; kingdom Metazoa; phylum Chordata; class Mammalia; order Chiroptera; family Vespertilionidae; genus Myotis; species Myotis lucifugus. The sequence continues at coordinate 11,314,773 of NW_005871066.1, read as the reverse complement.
CTGTGGTTGGGCCACAGTTTCAGAAAAGCATGTAGACAGAAAGGCAGTGGTGGAGGTAAGGAGTACAAGGGCTGCATGCCCAGCTTGAGATGGGCAGAAAGCAGGATGAGATGGCTATTTAGCTGCATGTTTTTATGGAAAAGGGAAGATGTCTTAAAGGGTGAAGCCTGGAGAGTAGAACCAACAGCCGGGAAGAACAACTGATTAGGGAACAGAACTCTCTTAATCAAGGAACCTTTCTTGTCCTGGACATTGTTTGTGAAAGAAGGAGATGCAGGTAACAAGTATCTTGCTGGCTTTCAGAATTCCTACAACCAGTGGCTACTATGTGCTTCCCATTCTTTACTTTTTTTTTCATTTTTTTAGTGGGAGTGTCTATTGTGTTTATCCGGTCATTGTCTTTCCAATGTTGAATATAGGTGGGGTACATAATTCGTCTTTTTAGTTTACAGTCCTATGGATCAAGAGGAGCCATGTGCAGGGAGCCATGTCTATACCTTGACCTGATGTAGTGCCTGATACTGTGATGGGAAGTTTTTCTACTGAAGTTTATGGTGTAATTTTTTCAGGGATACACATCTAAGAGAACACAACCAGCTTACCTAGCTAGATGATACAGAGCAAAGTTGATGATCAGTTAGGTGAAAAATTCACAAACAGAATAGACCTCAAGAACTTTACGAATAAGCCACTCCTATAGATTGCTAAGCTTTTATCATTATGCCAGTCAGGATGAGGAAAGTTATGCTGTGGTAATAAACAACCCCCAATCTCAGTGGCTTAACTCAACAAAAGCTTGTTTCCTGATGATGCTACATGTCTAGTATACATTGGCAAGGAAGTCTGCTTCTTGTAGACACTCAGGGACCCAAATTAGTGTAAGCTTCATCTTAAAACATGCTTTCATGAAGCAGAGAACATGACAAAGTGTACAATGGGCTCTTAAAGTCACATGCTTCATTTTACTCATATTTCATCAGACCATGTCAAACTTTAAGGAGTATGGGGATAGCACAATCTTACATATTTTAGGAATGAAGCAAGCTAAATATATTGCCGAATGGCATTAACGAGTATGCCAACCATATATTAAGCCACATCTGTAGTAAGCAGTGCAAATACACTTACTGTATTGCCTCAGCTCCACACAGAAATGCTTTGATTGAATCACAATTTAATTCTATGTTCTAAGATTCTATTAAAAAGTGTCTACTTGAAGAATGTTCCTTTATCTTTCATAAAGTGATAGTTAAAAATACTGATCTCTATGTTACCTACTCTACCTGGAATAAACATTATATATATATATATATATATATATATATATATATATATATATATATGTATATGTGTGTATATATACATATATACATACATATACACATGCTATATATTTATCCTATAATACTGAACATGGAAAAAGTGTATCTTTTAAAAAATCAGAATGTATATGCTCCCTTTTTTTTAACCCAACAATGAGAACTAAATGATCCTATATTTTCCCCCTTTGTCTGAGCTGCCAGGAAACTAAGAGTTAAATTTATTGTCCTATGAATGAAACAAATTCATTTGAAGAGCTTGATCCCATTCCTGTTAACTGAATTTTAATCTTTTGATCTATTGTTTTAATATTTATTGTAATAGTCATTTAAAGGGATCATTTATATTGCAAGATATTTCAAATTATCTTTACAGGGAGGCATTAATTTATCAAAAATCTATATAAAGTGAAATCTGATATAATGTCTTATAATCTTTTTTAGCCTTTAACATCGTTTATTCATGGCCGTACTCCCAGTGTTTAGAACAGTGGTCAATAAATATTTGTTGAACAGATGAATACATGAGTGACTGAGTGAATTTGTTTCACAAGTGTAAATGTGTCACGTGTGCACACGCACACGTGCACACACACACGTGCACACACACACGTGCACACACACACGCAGGCACACATCCCTACTTCGGGAATTTCGTTCCAGCATTCTTTTCCTCAAGAGTCATTACTTAAATAGATAAAGCTAGATTATATGAATTCTTTTAGGTTATTAAGATGCATGAAATAAAAACATTGAGATAAATAAATACTCCCAAGAAACAGCGGCTATGGCACATAATAAGAAAGGTCACTTTACCTGGATGCAAGGGACCTTGGAATAACAATGGTGATTCTCGTCCATTCTTCAAAGTCTCCAGTGTGATACATGGTGGGGTCACTCAATTCTCGGGCGTTTCCTTCACATCCTTTGCCTGCAGAAGCTGGGTAGCAGCCTTCTTTCACCAGAAACCAGGACATCCCAGCATCATGCGAGTACTGGAGAAGAACTGGGGCAGCACCGCTGAACTGATTGGCACACCCTATGTTTAGCTATTGAAAGGAAAGGCAGGAGGACACAACATTTTAGTTCCAAGTCATCATTTAACAAATTAGGTGCTACAGTAGCCAGGGCCCTTTCTACTGAGTTCAAATTAAATTGATAATGCTAAGGCCTGCAGCTCAGTTTTAACCAAGACCTTTCCATAGGTTCTAGAAATCCTTGTTTAGGCAAACAATAGGTGCTTTTTAGTAGAAAGTTGGACCAGTTGCCCGTTTTGTGAATTTCCTGGGATTATAGGAGGAAAGAGAGAAGCACAGTATCCGTGATGTTGAAACCTTGGACAAATGCCAAGGTATGTTTTCTTCTCCTTTCCCAGATGGCATAAACAGAGGGAAGCAGAAGATGAAAAGCTGTCCTCTTCAGAACATGAAGGTTACCTGAAGAGAGGGCTGTCCTCTCTGCTTTAGTGGAAAAAACATCTTTATTCAATTTTCTTGCCAAAGCCCAGTAAGAAATCATTGTCAACTTAGATGAACGAACTTAGTCACAGCATCAAATAAGCAAAAGAATCCAGGAATAGAATTAATATTGCTCTGTGCACTTAAGTAGAGGAATGTCATCATAGGATTAATAGCATTAAAAATGCAACCTAAATCCCAATGCTCTAACACACTACTTTTTTCTCAATTTTTTATCTTCTAATCCCAGTATGTCAAACTTGTGACCCGTGGGCCACATGCCTCATTTATTTGGCCCATGTTAGCCTTTGAGTTTGACATGCTTGTTCTAATCTTTACAAAGAAGTATATATTTTGGTCATATAGTTGAAGTTATCACACTTCTAAAACTTTCCTCCTACTTTTTATTTAACATATTATTTTATTATTATCTGCAGTTTTGCAAAAAATGTATCTTGTTTTTCTTCAGTTGATTTGTTAATCACCAGATACATTCCTAGGAACAATATTACTAAGTCAAAATGTAATTTTTAAATTTTCTATTTATATGTGTTCATTTAAAAATATTTTTATTGATTTCAGAGAGGAAGGAGAAGGAGAGAGAGATAGAAAGATCAATGATGAGAGAAAATCATTGACTGGCTGCCTCCTGCACACCCCCGACTGGGGACTGAGCCTGCAACCTGGACATGTGCCCTGACCGGGAATCGAACCGTGACCTCCTGTTTCATAGGTCGATGCTCAACTACTGAGCTATGCCGGCCGGGCTATATGTGTTCATTTTTAAGCAATTGGTTTCAAATGAGTCAATTTACCACAACTCTGAATATTATTCTAGTTTAAGGCAGTTTCTTTCCAATTCCAAAAGTATATAAATTATTTTAATTAGTTTTAATTTATATTTTTGCTAATCATAAATGTAAAATACTCTTTCTGATATTTATTTAATTACATGCTATCTTACATGAATGATCTATTCATGTCTTATTTCATTTGTTGCTGGGAGCCACCATAGAATTTTACTGTATAAGACTACAAATAAGATTAGTCAAATATTATAGAAAACATTTAAGTAGGGACTCAAAATACCACAATAATAACCAAAGAATAAAGGATGAAGGAAAGGTAGGGCCATAGACAAATAATATTGGGCCAGAGCTCGAGAGGTCAATCAGTTCATCACTGTGACTATGCAGTAGCTGGATCCAGTCTTTCAAAAGAAGATTCCAATAATCTCCTTAAGATGGTGGTAGAGTAAGTGAAAGGTACACTCACCTCCTCCCAGGACCAAACTGAAATCACAACTAAATTATAGAACAATCATCCTGACTAACCAACAGAAGACCAGCTGAAGAGAAGTGTTATAACCACGGATTTACAGAATAACCCACACAGGGACTGTTGGAAGTGTGGAGATGTGGAAAAAGGCTGCGGCTGAGGTCCCGAGGGATATCTCAGCTGCAAAGGTTCACCCTGTGGGGTCTTAATCCCACGCTGGGCTCCTCAGCCCAGAGCACCAGAGCCAGGAAGAGGTGCTCACATAACATCCAGCTGTGAAAGTCAGCAGGGATTCTGTCCATCAGGATGAGACAGGAGTCCACTAGAGACATAAGTGCCCTCTTAAAGAGCCAACACACAACATTTCATTCGCAGCCACTCACCCTGGGCCCTGGCGAGGGAAGGTGGACCAGAATAGAGTCGAGTGAGGATAGTCGGAGGTTTGTGGTTCTGGGGAGACAGCTGCGGAGACAGCTTCAAAAATCCCTGAGCTGAGTCATTCTCCCACACCACAGATACCATCTTTCTTGGGTTTAGCATTCCTCTCTTGATGGCACCAGCCTGAGGGAATGCAATAGCTCCCACTTTCTGGACTCCCTCTCACCCCACGCTGCAGAGCTTACACCCTGCTGAGGAGTCATCTGCCTTGGCCAGGGTGTAGAGGCTGGAGCAGACCCAGGGGATGTCAGTGACTGAGTTGTATGGCTCTGGGATGGGGAGGGGGGCCTTTCCCTACTTTTCTATAACCTGAGGGGTGCTTCCCCTCTCATGGCCAAATCTTGATCTGTTTGGTTTTACAAGTGACTTAGTGTATCATGTAAAGCCAATTAGGATCAACTTTATCACCTCTATGGTACATTTTCCAGACTCTTTAAAAAAGTTTCCAAATTTTCCAGTTTCATTAGCACTTTCATTATTTTCATATATTTGCACATTCTGTTCCCTCTAATGGAATTCCTCCCCCTCCATTGTTCATCTAAGTCTCTGTATTTCCAGACATTTCCAATTTCAATCCATCCATCCACCCACCACCCACACATTTATTCAACTAACATTTTTGGAGCGCTGGCCACATGCGCTATGCTAGGTACTCCCATAGATCAGAGTCTGTTTCTACTACAATAATCCTGGGACTGCTCACTTTTCTGGTTCACTTACTAGTTTCTGAGATCCTTAAGGGCTAGGGCCATATTTTTAACCTCCCTATTTCTAGCACCTAGTACCAGCACCGTGCATATCTGTACAAATGACACAAAGTTTTTCTTACAGATGCCAAATATATGTTAGTTGTCAATCCCTGAATGACCCATATTACATATCTATTATTAACTAACAGCCACAAGTCAATAGTCTTCTTCTGGCGTGATCTGAGGATTGAGCTTTTTCTTAGGCATGATGCATTCTTATTGGTTGTTTAAATACTTGAAACATTTAATGTTTTCTTTATTTAGATTTTATAAACTTCAAGATATTATCTTGCAGACTTTCACTATTCTCATTTTATGACATTAAATAAAAAAGTGTCAGATGAGAAACAGCATAGTATGCTGGCAATGTATTTGCTATTGCTGTTATTTTGTTATCACTTTAGATAGTACCAACAAATTATTATAGAGTCATATACAGTTATTAATGGTTTTTCCATTGTAGGTTAGCATCAAAATTTAAACAGAGAAGGATAACAGTTCACTAATCAACTTCCTTGTTTATAGACCAGTGGAAATTATATTTTAGAGCTGCCTATAAACATCTGATCTCTTTAATAATTCCATTTGTAAATTATTTAGCATCTGCATCCTGCTGTTAAGTAAGGGCCATGTAGTTGTGCTAGTTCATTAAAACTGCATTTCTTTCGACCCCAGAATTCACCAATGGGATTTTATCATAAACAATGAAATTTTGATTAGGCTTCTGAGGAAAGAGCTTGTCAAAGTAAATAATTGCTATATATGTTGACACATGTTATCACAGTGCTGAAGAACAACAAGATTTTAAGAGGGCAATGATAAAGTAAAAGTTTACAGAACCAAAGGACGACAAATTATTTGAGAATGCTATAGTAAAAGCATAAAATAACTCTCGAGTCCTAAAAGTACTAGTAAGTTGAAAGGGAGAACTTATCTATTACCATTCAGAAGCATGGGATTCATTAAGTCACCATCAGATTGAAATCCTAAGAGTCAACTTCTTTTTAGTTCTAGTAGAAGTCCACGAGTACTTAAAGAAATACAATGACATAGCTACAACTTCTAAGGCTCATGAAAAAAATGATAAGCTGTTTTCTTATGGGGCGGAACTGAAAAGATTTGCCATTTTAAGATTATTGAATGCTTATTTGAGTCCCTTCTTTAATAGTATAGGAAAAATGTGTGTTCTTTGTCAACTTCACTTATAAATATGGAAGATGGTTTGATCCTTGACCTGCCCTGCGAAGAGGTTTGTGCATAAGTACCTTGAACTGTAGCACATATCCAGGTTTCAGAGTCAAATCTCGAGTTACTGCAAATCGATCCCCATCTGATTTTCCAAATACCATGGCTGACGGCGTGGCAGAGCAGAAAGTTTCATTTTTCAGCATTCCTTCGTTAGCCAACGTCAACCACACACTCATTTGATTCATGGGGTAATCAAAAGCTGGCTTCTCATAAAAGTTCTAATACAAACAATACAAACAACACAGAAAGGCAATTTGACAACTGAGAACAAGAAAGGAATTTTCAGTTCAGGACAAGCAGAGCCACGTACCATTGGTATTTCTAGAAAATACAGCAGAATCTCTAACTTAACTAATTTATTTCTGGCCGCAATGATTTTTTTCTTCTGATTATTTAAAAACTGAAAATATTTTGCTACAGTGTATCTAATTTTATAATCACACTAATAATCATGCTTGATGACTTGGCCAGACTTCATAGTTTTTTGTTTGTTTGTTTTTTCCTTCTAAATAATCTGGGAACTAGTGGCATAAAGAGGTAACAAAACTTAAATGCAAGTAAAAGAAATGAAGTGCAAACACAGAAAACTTATACTACACGTTCAGGTATCAAGCACCAAGTTCTTGGATCTCATGCACTTTCATAATTGTCTTCTTGGAGTTCAGACATGGAAAAAAATACCTGGGGTAAAGTTGGGTTGACAACTGGGATGATGTGCTTTTGCTTTTCTGACAGAATGATGATGTCATCGACCGCCCACTGGTCATAGTCCTCCCCTGAGAACATGGGCTGCCACCAGCGGAACCTGGTGCAAGGGGTCTTGGCAGCAGTTGGAAGCTCCAGGTAGACAAATCTGCATCAAAGCAAGACACTTACGGTTAGGAGAGGAAAGCGGTGTCTTTCTTAGCAGCTGTTAACATAGCAAGAACAGCAATAAGAGAAAGTTTAGTTAAGTGTTTGATCTCTTGATATTTTTTGAAAAATTTCTAAGTTTAATAGATTCGACAGGAGGTTTAAAGTTGTAAGCAGGTGTAGTCCTGGTCATGTTTATTCCATTTGGAACTGTAGCTCTTGGAGGCAATATTTCAACTGTGTTCAATTCACTGAACAATGTTTTTTGAATACCATAATAAAGGTCATAACCTTTTCAAGAAATACCTAGAAGCCGAAACCGGTTTGGCTCAGTGGATAGAGCGTCGGCCTACGGACTGAAAGGTCCCAGGTTCGATTCCGGTTAAGGGCATGTACCTGGGTTGCGGGCACATCCCCAGTGGGAGATGTGCAGGAGGCAGCTGATCGATGTTTCTCTCTCATCGATGTTTCTAACTCTCTATCTCTCTCTCTTCCTCTCTGTAAAAAATCAATAAAATATATTAAAAAAAAAAGAAATACCTAGAAAAAAATTCCTGGAGAAATAATTTGAATGATTAAAAAAAATTTTTTTTTAACCAGTTTGGCACCATTACAATCCCTTCTCTACTGGACTGGGGAACCTCATTAGGTTCCATCTCCCAGTCACCATTCCTGACTTCCTCCCTGGATGTTATATTTCTTGATTTACCCAGATGCCTCGTCTTTGGTTTCTGCCTCTCCCATGTGTCCTTAGTAGAAATGCCTTTGGTCAGTATGTCTGCATGTCTATTTCTGTTATATTATGAAAAGTTATGTCACATTTAAATTACTCAATGTTTTAAAGCAATAAACATATGAACCCCTATTGTACAAAATAGCTATATTTTAAGTAACATTTAAAAATATATTTAATGTGTAAAAATTAAATCTATCTATTCTTCAGTAATAATTTTTTTCAATAAAACCACTGGGGGGTTCAGTTATAAAATGCAAAACAGGGACAACTTTAGGATGTTAAAGTTCAATAATGATTGGTCAACATATATAAGAAAAACCTTTGTCTTTGTGTTAAAGTAAAAATGCAGAGATTACAAAAAGGAATACTCTAAAGGTGATATCTTTGAGTAGATTTTAGCAACACATATAAAATATAGAGTACAAATACAACATTTCAAAAAACTACATAATTGTAAAAGAACTAAATTTACAATGTATAGATAAATACATTGATTGCCTGGGACAGGTATTAGTATTAAACACGAATCATTTTCCCAAACTCCTTGACAGTCATTACCTAAGACATTTTATTATATATCCTCCCCATTCATCAAAATAAAAACAGGGATGGGCCAGTGAAAAATCTGAGAGAATCCAACCTCTACAGATTTATCCATAAACTGTGTAGGACTTGCCTTGGGTACAACCATAAGAAGACTTTTGAAAATAATATAGCTTACTATTAAAATATAGTTTACTACTAAAATATAACTTACTATCTAAAAAGTGAACATATTTTGCGTGTGCATTAAAAAAACATCCAGAAATGCTTGGAGTAGCCCTATGTCACAGAGTTTCCTTGGGTGGGGGGGCGGGGATGGTCAATTGTCACACTTTTCTTCTAGTCACATTTTTCTCAAATTCTTTAAAAATTCAAATGTGAATACAAATGCTTTCTGTCTAGAAACTTTAATGAAATGTTTATGTATAAGGCTATCATTCACACCAGATAATTATGATTTCATCTATTTTTTGCAAAAGTTAACGACATTTTGGAAACCCTCAACAACAGTGTAATCTTTACATTCCTGGAAACCACTGGGAGGCCATCAGGGGGTGGTTACCTGGGTTTACTGAAGTCTGAGAAGTACATCTCTGCCAGCAGGTGCCACTGGATGCCCCCGTTGTTGCTGTACTGAAGGAGGACGCCCTCCTCTCTGCTGTCGGGCTTGTTGCACGCCACACTCTCGCCGCCTATCTGGATGTAGAACTGGACAAAGTCCACCCAAGAAGTATCCAGATCCCAGCTCACCAGCTGTCTTTTCCCAGCCTTGCCAAAGGACAGAAACACCACAGGTTCAATGATCGGGGAGCTCCTAGGCATTTTGTTGTTTTAGTTTTAAATTCATACGAGCATGCTAGCACTATATGGAGATGATTTTGTCACCATTTATTGTTGAAAGGAGCAGTTGCGCCATTTAATCGTCTCTGCTTTGGTTCTGGTAACTGTTCCTGGATACATTCGATTAGTCTCTCTATCACTGATTGCTAGACCTGGTTATGAGATCCTTGGGAATTGCTAATTACACCAAAGAGTATTCAAAAGTCTTTAAAAGTAAAATAAAATTTAATTTAAATGAAAACACTTCCAATGTTTGTTTTGTGAATCTCCCCCAGGCAGAGTACGGGAGAATTTGATACTTTGAGATCAGTTGGAGCTGGGTTTGAATCTCAGCCCCATTATTCATGTTGTTCATTAGCTGTGTGACCTTTCTGAGCGTTTACTTTCCTCAAAGGTACAATATGGCAACTATACCTTCCTTTTAGGGTGTTGTGATAATTGGATGAAATAACATTTTGCATGAAACTTGCCTAGTACACTGAATGTCTTCCCGGGAGGTATGCCTGGACCTCCTCCAGGCATAAAAGTGAAACAGGCTTAAGGTAGAAACCTTATTTTTATTTTAATATATTTTATTGATTTTTTACAGAGAGGAAGGGAGAGGGATAGAGAGTTAGAAACATCGATGGGAGAGAAACCAAGGTACATGCCCTTGACCAGAATTGAACCTGGGACCCTTGAGTCTGCAGGCTGAAGCTCTATCCACTGAGCCAAACCCGTTAGGGCAAGATAGAAACTTTACAAAACAAAAGAGTGCTTGAATCTCTCAGGCTCCCAGTCCGTGTGTCAGTCTCTGTCTGTTTCCCACTTGAAATAGAGATATTGGGAGGGACCATTTAAATACGTTTTTACTACCACTACATGGCCTCTTTGTGTCTTAAATATGTTAAAAATTCCATCAAATCCAGCAACTTGTTTCCTTTACTTAGTGTGTCCCCTACATGTCACAGTCCTGTTGTAAGGTGTTAGATAGAAATGGACAAGGTTTGTCATGATTGCTGTTGTGTGTAAATAGGTTTGTGCTAATGAGATTGAAAAAAAAGGCTTGATCATGAGATTCTTCCACCCAGATTCTGCTAAAGCGAATCCACGGTCTGCTCTGAACTGGTCTCGGAGAGCTCCTAAGAAGTTCAATTAAAAACTGGGAAGAAAGAAGAAACACTGAGATAGGGTGCTCAGTTTAGAGAAAAACACCCCTCACACTTATAATTTTAACCCTACTCAAGTTCACTAAGTTAATTAAGAAAGGGTTTCAGTTATGAGTCACTGGGAAATATTTGGAGCTAATTAAAGGAGTACATTGTTACTGAACAATCTAAAGCCAATTAAGAGATCCCCCCCCCCGCAAAAGGGGGTTCCAGTGAAAAAAGCATTGAAATTAATCCTGACACAGGAACTTACTAGTTGGAACGCTCAATTTTAAATATGTATTTGAGGAAATCTTAAAAGTAATATGCATTTTCAATGTGTTACAGGTGCTTTTGATTTTTCTTGTTGAAGTAGTATAAGTGAGAAATACCTCAGAGATTATTATAATCTGGCCTAGAATTTTCATGTTTTAGGATCATTACAGGAAGAGTGATTTTGAGAAGAAAAACTACAGAACCTAGCTGGTTAATTCTAATCCAGCAAACTCCTATGAAAAACTTGGCATGTGAAAGGAACTAAGCCAGAAGGAGAAAGATCTAAGGTGTGAATTATAAAAATCCTATTATCCCAACTAGTTGGTTGGAATGATTGGACTATTGTGAAATTCACCTAGCAGTGTCATTTTTCCAGGAGACTATGGTGTTGGTCTCCAGAGGTTTTGCAAGAGTGTTTTGTGGGATTTTTGTAAATGGTGGAAAATATCGTACAAGTGGTTGGCTTGGCACTGAAGATGTTTTTTTACTAGAGAATAGCACCAATCCCTTTCTTTTGTTCAGTGACTCGAAATGCTGAACATTGTTCTAAAGGAAGGAAAAAGGCTCATGGCAAACTTTGTGTCAGAATTTAGAATGTGATGTGCATGTGCTTTTCAGTTTCCCTATTACACTACGATCAGGGTAGTTGTGTGTGCATGTGTAGACATATACTCACATGGAATGTGTGCATGCATGTGTGTTGGAGTAACAGGGTAAGGATCGCCTTATCCCTGGAGTGTGGCAAATATCTTCCAATTTCCCCTCAACATTCTAGGTTAAAACAGCTTTCTGCTTTAAGGGTTTCGATAAAATAAAACAAATTTTCAAGGAAATGTCTCCAGGCTTTAGAGCCTTTAAAATAAAACTTATAAAAACACTTCATAAAACTTCACCTTTTAACTCCCATTAAAACCTTTTAAAATCATGCCGAAACCGGTTTGGCTCAGTGGATAGAGCGTCGGCCTGCGGACTGAAAGGTCCCGGGTTCGATTCCGGTCAAGGGCATGTACCTGGGTTGCGGGCACATCCCCAGTAGGAGATGTGCAGGAGGCAGCTGGTCGATGTTTCTCTCTCATCGATGTTTCTAACTCTCTATCTCTCTCCCTTCCTCTCTGTAAAAAATCAATAAAATATATTTAAAAAAAAAAAAAAAACCTTTTAAAATCAAATGCCACTATAAAAACAAATCTACTATATTTACCTGAAAATAACCATTTCTTTCAACCCTTTTACTGTTTTCCACTTTTCATTGATTTATTCGTTCATTCACTAATTCCTTTCTTCAACAAATATTTGGTGCCAATTGTACAAACTCAAAAGGACAATTCATGGAAATGTGCAGTGACAGTAAGGACAACTTAGGGCTGCAGACCAAGTTCTAGTCCTTGTTGACCCCATTTAGTCACATAATCATCTACCAATTCTCCAGTCTATTCAGTCTTGAGGGTATTTATTGATATGTAAATGCCTAGCACAAGGCATGCATTCCTGAGTTGCACATCTTATCTAGTGTTGGCTCAGTCAGTAGGGATGCATCTTACTGGGCACTATGAGAATAAAATGTTAATCTATATCTGTAGAGAACACAGATAAGAGTGAAATTAAAAAATGAAGATATCAGTGTAGTTTGTCATAGTTCCAGAAAGCTCCATGGAAGCAGGCAGGATGTTGCAAGGTTTATATGGATACAGAGACGATTGAAGGCACAATGTAGGCAGTGCAGACTAAGCAGACAGGGAAATTGGCGAGACCTGGGATGGTTTGGAGAGCTTCTTTTATGGGGCAGAGGGCTCATGATCATAAAGAGAAAATAAGTTACACATTAGGGCAATAGTACTGGAGACCATCTTGGATATTTGTGCTGGAACAGTAACAGGATAGAAGCATATTTCTATATAAATCAATCGAGGGTGGTTTGAAAGGTCTAGAGAACCCTTCTTCCCTTTGGGTTACTGCCTCTTCCCTATTTCAATTATACTGACTGGTGGGGCTGCCAAACTGTGTATCCTACCTCTGCCAAAGGAGTGAGTACGTGACTCTGGCTGTGCCAATCACAGCACACCATTCCCCAGGACACTCTGGCCAATCAGAAACCTTCCCTAGAATTGTCTATGGAGCCGCTGAGAAAGCTCTGTGCCCATGGTTCCAATCTCATAATGACAAGCTGACCTGAAAATAGAGTCTGTTCTCCAGGGGAGAGCTCTGTGGGCATTCGAGTTTCAGGTTCCAGACATCTCTGAGGCCAGTTCGACCTAAGCACTCCTTGTGTTTTGATTACATGAACAAATTTTCCTCCCTTTTTCTTATGCTAGCTTCTCTCACTTAGAATTCAGAACAGATCTCACCGACACAAGAGAAAAAAGTAAAAGAAAACAATGATCCTCAAATATTTTGACAAAAATTGAGGGAGAAAGCTGGATTGAGCTGGGAAGAGAATGATTTTACTTTGAAATGCTGATTTTTAAGTAGTTCCAGGGCATATATGGGGAAATATTTAATGATAACAATTTGTTAATTAATCTCATAAGATGTAATTATGATAGCTAACACTTATTAAGCTATTTCTATGTGCCCAACACTATTCTTTATTCTTTACTTGCATTAACTAACTTAACCCTCCAAATATCACACTTTATAGTTGAGAAAATTGAGATACATAAAAATGCTATAACTGTGCAAGGTGAAACAATGATTGAGGTTTGCAGCCAAGTTACAAACCCAGGTAGTTTGATTCCAGGTGTCATCTTAAATTAAGTGTAAGAAATAGTGATATATAACTTTATATCCTCAAAATATGTGTATATACACACACATGCTATTTGGAGTGTTTGAGTACATATTGGTTAAGAATTCATAATCTTGTTTTAAAATTGATACTTAAGGGAGATACAATCTTTCCATTTCTGCATAATTATATAGCGTATCTGGATCTATGCAATGTATATAGTAACTTATTGACTATTATCTCTAACAATAAGGCCTCGGGGACTTTCAATGTCAATGGATAGGAAATATCATTAAATGGAATCCCTCCCCAATTTTCTGTCTTGTTTACTTGCTGATTCTTTGTTCTGCACCTGCATCAAAACAAAACCTGTACCTATTTTTGCATATGCATACATTAACTTGTTTGGGATTTCTGCCCAAGTTCCCCAACATATCCACCCTTCATCCACACTTGTGTGCTTGTTACGTGATGACGAGTGGGACATTTCCAATTGTCCTAGAATTGGTGGCTGCAGTGCCTGCTGGAAAGAATTGGTGTTTAGTAACCCACATTCTATATTGGGGTTAGACACACTGTCAGGTTAGAGAAGAGAAACTGCTTCCCCTCCAGTCCTTTTGGAGACAATATGGAGAGATGAACTGGAGGATGAATTGGAAGTAAAGAATGCCCTGCCTAGACTGTAGCAAAGGAGTTGTTTCTCCGTCCCCTATCCCTAACCAAGCAACATGGGTTGGAGTTGTTCTGAGAGAATCTGGCTGGCACCTCAGTCCCTAGCTGGTGTCTACTGACCTGCCTGCCCAACCTGTGCTGCCACTGGGGAAGCTGAGCCCTTCCAGAGTAACTTCTATGCAGAGTCTGTTGTTATGGACGTCATGTCTGTGCACCCCAAACTCATGTGGAAAGCCTAACTCACAAAAGGATGGTATTAGGAGGTAGGGCCCTTGCCAAGCAGTTAGGTTATGAGGCTGGAGCCCTCATGATGGGATTAGTGCTCTCATAGGAGAGACAGAAGGGAGCCTGCTTTTCTTCTCTCTGCTTTCTCCAGAGAAGACGGCATCTGCAAACTAGAAAGTGGTCCTCCCCAGACACCAAATCTGCTGGTGTTTTCATCTTCTTCCCAGCTTTCGGAACTTTGAGAAATGAATGTTTGCTGTTGAAGCCACCCAATGCTATTTTTTAATGATATTTTTATACACAGTATTTTTGTTATATAGTAGCCTGAATTGACAATCCCTCACCAGCAGGCACCAAATTGAGCCAAAATAGGACCCTAGATGTTTGCTCACCATGAAGAGCTGATCAGTTCCCTAGGAACAGCTCTGCAACCCACACCCCACCATTACTCCTCCTTCTCCCAATCATATTCTAGAGATTAATGGGTTGACAAATTTAATAAACACTTACAGAAGTGCTTTCTATGCATGAGGCACTGTACTCCACGATTTACAACTACACTAATGCATTTAATCTGCAGAATAACCCTAATGAGATAGACACCTTCATTATCTCCACTTTACAGACGAGGAAGCCAAGCCCTAGAGAAGTTAAAGAATTTGGTCAAAGTCACAGAGCTAGAAAGCAGCAGTCTGGTTCCAGAGTTGACGTTTATAACTTCTAAACTCCACTACCTCCACCATCACTCACACCTTCACCCACAGGCCTGCATGTTCACACACCCTCCAAAGGCTGGGGTGAGAAGCGACCAAGACCCTGACTTACTCAAAGACCCCCAAGACACAAGACTGGCTGCCCTGGAGGAAAGCAATAAGATTTAAATCAGGTACAAGAGGGGCAGGATTTAAAAACTGGCCTAATCTAGATTTGTAGTAACTAAGAACAATCATAAAGTTATAAATGTTTCCAAGATGTAGCTAAGGGATAGGAACTTAACAAAGCCAAGTTAAAAGCAGGGAATGTGGGGGGAAAAAACCCCATCTCATATCTATACCTTCTGAGTTTGGACTGCTCCATAAATCAGTTACATATTGAAATAGCCATTGCCCTGATCATTGTTCCCATGCTTTAGTCATGACTTAGTCATCACTTTTCTCTGCTCTAAGTCATACCTTGCTGAAATACAGGGATGATCCAGAAGAGATGACCCCACATCCTTGTTCTGGCTTTACAACTTCTCCCCCAATAACTTCTTGCCAGTCAGACTCCCAACCATTCTGGTTCTCAAAATCTGACATAATTGTAGAAGGAAGAGCAGCTTCCGGGTGGCATTCAGTGCCTTGATATCCCTGGTCACACCTAGAGAGAGGAGAGCCAAGCAAAGAAGTCATAGTTTCATCTGTGAGGGCCATGGCCATGGGACCTGCAACATTTCCTATGTCTCACTTTTGCTCTGGGCTTCAGCATTCACATGAGATTTTTCTCTACAGTGTTAATCTGTATATGCAGTCATAACAACCTTCAGTTTTGCACACCACAAAACAAGGAATAGAATCTTTTCTTAAAAGAAACAATGCTGTAACAGGGAACTCTGGCACCAGGTAGTGATGAAGAAGGATATGAATGTCTGTGTGTGCATGCATGTGCACATGTGTGTGTGCATGTGCACATGTGTGTGTGCATGTGCACGTGTGTGTGTGCATGTGCACATGTGTGTGTGTGCATGGTTGGGGTGGGGGGAGGGAATAGTGGGATTTTCCTGTAGCCTTGAAAAGTCACATATAAATGTTTGCTCAACTAACATGTAACTCTGGCCACATTTTCTCGTTCCTCTTCCTGATTAAATTACATCTCTTCTAGAGTCTTTCAGATTCAAGTGTGTTCCTATCTCATCCTCATTAGCTATAATCACCATCTCCTCTTGTATACAACTTTGAGCTTCTGGTGAAGTGGGCAGGACAGCCTGTAGCAGCTGTCTGAGTAGTGCTTCAAGACTGTCAGGGAAAAGAAGGGAAACAATTGCAAGGCTCTTTTAACTACCCAGGAGAACTTTGGAACTAATTAATAAACTCTGAAGTTTAGACCCAAGAGGCTTGGTTGAGATGAGATTTTCAAGTTTAGAATGTATGGCTTTGTACTAATTTATATGTAACAATATCTTCACATCTACAATAAGAACGGAAAAGAGGGTCATTTTCTTTGGGCTATTTCATTATTTATCACTCTATCCACATAACTGATGACAACTGCAGTTGGGTCCTCATAAAACAAATCCTGGGAAGCAGACGCTCAGTCCCACTTTCTGATGCGTGTACCTGCACATGCCGTGGTCACAGGAGCCGTGCCCGCTGCACATGTTTGGGCACTGCTGGCCGATGTAGATGTTGTCCAAAGCCCACTCGTCCTGGGCTGTGTAATAGCTCTGACTCCAGCGGAAGCGGGTGGCACTGGACCTAGAAATGGGACAGTCATAAAAGACAGTATTTTAACTGACATGTAGTAGTACAGACAAAAAATATCCAAGTTCAAAATCTTTCAGATGACCAACTTTCTGGAACTTGCATTTGGCTGCTAATCGTTTTTCTGTAGTTCAATTTTAAGTCAATTACCACCCAATTCAACAATTTTATCATGAAAGAAAATTAAGAAGAAATTTCCTTATCTTGTATATACCTTAGTTTAATTTGAGACATTTTATTTTAATTGGAGACATTTAAAAAAAATAAAGCTCATATTTTTTGTTGTATTTACATAGAGATTTGATGCTAGGAAAAGAAATAAAATAAGATATTTAAGAAAAATAAAGATATATACTAAACAGATTCTCTTTTACAGATGAAAGTGTTTAACTTAGAGTAATACCATTTCTTATACTAAACACATGAGCAGTTATTGGAAGACTTCCAGGTACCTCTTTGTAGAAAACTAAAGTTTTCTTAGGGGTATTGTTTTGGGGTTGAGGGGACATGTGACAATAAACTATATTGCAAGTATAGCCCTAGCTAGTTTGGCTCAGTGGATAGAGGGTCAGCACAAGTATGAACA
Source organism: Myotis lucifugus (assembly GCF_000147115.1). Lineage (NCBI taxonomy): Eukaryota > Metazoa > Chordata > Mammalia > Chiroptera > Vespertilionidae > Myotis > Myotis lucifugus. The sequence goes on along the minus strand of NW_005871066.1, from coordinate 11,297,243 downwards.
ACTAGGTGCTAAATTCTGCTTATTATTTCTGAAACATTAACTTGCTTAGGTTTCATGGACAAGCTGATGTTAAGTGGAGATAAGAAGTTGAACAATCCATTAGAGCAGCAGTTCTCAACCTGTGGGTCGTGACCCCTTTGGCAGTCGAACGACCCTTTCACAGGGGTCGCCTAAGACCATCCTGCATATCAGATATTTACATTACGATTCATAACAGTAGCAACATTACAGTTATGAAGTAGCAACGAAAATAATTTTATGGTTGGGTCACAACATGAGGAACTGTATTTAAAGGGCCAGAAGGTTGAGAACCACTACATTAGAGAAACACTTGGGACCTTAATTCATTTAAACCAGATATAAAGTCTAAATAAGATAATATTTTGATATCAATGTCAAAGGTTTTCATTCTTTGATGATCACAAAAAAATTCTTTTAAAATTGCATCATATTTTTCACCTCTGGGAATTTTCAGGGACCCATAATTACTTCTTTTTGGTCAAAGTGAAAAATAAAAGGAAAAAAAATTGCAGAATTAATGTGCATGCTCAGTTCCATTGATTAAACCTTCCCCAGGCACACTATCTACAGATACACTTGATCTTAACGGCCCTGAATAATCCATTAAAGTCTCCTGCAACAATTACCCACATATTAAATGCTCCCTAAGTACATAACAGACTGTGAAAATCCAGACTAAGCCCTTACTGTTTATTTTACCAATGATCTGTGGCTAATAGGTTGCATTTTCATTCCTAGTAGGATAATTCCAGGTTCACTGAGCTGCACCCAGTACACACAGGTTTGCTGCATATCAGAGCTCGTCATGGTACATACAATAGTGCAGATTCAACTCCTCTACAGAAATAGTTTATATTCGTAGCCTAACAACCATTGCAATTTACATAATCTCATTAAGAAATGGTTTTTAGAAAAACCTACTATAAAATAGGTACAAATTCTTAGGGCATAGAGCCCTACAGAAAAGGAGTAAATTTAGACTTGTGCATCATTGTCATGAAAAGGAGAGATGACTATATTCTTTTATGATTCATTATAATCTGAGTCAAGTCTAGGGCCACAGGAGACTAGACTGTGAGCTCTTTTGGGGAGAGAGATATCTTTTGTCTCAATAGTTTGCACAGGAACAGAAAAAAAAATGTGTACAAAAAAGGTCTGCTAAAAAAAAAATGAATAAGTGAGTAGAGCAACAGGCCAAGAAAGGGCAGCCTGTTTCTGACTTCTGTAGGCAACGAAGTGAAGAATGTTCTAGGAGTTAGGGTACCTGACTCCCAGGACCTTCGCTCTGTAATTTATCATCTGTGTGACCTTTAGTGAGAAATGCAAGCCTTCAGGGTCTTCTCATTCCTCACCTCTCAAATAAAGGAATTGGACAAACTGATCGCTAAGATCCCTTCCAGCTCATAAATTTAATGATGACTTTGGTGGTTTGTTGATCAAGTTTATTTTCTTCATAGACACATGCCAACATGAAAACCTTAGCATACATTATTTTGAGGTTTTGATACTTCAAACGTTAAAATAGGGTTGGAGGATTTCAGAAACCTGTCCTAGATTTCCCAGTTTATTTATGCTTCTAAATAGTCACATGTAGACACATTCTAAATTCTTTTTCTGATTAAACTGATCCTTACATGTGTCCTATAAACTCTTGAAAAAAGACATTTCCTTAAAATAAAAAGCTTAAGCCCAGCTGGTGTGGCTCAGTGGCTGAACGTCAACCCATGCACTAAGAGGTCATGGGTTGGATTCCAGGTTAGGACACATGTCTGGGTTGCAGGCTCGATCCCCAGCAGGGGGCGTGTAGGAGGCAGCTGATTTATGCTGATGTTTCTCTCTCTCTCTCTCTCCCTCTCCCTTCCTCTCTCTCTAAAAGTCAATACTAACATATTTAAAAAAATAAATAAAAAGCTTAAAATGGATTATTCAATTTAAATTACAACCCACAGTTTAATGTGCTGATGTTAACAGAAAAGGAAGCAAAAAGAGGTCCAATATTGACTTCATATTTAGTGAGAAAAAAAATTAGTCCTCTGAGCAATCTCTAGCTGGTCACATGTGAGAAGACAAGGTGTGATGTCACTGATTTGCAGCTGCATCACTGATAAAAACTGCCCTCAATACAAATATTTAATTCACCAATTCTCTCTTTATTTTTACTCTCTCTCCCTCTCTCCCTGTCTCTTTGTCATATTTTTAGGAGAAAAATATCTTTGGATTGAGCCTGAAAGTGGGACTACTGCTCTGTGGATCACAAAATGAAGTTGGCTTACGTTTAAAAACCAAACTTTATGGATTCCCCAAAGCAACAAAACTCGATGGTCTTTCCTTCATTAAATTTCCCCCCATATAAACTTCTAGACTGAACTAAAATAACTCTGAGTCATCTCTTGATAGTTAGGTAACCCGAGGAATCAAGGTAAACGAGGGCTGACTAAATATTGTATTTTCCACCTTCAGAGTTACTGCAATTACATTTATCCAATTATTCTGAAACTCATTCAGACATTAGGTGTTGATTTGTTTATGAAGTCAGCAACTGACAGCTGCTCCTGTCTCATTAGGCCCTGTTCTTATGTAAATGTCTCTCATAAAAACAAAATTAATTTTCATTGGGTAACAAATGCTCAGTTCATATACAATAAAATTTCTCTGAGCAGGTGTATACATATTAAATATTTCCACTCTAAGTTGCTCTATCTAGAATATTTTCTGAAGTTAACAGATCTATGATAATGCAGGGACCACATTTGCTTGTATGCATTCAATTTATAGCTGCATATACTTGAATCAAAACAGCAGAACAGCCCTGACCGGTTTGGCTCAGTGGATAGAGCGTCGGCCTGCGGACTGAAGGGTCTCGGGTTCAATTCCGGCCAAGGGCATGTACCTTGGTTGCGGGCACATCCCCAGTCGGGGTATGCAAGAGGCAGCTGATCGATGTTTCTCTCTCATCGATGTTTCTAGCTCTCTATCCCTCTCCCTTCCTCTCTGTAAAAAATCAATAAAATATATTTAAAAACAAACAAACAAAAAACCAACCCCCCCCAGCAGAACAAAGATTTGCCAAAAGAAATACTGCTTCAGACTAAACTACACTCCCTTTCCCCAGTGCTTGAGAAAAACATACTATTTTCAGAAGTTTCAAATGAATATGATAAATAAAATTATCAAGAATGCCAAAGAGAATAAATGTACTTTACCCTTACAGCAGAACTTCTAAGCATTATAGATCCAAAAAAATGATAATAGCCAGTTGAACTTTTTTTGAAATATGGCAATAATGTTTAGTGTAAATATTAGTCAGTAGAAATGTTAAAATAAATATCCTATAGGGTTGCTTTCTTTCTTTTTTTTTTTAAATATATTTTATTGATTTTTTACAGAGAGGAAGGGAGAGAGATAGAGAGTTAGAAACATCGATGAGAGAGAAACATCGATCAGCTGCCTCCTGCACATCTCCTATGGGGGATGTGCCCGCAACCCAGGTACATGCCCTTGACCGGAATCGAACCTGGGACCTTTCAGTCCGCAGGCCGACGCTCTATCCACTAAGCCAAACTGGTTTCGGCAGGGTTGCTTGCTTTCAAAAAATATTTTTACTTTCTTTACCCAGAGATTTGAAGAAAATTTGGAAAAGCAGAATTCAATTATCTAGTAGAATTCAATTATCTAGTGGAGGAATAATCTAGTAGATTTATTTTCTGTTTGCAAAAAGAGATGCTTTGTAATAAACCATCTCTTTAGTTCACTTAGGCATATTGAATTAAATTCTATTTAATTTTCCAACATTTAATGAGCACCCCAACTACATGGCAGGCAGTGTGTAGGAACAAAACAGCTAAGGGTCAATTAATATATTTCCTCATATGTATCCAATAAACACTGATGAGAATTGATCTTTTCTGACTACTATACTAAAACTTTCAATTCAGTGGTCTATCTTTTAAACTAAGAAATAATAATGCAATATACACTCTGAGTGTAAAATACTCCACAAAAGGTGTTTTTTTAATTAAAAAATTTTCAAAATTGGTTTTAGAGAGCAGAAGGGGGAGAGAGAGAGAGAGAGAGAGAGAGAGAGAGAGAGAGAAAGAGAGACAGACAGACATCCATCGGCTGCCTCCTGTATGTGCCGTGACAGGGGATTGAAACTACAACCTAGATATGTGCCCTGACTGGGAACTGAACCCACCACATTTTAGTGCATGGGATGATGCTCCAACCAACTAAGCCACACTGGTCAAGGCTGCAAAGGTTGTTTTTTTTTTAAATAAAAACAATACTTTTGGAAATAGCTTAAATTAAATCAATAAAAATAATAGTTTATGGAGTGATGTCAGAAGAATGGTGGTATGAGAGGTTCCTCCGGTCTCTCTCCTTGAAGTTGCAACAAGTTGAATAGCTAGAATTCAACAAAGGATTCCTGCTCCACACACAGACACTGCTGAGAGATCCCATGCACTGAAACATCTGAAGGTGCTCAAATCAGAGCAAACAGGAGGTGGGAACGGAGAAGAGCAGACACCGGTGCCATGGAGGCAGCTATGAGCTCACTGCCAGTCTCAAAAGAGGGGAGGAATCAGATTGCTGCCTGCTCTCCCTGCTGCCCAACAAGGAACAGAGATACAGGGAGTGTTCCTGCCTGAGTGATGGGTGTGTGCTGCAGCTGAGCCCAGTGAAAGTGCATAGGTGCCATGGTGTTGTCTGGTGGTCCTACAACCTCCTAGAGCTAGCAGTGGGTGTCAGGCTACAGAGCATATTATCTGCAGCCCTGAGAACTGGAGAGGCAGAAGCATTTTTCCCTGAGTGGTGGGCACACCCTGTGACGGATGGAGATACAGGTGCGGCAGCGAAGGTCTAGCAGTGGTCATTGCTGGGAGGAGAACAAAGCCATAAATGCAGCAGCTGGCCTCTTACAGCTCACTTTACTCCAACCCACCCTTGGCTGCACTGCCAGCAGCTTCTGGTTGCAGAGGACAGCACTGAGATTGGAATCCCATTACCCATCACATTCCTCCACGGGGTTGGTGCCCTGAGACTGAGGTGAACTGGTCATAGAGGAGATGCCCACTACCTCAGGGAACACAGGACATTTTCCACTGCCTACCAGAGACTCCAGAAGCCAGAACAGTGCAATAGAAACTAAAAAAACTGCACTTCAGTGCCACCTTCTGGTAAACAAACAAACAAACAAACAAACAAAAGGCTTATTCTTATCAACCTACTAGAGAAGTGCCTCTCTTACAAAAAAGTGTATTTCATTCCCATAGATGCCCAGTCAACTTTGCAGTCCTGGCCAGTGTGGCTTAGTTGGTTGTGGCATCATCCCATACACTCAAATGTGATGGGTTCGATTCCCAGTCAGAACACTTACAGGAGAATAACAAAGGTAATGAGGCAGCTTAGAAAGAAAATAAAAATCTCCAGAAAATAAACTTAAAGACATGGACATAATGACAGAGAATTCAAGATTGCAGTTCTGAAAAACACAACGAGATACAAGAAAACACAGAGAAACAGTATAATGAACCCAGAAAGAAAATCAATGATCAAAAGGAGTACTTTACCAAATAGACTGAAACTTTTACAACAAACAAATAGAAATTCTGGAGCTCAAGAACTCAATAAAAGAAATGAAGAATGAACTAGTGAGTTTAGGAAATAGAGCTGACCATAAGGAGGAGAAAATTAGAGATATTAAAGATAGAAATATAGAAATGATATAGATGGAAGAAGAGAAGTATTTGAGAGCAATAAAAATGAAAGAACTCTATTAGCCAGAGAACTACATAACTCCATAAGAGAGAGAAATATAAGAATAATGGGTATACCCAAAGGAGAAGAGAGAAGAAAACAGTCTATTCAAATAAATAGTTGACAAGAAGGTCACAAATCAACAGAAAGAGCTGGATCCTTGAATCCAAGAAACAAACAGAACACCTAATTATCTCAATCCCAAAAGGCCTTCTCTAAAACACATTGTATTAAAATTGTCAAAAATTAACTCAAAGAAGGAATTCTCAAGGCAGCCAGGAAAAAGAAGATGGTAACATATACAGGAAATCCCATTAGATTATCATTGGATTTTTCAGCAGAAACTCTATAAGCTTATGGAGTGGAATTAAATATTCAAATAATTGATAAAAAGTAGTTACCAGCCAAGGTTAATAAATCCAGCAAAGTTATCCTTTAGATATGAAGGAGAAATAAAGACTTTTTCTAGGAAAAGCTACAAATATGTGGAAAGTAAACAACATGCTACTAAACAACAACTGTGTCAAAGAAGAAATAAAAGGTGAGATAAAAGATACATACAGAGAAATGAGAATGACAATATGACATATGGCTATCTCAAGAAACAATAAAAATCCCCAATAAAGAACCTAACATTACTTCTTCAAGAACTAGGAAAAGAATAATTGCAGCCCAAAGTAAGCAGAAGGAAGGAAATAAAAAAAAATTAGAGAATTAAATAGAGAACAAAAAGACAATAAAAAAATTAATACAACAATGAACTGATTCTTTGAAAAGATTAATAAAATTGACAAACCTCTGGCTAGAGGAGGAAAAAAGAGAAAAGACTCATATAAACAAAATCAGAAATGAAAGAGGAGAGGTTACTGTACTCATCATAGATAAAAAAAGGATCACACTACAATACCATGAAAGACTATATGCCACAAAATTCACTAACCTAAAAGAAATGGACAAGTTCTTAGAAACATATAACCTTCCTAGACTGAATGATGAAGAAGTGGAAAATCTAAATAGGCTGATCAACAGTGAGGAAAACAAAACAATTATCAAAACCTCTCAAAAAAGTAATGCAAACCCCATATAAATCCAAATGGCATTAAAAAAATTCTCATCTGAGGATATGTTTTATTGATTTTAGAAAGAGAGAGTGAAAGGGAGAGGGAGAGAAAAAGAGAGAAGCATTGATTGGTTGCCTCCCATATGTGAACTGACCAGGATTAAACCTGCAACCTGGGTATATGTCCTAACCAGGAATCGAACTCACAACCCTTTGGTGCAGGGGATGATGGTCCAACCAATGAAGCAACACTGGCCAGGGTCCAAATGGCATTTTTAAAAGAAATAGAAGAAAAAAATCCTCAGATTTGTATTTAACCACAAAAGACCCCGAATAACCAAAGCAATGTTGTGAAAAAGAAATGAAGTGGGAGGTATCACATTCCTCACTTAAAATTATTCTACAAAGCAACAATAATCAAAACAGCATGATATTGGTAGAGAAACAGACACACAGATCAATGGAACAGAATTGAGAATCCAGAAATAAATCCACAAAGGAGCCAAAACAATACAATAGAGAAAAGAAAGCCTCTTTAATAAGTAGTACTGGTGCCCTGGCAAATATATCTCAGTGGTTAGAGCATCAACCTGCCAAAGGGTCATGGATGTAATCCCCAGACTCATATTGATGTTTCTCTCTCTCCCTCTCTCCTTTCTACTCTCTCTAAAAAAACCAATGGAAAAAATATCCTCGGGTGAGGGTTAAAAAAATAGTGCTGGGAAAATTGGAAAGCCATATGCAAAAGAATGAAACTAGACTACTGTTTGTCACCATACACAAAAATTAACTCAAAATGGATTAAAGACATAAATATAAGGCCTGAAACAATAAATTACATAGAAGAAAACATAGGTACTAAACTTATGGACCTTGGTCATAGAGAATTTTTAATGAATTTGACTTCAAAGGCAAGGGAAGTAAAAGCAAGAATAACTGAATGGGACTATATATCAAAGTAAAACGCTTCTGCACAGCAAAGAAACAGTAAAAAACAACAACAAAAACAAAAAACAAAAAGGCTATCAACCGATTGGGAGAAGATATTTGAAAACAACACCTCCGACAAGGCGTAATATCCAAAATTTAAAAAGAACTTATACAACTCAACACCAAACAAACAATATAATTAGAAAAATGGGCAGAGGACCTGAACAGACACTTCTCCCAAGAAGATATACAAATGGCCAACTTATATATGAAAAGATGCTCAGCTTCACTAGCTATTAGGAAAATGCTAATCAAAACTGCAATGAGATACCACCTCACACCTATTAGAATGGCTATTACCAACAAGACAAGTAATAAGTATTGGAGAGGTTGTAAAGAAAAAGAAACTCTCATTTACTGTTGGTGGGAATGTAAACTCTTAAGTCATTATGGAAAACAGTACGGAGGTTCCTCAAAACAAAACAAAACAAACTAGACCTCAGTATGGTGATTACCTGAGAGAAAGGAGGTGGGAGAGGTAGAAGAGGATAAAGGAGGTATAAATGGTGATGGAAGGAGACTTGACTTTGGGTGGTGAACATACAATAAAATCTACAGATGATGTATTATAGAACTATACACTTGAAATCTTCATAATTTGATTAATCAATATTGCCCCAATAAATTTAATAAAAATTTTTTTTAAAACAGAATACAAAAAACCAATTAAGAATAGAGTTACCATATGACCTAACAACCCAAAAATGTGCAGATATTTATTGGTAAAGATACATGTACCCCTATGTTCACTGCAGTGTTATTCCTGATGACCAAGACATGGAAATAACCTAAGTGTCCTTCAATATATGAGTAGGTAAAGAAGATTCTTTACGGAATACTACTCAGCCTTAAGAAACAATGTAATACTGACATTTGTGACAACATGGATACATCTTGAGAATATCATGCCAAGTGAAATAAATCAGACAGAAAAAGTCAAGATCTATATGATTTCACTCATGTGGGATGTAAAACTAAAAGTAACAAATGAATAAACAAGACAAACAAAAACTCATAGGTACAGATAATAGTATGGTGGTACCAGAGAGAAAGGGGGGTTGGAGGAGGTAGAAACGGTAAAGGGGGTCAAATACATGGTGATGAACACACAATGCAATATACAGCTGATGTATCAGAATTGTACACTTAGAACCTATATAATTTTATTAACCAATGTCACCCCAGTACATTTAATTTAAAAAAAATAACAGTTTATAATGTTTTGGGAAATGAAAAGAGATCTCTAAAATACACTATTAATATTATCGTACCATCATAATTTTGAAATTGCAGCCCACATGTCAATGAACAAAAATCAGTGTTTTTTGTTAAAATAATGAGGACAATATACTTAATGGTGAAATAATAAAAAGAATAAACATTTGTAGCTTAGTACCAAGTTTGACTAGTATTTCAATTATTTAATGTGTTGTTTTTGTATCTTGATAGATATACTTGGAATAGCATTGAAATGAAATATGTCTTGATTATATTCCCAGCAGTAGATGTGAAAAAGTAGGATGTTAGAGAAAGAGGTGACTTGTTATGCAAAGCATGAATAGAGTACACAGAAAATGGCTCACAGTTGGATATAAAGAAATCTGTGGAAATCAAATTTCAAGCATCCCACTGACATAATGATGAATCTTAAAAAATCATCATGAAGGCATTCTTATATAATGCAGTAATTCAATCTTCAACTAAAGGAGGTATAATAATTCTAGGTTATCATCTAATCAATTTTTGTGTGTAGAGCCTAACTTTTATATAAAATAATCTAAGAAGGGTTTATTTAGCAATTTCCTCTTTACAAAAGGACTCTGGGAAGGCAGATACCATCAAAAAATAGAATTCCTGCCTCTTTTATGCTTTTTCTGTTACACAAATCACAGAATCTTCAAGCTTTGAACTGTGAGGGACCTTTAAGGTCAACTAATGAAACAACTTCATTACACTCATAAGGAATCAAGTTTGAAGAGGTTGTGAATAGTTAAAATCATGTGGTTAATCGGTCATTGGCAGAGACATACTGAGAACTCAGGGCTCCTAATTTCTAGTCCAAAGCTCTCTCTTGGGTGAGCTCATCCTGACCCAGCGCTTTAAATAGTAAGCATAGTGTTTAACTCTTCAGCCCGAGCCTTGTTTCTGAGCTCTACATTCCTAAGTTCATTTGACTTAACAGTTCTGCTTGGATAGATAAGCATCTCAAACCACATCACAAAAATAAAGCTCTTTTTAAAAATTATAGTTGGCATAAAATATGATGTTAGCTTCAGGTGTTGTACAACACGGTGATTCAGCATTAATATGGGGTGTTGCAAAAAAACGTATACACACTTTGACAGCCGATCACTCACTTACTTTTCACTCCTTTTCAGGTTTAACTGATTTGCACTAATGGGTGAAGCCAGACAAAGATTTGAACAAAGAACATTTATTTTAAAGTGCCACTAGACTTCTTTATGGGGATACATAAAAGATAAAGTTTCACTTTCTCCCTAGTTACTTAGGATTCTGCTTCCTAGGAAATGATTTGTATTGTTACGGAAAGAATGTGAATAGAAAAAAAAAGGATGTTAAGCTTTTGAAATAAAAAGTAGGGCTTTACAACAAGAAAACAGCCTTGCAAACCCAAACTATTTTGACACAGAAGTTTTTTGATTCTTGCTTCATGTCAAACAAAAAGGAATGGGCTCATTGAGTTCTACCATAAAAAAAAGCTGGGGTAAAAAGGTAGGTTAGAAAAAGCTCGGATAGTTTGAAAACCAAATTTTCATGCATCTTGCCATTGTGCTCAACTTTTCTTCATATTCAAGTCATATGAACAGAGACAGTAAAAGCTAAGGTGACAGCCATGTCTAAAAACGTCTCTCACCAGGTTTTCTGGGGAAGAAGCACGATGACTCTTCTCCACTGTGTGAACTCACTGGCGTGGTAGATACTTGCTGATGTAAATTCCTGACAACTTGGCATACTTGGAAGGCATTCCTAAAAGAGAGTCAGGCATCAGTGAAAAAGAACTGGGAGAAACCTAACATCATAATATGAACCATTTGCATTATGGATGCAATCCCTGATTTTTCCTTTTGTGAAGCTAAAATATATGGGCAATAATTGAAATGAGATGGCACAATGGAATGAAATGCCTTCCAAATCTCACATGTAAAAATAGAAATTGATTAGGATCCATTTTTGACCTTTTATCATAAAAATGGCATTTGGAAAAATTATTCTATTCACTATGACATTTATGCATTTATAGCAATGTCAGATTATAAGTATGTATCCTATATAATAAGAGCCCAATATGTTAAGTGTCCAGTCGGCCGGTCAACCAATCAGAGCATAATATACTAATGATATGCTAAGGCCACTCAACCACTCACTCTGACGTGCATTGACCACCAGGGAGCAGACAGTCGGCTGGTTGACCATTCGCTATGATGTGCACTGACCACCAGGGGGCAGATGCTCCAACTGGTAGGTTAGCTTGCTGCTGGGGTCCGGCCGATTGGGACTGAGCAAGATGGGCCAGACAGGCCCTGGAGCCCTCCCGCGGTCCCTCCCCAGCTGGCCAACCTCCTGCGTCCCTCCCCGGCCCCAATCATACACTGGTGGGGTCCCTCGGCCTGGCCTATGCCCTCTCAAAATCCGGGACCCCTCAGGGGATGTCGGAGAGCTGGTTTCAGCCCGATCCTGCAGGCCAGGTCGAGGGACCCCACTGATGCACAAATTCGTGCACTGGGCCTCTAGTATATAAATAAGTACATTTTATTCTAAGAAACTGAATCTAGATATTTCATTTTTGTTTTTAAAGGCAAGAGATAACATATTCTTAATAAGGTCTACCTATAAGTAAAGAGACTTAAAAACAGATAAAGACATGCTATAGAGAAAGAAGAAAAGACATGTTTATAGAGGGAGGGTTAGAGAAAATAATATTCAAAACACCGTGCTAGAATAACCAGTCCTCAAGTTATTCCCACTTCTTTTTCAATTACCCTTTAGTATCTGGCAGTGCAGAATGTGGCCTCCTTATAATTTGCTGCTGACTTTATGCCAATTCTGTTACAAATAACATCGTTCCTTTTCAACCAAACCTAAGCTTTTAGAATTGTAATTCTTTGCTTCCCATGCAAAAAGGAAGAGGCTACCTGTCTATCACAAGCTTTAGAAAAAATAGGCTTACTTCTTGGACAAGGTGCCAGGTAAGGCCATGGTTGGTCGAATACTCCAGTTTCACCTGGTTGTCCATGTGTGGAGTGTATTTCTGGCCACAGCCCATGACCAAACTGAACTGAATCATATAGGATGCTCCTATCTGCATTGATTGGGTTTCCACATAACGCATGCTTGAGGCAAGTTTAGAATCTCCTGTAAAACTAAAAGACAAGATGGAAATCAGAAAATTTAAAACAGCAATGCAGGGAAAAATTAAGCTTTTCACTTCATATGACACACCCAAATAGATTAATTTTACTTATTTAAACCACGCACGTTCTAGAATGGCTTTCAGTAAGTCTAATAAATGTAATTTAAAACAACCTACATATCAAAAATGCAATAATATATATGTACACACATATATATTTCTAAGTATATTTTTATTGATTTCAGAGAGGAAAGGAGAGGGAGAGAGATAGAAACATCAATGATGAGAGAGAATCATAACCGGCTGCTTCCTGCACACCCCACACTGGGGACTGAGCTCACAATCTGGGCATGTGCCCTGACTGGGAATTGAACCGTGACCTCCTGACTCATAGGTCAATGCTCAACCACTGAGCCACGCCGGTCATGCACAATAAATATATTTTAAAAGTTAATACCTAGAGTTGTCAAATGTACTTGAAAATGGGTACTCAACTCACTCACATATTGCTCATGAATATAAATCCTTTGACTCATCAAGCTCACTTCTTGAAATCTATCCTAGGAAATCATCCTAAATTCAAAGTCAATTTTATAAAATATGATGAGTATTGCTGGTTTGCTGGATATAGTAATTGCTAACCATTTCAATGTCAAACTATAGAGAAAATGGGATGCTGAAGTAAACGGGGATAGCCAGTATTTCAAATATTTATGAACATAATTAATAAAATCAACATGCATCTGATAAAGTAAGTTAAAAAACCCCACAAACTTATGCATAAAGAAAATTCACCAGAATATCTTCAGTGGCTGTGTTTGGTGGTGGGACACATTTTCACTGTAATTAATATGGGTCAATGTGCAAATTTTAGCACTATTACAAAATAAAAGAAATCAACATAGAACAAAAATATTATTACACTGTATAGGCGCAAACTCGTCTAAATAGTTTAAAGTAGGCAAAAAAAAATCTCAAACACTTCTCCCTGTGAGAAATAAATGCTGCTTTTACCTTCAAGGGTTAAATACTCTCTCGTACCCTTCATGAGAAAGGTAATTAGAGGCAGCCAACTAGGCTTCATTGGCTTTGGTTAAAAATAATTATTTCACCATCAGCTCCTTGTAAATTCCTCCCTGCTGAGATGGTCTAGTGCCGTGGTCGGCAAACTGCGGCTCGCGAACCACATGCGGCTCTTTGGCCCCTTGAGTGTGGCTCTTCCTAAGCCTTAGGAGTACCTAATTAAGTTAATAACAATGTACCTACCTATATAGTTTAAGTTTAAAAAATTTGGCTTTCAAAAGAAATTTCAATCGTTGTACTGTTGATATTTGGCTCTGTTGACTAATGAGTTTGCTGACCACTGGTAGTGTCCTCTAAATTCTACAAAGAGACAGATAGAAATGCTGTATTTTATAAATATTGTCTGCACGTAACTTTTGCATGGTTACAAATTAACCATGAACTTGGTTTAAGAGAGGAAGTGTTTAAACTGGAGGAGAAGTGTGTTCCTTATGAGGTATCCTGAGCTTTTAATATATTTTTATTGATTTTTTACAGAGAGGAAGGGAGAGGGATAGAGAGTTAGAAACATCGATGAGAGAGAAACATCGATCAGCTGCCTCCTTCACACCCCCCACTGGGGATGTGCCTGCAACCAAGGTACATGCCCTTGACCGGATTCGAACCCGGGACCCTTCAGTCCACAGTCCGATGCTCTATCCACTGAGCCAAACCAGCCAGGGCTATCCTGAGCTTTTAAAGGCGCCAGGACACCAAGAAAGAAGCAAGATAAAAATTACATAAAAGGACAAGAGGCGAAATGAGAACAGATAAATAGTAACACAATTTTTACGCGGGATGAATATCTCCACAGGCAGTTGTGGCAGATCCAGCTGCCACCCACAGTCTCTTTTCTCCCCATTTACTAGCCCAGAGATGGCGAACCTTTTGAGCTCGGCGTGTCAGCATTTTGAAAAACCCTAACTTAACTCTGGTGTCGTGTCACATATAGAAATTTTTTGATCTTTGCAACCATAGTAAAACAAAGACATATTTTTTATATTTATTTTATATATTTAAATGCCATTTAACAAAGAAAAATCAACCAAAAAAATGAGTTCGCGTGTCACCTCTGACACGCGTGTCATAGGTTCGCCATCACTGTTAGGGATTGGTCTATGTCCACCAATGAGTTCTCACCAATGGGACATAAGTGGAGGATGCTAGGTGGATTTACTTATTCAGCTTTAATCTAAGCCTTTAACCGGACAATTAAAGGCTTAAGATTAAAGATACAGATGGACTGGGCTGGCATGCCCATTTGCCTGTTGCTCCTACGTCTTCCTTTGTCCCCATCAGGGCAGCAGGCATCTTGTGACAAGAAGGGAACAAGCGTGAAGATGGTGGTCTCTTAAATGAGGTGGCAGAGGAGAGAGATGGAGAGGGCCTGGTCCCTGGGAGCCTTGGTGAGCTGCTTACCAGCCCTGCACCACATATCCTAGGTCTGCTTGTTACAAATGATAAATAAGCCTCTTCCCTTTTGTTTATGTCATGGTCAGCCTTTTCTTGTTTTTGTTGTAATTTAGAGCTGAATGCATGTCCACTTGCTACACCTGCCACACTTCATGGTACTGATACCTTTCCTGATGTCTTAATCTGAAGCAGAATAACACACAGAAAGCACAGGTACCTATGCCTTCAATTCTTGACCATTCCTAGTACAAGCTCACTTGGCTGCTTACGATTTATTTAAGACTGGCTGAAAGCCAGTGATGTTAGGTCTATTTTTTCCCTTCTGAATTCTCTGATGTTCATACTCAGCAGGAGTTTTAGGGGAGAGAATTTCACAGAATGCCATTTTTAAATTTATAAAACTGTTCCTCTTCGCTGCTGGTCTAAGATATATTTATAAAGGCAAAAAGGAAGTTGAGTTCTTCTGTTTTATAATCATAGAAATAGAAAAGAATAGTGCCTATCTGCCTTTGGGATAGAAATTCTGGAGACAGAATGCTTTGGGAATCATGAGGTTTAGTTTTATTCATGTTGATTTGCAAGATAAAAAAAATAAAGGAACAATAAAAAAAAGCTCCTGGATGAATTACAGGATCTAATGAGAGAATAGGGATCTCTTTCCACGAGGACCAGTGCTTTTCATTCCCACCTCCAAGAAGGCGAGTAGGCTCTCTATTATGACCGGTAAGGTGGGTGACACCATAATGTAACTCGAGTCTCCACAGTTCTTTCTATTCGGAGTCCACAGTACAGCTGCGTTGCTTCCCTTGCCCTTGCTTAGTCTCATGTATTGCTGAGGCTGTTTTCCTGACCAGGTTGGAAGCTTCTGCACATGGAGAGATCACGTCTCGTTCATCTCTGCATCCCCTAAAACACTCACAGCCTGTGGACCTCACAGAAGCACCTAGTGTTGGTGTAGGGCACCATGATTTTCCAACAGCTGGATTATCTTGTTTGATCTTTGAGTCAAGACCATTTGGAAGACATCAGAGATCCTGAACATTGTGTTATGGAGAAGCTAAGAAGATGAGTTGCTGGCCCCAGGGTCACACAATTACTGCTAGAAACTATGCCTTCTTATTCCTACTTTGATATCCTTTCCCTTATGTCTCCAATGGCATGCCTGTGAAGGGCGCTTAAAGAATGTTAAGTGCAATGGGCATGTGATAGAGGTCTCTCAATTGGGGTGAAGGCAGCTTTTACAAAGCTGCAGTTACTTAAATGCTGTAATGAACACAGACAAGAGTTTGAGGTTATCCTCACTTAAAAAAATCACTCTGCATTTCCCCAGAGCCTCCTTCCCATCTCCAGAATAAAGGCTCTTTTACACGAAAGGCAGATACACATAACCAAAGCAGTGGGAGAATGCAGAGCTCATTTCCAGAGAAACATCAGAGCAACAAAAGCTGTTTTTGGTTTGATCCCATTCAGAAGATTCATCTGCAGAAGAACATGTGAATAAACCTAAGCCTCTCTAATATCATATTTTTTTGGGTTTTGTTCTTGTAATCATTAAAGAAATATTTACTAGAGTTGACAGAAAAACTTGTTGATATTGTGATTAATGGTATCATTTTTAACACATTTGTTATTTCTACAGTATTATAATCTCATAACAGAAATGACCATATAATTTTAATGGATTATATAAATTTTACCTTTTTTGGAAAAAACAATCTGACAATATAGAAGCATTTTTATAAGTAAAAACCTGTAATTCTACTATGCAGACATGACTGCTGCTAAAATCCTGGTGTAAATACTTTCAGACTTTCTTCTGCTCACACATACATACACACTCGCTTTTCTTTCTTTTAAAAACAATTATAAAATCATAATAAACCTGCTCTCTTTTCTTTTTATAACAATTTAATTGCTACCTTTCCATATGGCGAAGCACTGTCATTTTTAATGAATAAAGACAATCTCTAATTATGGAAATCTTTGGCGGTTGTTTCTACCTTTCACTGTTGTAAATAATGCTTCTATAAAAATGATATTTGTGTATTTTGCATGCTTGTCCAATTATCTCCTCAGGATAAATTTCTAGAGTAAGACTTGCTTGGCCAAAGCAAATTTTAAAAATTAACACTTATTGCCAAGTTGCCCTCCAAAGAGCTTGTACCAAGTTACATTTACCAAGAACATTAACAATGACTGAGCTGCCAATTCTTACCACTTGTCAATACTGAACACTGACAACATTTTTATTTTAGCTACTCTACGCATATACTCCTTTACCATACATTTCTATGATTATTAAAGAAGTCAAATGCTACACATGTTTATTGGCTATTTGTAGTGTGTGTGTGTGTGTGTGTGTGTGTGTGTGGCCTTTTCATGTACTGGGCCCATTTTTTAAATTCAGATTTATCTTTTTCTTACTTATTTGTAAGAGTTTTTCACATATTGGGATATTAACCTGTCATATATGTTGCAAATGTCTCCCCACTCCCAATTTGTTGTCATATATTGTTTTCAGTAAGCCCCTGGACCCCAACACAAGTTTAGAAATTTTCAGTGGTGGAATACGTGACCTTTACTTGATGTCATGTTTTACTGGTATCTATTGAGATTGCCTCTGAGCCTAGCTCCTAATCACCCTTTTTTTGAAAATGTCCAATGGACAGTGAAAGGAATATGTATATATTTTACCTGTAGGGTGTATGTTTTTTTCTTTATCTATTAAATCACCTTTGTCAATTACCTCCATATATTTGTCTAGGTCCTCACTTATTTTTGGTTTGCTTGATCCATCAGGAACTTAACCACAACATTACTAGTAAGGTCACACTCTGAATTATGATTGGGGTAATTTTCCCTTTGTAATTCAGAGCTTGCACTATGCTCTGTTCTATGGCATTCAGTGTGTGGAGGGCTGAGCCTTCTCATCTCCCTATGGACTTCTATGCACCACGGCACCACCTGTTACTGGTCTCTAGCCCCAGCTTCAGTCTGAAAGAGTTCAGTGGGGCCAGGGGTGAAGGAGCCACTTAACTTTCATTCATTCTAGTCTCATCAACACATTTCCTCCAACACCACTTCTTTCAGAAGATCATTCAAGTTTCAAATGCCAAGAATGGCATTTTCTCTGTAATGTTACAATGCCTGGATTACTTCAGTGGGATTTCAGAGAGACAGTAAGTAAAACATGTGGGTTTAACATACCATGTTCTATGATAAGCTGATTTATTAATTTTCCTCTTGGCTTTCTTACTATATTCTTTCAACCAGTTTCTCAACTGAACTAATTCTCTACATAAGAAATTTCCAGATACCAAATTAATTTTATTATAGCTCTTTTCACTCTCTTCATTCAATCTACAGCTTTAAGCAAATGTGGAATTTCTGCACATAATCGATTTTGTCATGTATTTATTCAACACGTCATTTAAAAAGTCCTTGTTTACTTTGTCGAGTTGGCATTCGAAGATTTTTGCAGTACATGTAGTATTTGGCATTTATTTCAGGCTCCTTTTATACATTTGTCCCTGGCACCTGCTTTATTTTGCTTATCTTTACTATTCTTATTTAAAGTACATAGTTTATCTTCTTTGGGCTTTTCATTCTAATTTCCATTTTCTACAGTTCTTCAAGTCAGTACTACAATCTTACCTTAAGTTAGGTAAACTCTTAGGTTATTAAAAAGCATAAGGCGACCTGCTTGGCTGCTGTTTATTCATCTTTTACAGAAAGCAGCCTCTTTGCGAACAAAACTCATGAAATTGGGCACTTAGCAGTTTTCTCTAATGGACCAGATAACTTCCACATGTGGGAGGTAGAATTTGGTGTAATTTGTCACCTAAGTTAGAGAATCAGGCTGTTAGTACACAATGGCCATGACCACAAATGAGCACTGTCTTCTCTTTCTAATGAGGTTACATGTACCTACAGGGGCAGTTTACATGCACCTACAGGGGCACTACTGTGGGACAGGTGGGTGGACCAGACTCTGCCAGGAGCCACAGAGTGTCTCCTCCATCTTTCATTAGGCGTCCACAGGTCCATCTGCAGCTGCCACCAACCTTTTGTCTCCTGTGGAACTAGCCCAATTCTCCTGAAGTCTAGATGCAAGCAGCTAATTCCAATAAGTTTAAAAAATGTTGTTGCAAGTATTACCTATATCCCTTTTTTCTCCCATTGACCTCTTCTAGCCTGTCTCCACCCCTCCCCTGCTGGCCCCAGGCCTTCACCACCCTATTATCTGTGTCCACGGGTTATGCATATTTGTTGGCAAGATGAGATTATTTCAAATATTTCTGTCAATTTTCAATTGAGTCTTCATTTGTCCACCTAACAGCATTTGTAGGAAATGTTTAGCAGTTAGAGTAAACTGTATTTTAAAACAAAGGGAAATCCCTGCTGGGTAAAAGTGTGAATGGGGATTTGTGGGACATGGTTTAAATACATCCCAAAGAGAAGAGAAAAAATAAATAAGTAAATTCATCCCGCAGCCCTTTCTATTGCTCCAAGAAAGAATCTGTAAGATAGCACACAAGTGGGGTGGACTGTGCCTTAGAATATTCTCTTGATGGGACTTTAGATCACCAATGTTTTTTAAAAACTATACTTCAAATGTAATCTTTTTGCTTAAGCCTTTAATAGATTTGGTTTATTTTTTATTGTAAATATAAACAACTGGACTGAAGCACTATTATAGTTAGATTTCTTATACTGCCTAACACCCATAATTTTAGTCAAAATGTATCTTATGCCAACATTTTGGGAATTAATGATTATTCAAATAACATATTGTAATTAGAAGCTTCTGGCCCTTTTACTTTCCCTTTAGTGGGGATTACGAGAATGACTTTTGAAAACAGGCTGAGGATCTTTTGAAACTCCTTATATAATATTTGAATAAAGTAAATTCTTGATATTCACAGTAGGGTATACTCTATTGTTTGTGTCTCCTTTATACCATTGTTGTATTCAATTTTTCAGATAAAATGTGCATGAGTTCATGACATTAAAGTAGAAAGAAGTGCATGGCTTTGGAGAAAATTGATATTAGAGTGAGGGACTAGTTAAGTAACTAATTGAACCCCAAGCTAAGCTCTGGATATATATTGTTCAAAGTGATACCTCAACAAAATCACAAATTATTATGTCATGGACTTTCAGGATAGTTACTTATTTAGTCAACTCAAATGTTAAATGACTGAATGCCAAGAATTTGTTTTTATTTTTAATTAACCAATGAGAGGGAATTAGTTCAGTTCTGAAAGTTTGAAGCCACTGCTTGTATATACCTCTTTAAATTTTAAAGTACTGTAGATTATCGATTTTTAAAGAGCAATAAAATTTATATAATATAAAAAAAAAGTGTGAATGGGGAGTTGGCACAAAGCAGTCTGCTGTGGCCACCAAAGAGAGAAGAAGGGAGAAAGGCAGTCAGAGGGACAGAGAGGGGACCTGGGGACCTGCTGTCAGAGAGCGCAGCGTCTAAGGACCCAGGGGAAATAACTTCTTCCAGCTCCTGTGAGCCTGCCAGTCTCCTGTGGGGTGTACGAGTAGTTACGTTGTCCGGGTCCCTTTTCACCAACTGCTACTTGAGAGGAGAAGAATCAGAGGAGCTTTAGTTGTTTCTGTTAATAATTTCAACTCATCTCAGATGTTTGATGATCCAGAACCTCCTTACTCCCGTCACTCTTACGTTGCATCCGCGGTAACTCCAGAATCAATTTTGGTTGACGTGAGCTTGCTCAATCCACAATTACACTCTTCATAACTACAACTTGCTTTTCAACATACTCATGCTGTCTTGCTCCTCACTTCCTTTCAGAAAGGAACACACTGGCCCATGTCGTCAAGCCCAATAGTCCTGACTGAAAATGTTTAGCATGGAGAGAGGAGGTGAGGTCAGAGAGAAAAACCTGATCCTTGTGCAGCCAAGTTCATTATTCAGCACATACTCAAGCAGGGCCATTTAAAGACATTTATGGGACCTTGATACTTCTCATTTTAGAAAATCCATTCATATATCATAACATATTAAAATGCACTCCTCTCCCACATTAAATATGTACTTTTTTGTTGCAAAAACTTTCAAGTGGGTTTTACAATTTTGCCTTTAAGTTTTATTTGGCGCCTAGTAATGCATGTAATATATATTTGGCTGTGATTCCTCAGCATACTCAACAATTATTTCCAATACCATAAAATTTTGTGAATAAATTTTGCAAGGAATGGAGCTGATGTATATGTCTTATAAATATCTAATTATCATTTATTAATTTTATTTTTTAAATTTTCTTATCATTTTTGAGATAATATTCATTTTTCCAGTCCTTGGACCTTTTTCTAGTCCCCTGGAAAGCTTAGGGTGTCCAAAATGAAAGCACTATGGCCAAAATGGCCAATGAAAGAACTTTCTGGGAAGAAGAATAGTTAATGCAAAGGTACTGAGAGAGGAAAGAGGTTGGCTTATTGGAGTAGCAGAAAGGGAGACGAATGTGGTTGGGGTAGACTGCATGAAAGGGAGGAGGCAGAAGAGGCCAACTGGACCAGATGACTGAGGGCCTACCATGGAGATTTTGTGGACCACTGTCCACAGAAGGGTAACTATCTCAACACACTCTATTTGTTTCATCAAGCCAGACATATCATGAATCTAAATAATCAAATGTAGATTTGTCTTATTACTTTGTTTACTGGTATGTTCTCTTACTTCTGTATTATCACTGAGCTACTTAGTCCAAACAAAAATTTTTAGGGAAATCTAACTTTGGAGAAATAAATGACTCAAAAGTTAACTGTCTGAACATCAACAGGATATTAGTCTTGGAACATAGCCATTTTATCCATTCCTTTGGAAGCTCCTAAGATTTTGTCCTCCAATATATACCTTCAAGTGGTCCATTTCTCCACTGCCATCATCTTATTCCTAGCACCATCGTAAACACATGCTGATGGCACTATTAGTTTCTGACCTGAGCTCCTTCTACTGCTTCTCCTATTACCCTCCACCATCTATTCTCTACACAGCAGCTACAATTACATTGGACTGTAAGTATGATCATATTATTCCTCTGCTCCAAATTATCTACTGGGTTCCCATAACACTTAGAATAAAATCCAAAATCTTTATGTTGTTCTATAAGGTCCTAATATAATCTTCTTCCTTGCCTGCCTCAGCACCTTTGTTCTTGCTGTTCTCTGTGCCTGTAATGCTTTTCTTGCACACTTTTCCATGGCTGTCTATCATTATTCTGGTTTTTACTCTTATGCCTCCTCACAGGAGGGCTTCCTTCACCATTTTACCTAAAATAGTCTCACTCTTGACTTCTGCCCCCCAACACTCCACTCCCTTATCTTCACAGCACTTACCAACATCTGAAATATTATTATGCACGTGCTTTCTTGCTTATTGTTATTCCCCTCTTGAATGTAACCTCTACAAAGGATTATTCTATCTTCATCCCTAATGCCAGCTGCTATACCTCTGGCACAAATAGTGCCTATAGTGCAATCAATAAATGTATAAATTTGTTTACCAATGACTAAAAAAATTTCAGGTAATAAAATCCTCATGATGAAAGAGCCTAATAAATAGGCTTTATTTTAAAAAGTCCTCTATCAACCTATCTGGGGTTATATTCAATTGTATTTCCAATTTTATGGAGGCCCAGATACTGCAAATACTCTTTTCATAATTGTTGGAAATAATAGTGACTTTTCAGGTTGTCATTCAATATATTTACATTATTTATCTGCTAAGCTGCCTAGAATGATCACTTACTGTGAAACAGCAGTTGAAGTGGCTCTTGGAAGCCAGCTCACCCCAACTCACTTCCTTTAGCATATAATTATTCATAGTAGCCTCATGATCCTTTGTATTATTGTGGTATTAGTTATAATGCCTCCTCTTTCATTTCTGATTTTGTGTCCTCTCTTTTTTTCTTGGCAAGTCTAGCAAAAGTTTGTCTAATTTGTTTATCTTTTCATAAAACCAGCTGTTAGTTTAATGGATCTTTTATATTATTTTTTTTCTGTCTTTATTTCACTTATTTCCACTCTGATCTTTGTTATTTCCTTCCTTCTACCAACTTTGGGCTTAGTTTGTACTTCTTCATCTAGTTCCTTGAAGTGTAAAACTTGGTTGTTTTGAGATCTTTTTTTAAATTTCTTTATTGATTAAGTTATTACATATGTGTCCTTATCCCCACATTACCCTCCATCCCCCCTACTCATGCCCTCACCCCCGTTCTCTGTGTCCATTGGTTTGGCTTATATACTTGCATATAAGTCCTTTGGTTGATCTCTCCCCCATACCCTCACCCTCCCCTACCTTCCCTCTGAGGTTTCATGGTCTGATCGATGCTTCTCCATCTCTGGATCTGTTTTTGTTCATCAGTTTATGTTGTTCATTATATTCCATAAATGAGTGAGATCATGTGATATTTATCTTTCTCTGACTGGCTTATTTCACTTAGCATAATGCTCTCCAGTTCCATCCATGCTGTTGCAAATGGTAAGAATTCCTTCTTTGTTACCACAGCGTAGTATTCCATTGTGTAGATGTACCACAGTTTTTTAATCCACTCATCTACTGATGGGTACTCAGGCTGTTTCCAAATCTTAGCTATGGTGAATTGTGCTGCTATGAACATAGGGGTGCATATATCCTTTCTAATTGGTGTTTCTAGTTTCTTGGGATATATTCCTAGAAGTGGGATCACTGGGTCAAATGGGAGTTCCATTTTTAGTTTTTTTGAGGAAACTCAATACTGTTCTCCACAGTGGCTGCACCAGTCTGCATTCCCATCAGCAGTGCATGAGGGTTCCTTTTTTCTCCACATCCTTGCCATCACTTGTCGTTTGTTGATTTGTTGATGATAGCCATTCTGACAGGTGTGAGATGGTACCGCATTGTTGTTTTGATTTGCATCTCTTGGATGATTACTGACTTTGAGCTTGTTTTCATATGTCTTTTGGCCTTTCTTCTGTTTTCTTTCAAAAAGTATCTATTTAGATCTGTTGCTCATCTTTTGATTGGGTTGTTTATCTTCCTTTTGTTAAGTTTTATGAGTTCCCTATAAATGTTGGAGATTAAACCCTTATCGGTGATAACATCCGCAAATATGTTCTCCCATGCAGTGGGCTTTCTTGTTGTTTTGTTGATGATTTCCTTTGCTGTGCAAAAGCTTTTTATTGAGATCTTTCTGGTGTATTAATGTAGGCATTTATCATTATGAACTTCTCTCTTGGAACTGCTTTGGCTGCATCCCATATGTTTGTTGGATTTCCACTGTTATGTTGTATTTCCATTTTTATTTGTCTGAAGATATTTCTGATTTCTCTTTTGCTTTTCTTGACCCATTGGTTGTTCAGTAGCATGCTGTTTAATCTCCACATGTTTGAAAATTCTCTAGTTTTCTTCTTGTAATGATGTCTAGTTTCGTACTATCATGGTTGCAAAAGTTGGTTGATTTCAACCCTCTTAAATTTACTAAGACTTGTTTTATGGCCTAAAATATGATCTACCCTGGAGAATGTTCCATGTGCACTTGAGAAGAATATGTTCTGCTGCTTTTGGATTGAATGCTCTATAACACCTGTTAAGTTCATCTGGTTAAACATGTTGCTTAAGTGCAGTATTTCCTTACTGATATTCTACTAGGATGATCTATCCATTATTGGAAGTGAGGTATTAATATTGTACTGCTGTCTATTTCTCCTTTCAGGTCCGTTTTACATATTTAGGTGCTCCTATGTTGGGTGCATAGATATTAATGTTATATCCTCTCTTTGAATTGCCCCCTTTATCATTATGCAATGATCTCTGTGTCTTACTACAGTTTTTGGCTGAAATACTATTTTGTCTGATATAAGTATAGCTACCCCGACTTTCTTTGGGCTTGCATTGAGTGGAATATCTTTTTCCACACCTTTACTTTCAGTCTGAGTGTGTTCTTAAAGCTGAAGTGAGTCTATCGTAGGCAGCATATGGTTGGGTTTTTATTGTATTTTATTTTACTCCATTCAGCCAATCTATGTCTTTTAATTGGAAAATTCAGTCCATTTACATTTAAAGTAATTTTTTGATAGGTATGGACTAACTATTGCCGTTTTGTTAACAGTTTTTCTGGCTGTTTTGTAATTCTTTTTTTCTTGTCTTCTCCGCTTGCTCATTTCCTTTGTGATTTGATGATTTTCTGTAGTAGTGTGCTTAGATTCCTTTCTCTTTATAATTTTTCTATCTACTGTAAGTTTTTGCTTTGTGCTTACCAGGAGGCTTATAATTATAGTACTCTATTTTAAGCTGATAAGAACTTAAGTTTGAATGTATACTAAAGTTCTATATTTTTACTCCCCCCTGACATTTTATGATTTTGATGTCACAATTAACATTTTATCCTGCATATCTATTAACAAATGATTTTAGTTATAGTTGTTTTAATACTTTTGTCTTTTTAACCTTCATGCTATATTTTTAAGTGATTTACCCACCACCATTACAATATTAGAGTATTCTGAATTTAACTAAAATTTACCTTTATACTTTCATATGATTTATACTTTTATATATTTTCCTGTTACTAATTAGTGCCCTATTTTTCAACTTGAAAACTTTGAGATTTATACTTTCATATGTTTTCCTGTTGGTGTTGAATCCTTTAGCGTTGGCTTGAAAACTTCCTTTAACATTTCTTGTAAAGTCCATCTAGTGGGTGTTGAAATCCTTTAGCGTTGGCTTATCTGGAAAACTCTTTATCTCTTGTACTAAAACCAACCGCAAATACTAACATGCTAAAACACCATCTGTCACAGTTGTACACATTTTGAAATAAAAACCTTACACAATACAACAACTGTACCTAGCTAGTCTATTAGATAGGACAGAGGAATGTAAATGTCCCTTGGTATTACCACTAATAGTATTAGTCAGATAATCTTTAATAAATATCAATTAAAAGTATTCCCTTCGTGATCTTAAAATATATGTAAGAGATTTTAAAGTAGAGGTTCTGATTTCAGATACTGTGTATGGAAGGAAAGTACTACAAATATTTAAAAGCAATTCATTTCTCTACAGAAAAACATGCTCCAAGATGATACATTGTAAAGTGATTTATAGCATATTGACTGTGGAGCTTCTAATGAAAAAGTAATTGTACAAGTTTTCCCTGGAGAATATTCTCAGTAACAACAATCCATGCTCATGGAGTATCATGAGTTAGAAAATGAGAACCAAATGAACTCACAGCTGGGAAAAGCCAACAATAATTAATTTAACACCAGCTATCTGTAGGAGACATGTATACATTTCAAAATTTCTCTTGAGAGAAACAAGGTTATTGAAGGGCACAGACCACTAATTTATTAACATGTTCAAAGAATTTTTTCTTAATAAGATAATATGCTCCATTAAAAAATAACTTGTTTTAGGGCTAGGAGGTTATGATAAATAGTTGGTCAACACCATCATTTGAATTTCAATAGTGTAGCAAAGTGAGTTCACATTGAACTTGGACAATATATTCCTCAACAGTAGTGAAGAGAAAACAGTGTCATTAAAAGGGGCTTTATTCTGATTCATTGGCTGAGAAAATGGGAACAGTTTGAGGTCTTCCATGTTGTTTCATTTTAATAAGCAGCAAGCATTTTTCATGTCCTTATTAAAGTGGTTAATGTCTTTCTCTAGTCTCATTATCACCGCCAGAGTATACTCTCTGTTGTTTCTTAACTAGGACAATTCCTGTTCATTTCAGAGAAGATCAGAAAGTCAAGTCTGATTGCTCACATGTGGTTGTTAATAAAACTCCTATTGTGCTGCTCAAGGTACCCATGGGGATTGTACACTAATTTATATTTTCTTATGGTTTTCTATAATTATTGTGATTGTACTTTCACAAAGTAAATGTATCTCCACCAATTAAAGCAGTGGTGGGTTAAGAATATTCATCAGACTTGTGTGAAAGGATATTGTTCTTAGGGTTTGATCAAAGCATAGAAATTAAACTGCTGTTATCATGCATTCAACCCAAGAGTTAAATTAAAATGCTCAGCAACTTTGGAGTTTATTTAAGCTGATGTTAACTATTTCTGAAAATAAACATGATACAGGACTTGCATTCCTGATATGACTCTTTGTTGTATTAAAAGTGGTGAAAAAAAACGACTATATAATATTGGGGGATATAGTTTATGGTATATGACCAACTTGATTACTGTTAATTCAGGTCAATTTAAAATTTCAAAATCATAAAATTCCCAAAACCTCATTTTGGTTTATATCTTTGTATGTCATTTGCTTCACCTCTTTATTTTTTGAAGGTTCCAGGATTAAAAAGAGAATATCCATGAAAACAAGCAGCTGAGGCTATCAACTAGAGAAAACACAGTTGCTTTTCATGTTTTGCTGCATAGAAATTTCATTGTATCTAGTTTGACAGTGCTTGCAGCAGAAGTGATCAGCTGTACTTCCATTCCATTAGCTGTCATTCTGATGCTAGACTTTTAGCCTGCTGTGTGCGAGATGGGACTGTCCCTACACAATTCCCATCAAAGGTAATTTTCTGTGCAATGGTGTGTAAAATTTACCTCTAATTATGATAAGGTCACTGATGGGTTACTTATGATATGCTCTCTGGAGACCACTGTGGTGAATAGCTTTCGGCAAGCTTCATCTGGAGAAATTAAATTGGTTTGACCATGACTCAATAGAAAGTAAAAGTCTCTTAGAAAATTCTTCCTCAATCATGTTTAAAGCCCTAAAGAAACCGAGAGAGAGAGAGAGAGAGAGAGAGAGAGAGAGAGGCAGAATGCATAGTGGTGAAGGCTATGGGTTTTGGAATTAAGCAGACTTGAGATTTAATCCAGGATTTCTGGGCGTAGAAGGCCCAATGTGACCTGGCCTATGCACATCTCTTGGCTTTTACTCCTCACATTCGCTACCTGGGCTCCATCACCATTGGCTTTCTTCCTGATCCTCAAGCTTTCTTCCTGATCCTCAAACATGCCCTGGCCACTCTTGTTCTGGAGACTTTAACCACAAAGTTTCCTGTAGTTGGACTGCTCTTCCTTCAGATATTCATGTGTGTGGAGCTTCCTAGTTCTTCCACTTTCTAATACATGGAATGTATCATACCCACTATTTGAACTACTAGTATACGAACATAGCCTCCTCCTCTCTATTTAGAGCAGCCAACCCTTGTCTAATTAATCACTGTTGTGTCATCCTATTACTATTCTTGAAGTTCTAATCATAGTCTTAAATTATTTATTTACTGCTTAATGTATAATTAAGTTTAATTAATGTACAATTAAGTTTGCATATGAACATGGGGGAGATATCTAAGAATGTAAGGTATGACTAAGACATACCACAATCTTGAAACCCCACTGATATTGACCAGATGAGTTAATATGGCTGATAAAATGGATTAAAAAGAAGATCCACATTAACAAATAAGATGGAAAATCTTCTTGGACTTGATGAAAGCATGAAAATAGAACTAATTATCGTTTTATTAAAATAGCATTAGAGTGATTTCACATTTCACTATGATTATGGAGGGTCTCCATGAAGGGAGGATATGTTTTCACTTATTGAGGAAAGTTTTTATATGTAATGGTGGTAAATGAAAATGAGATGAATAAATATGGTGAAATTTTGTATTTATTTAAACCTATCAGGTTTTTTGGGTCCTCCTTCTAAAGATAGCTTACTTGTAGACATAATAACAACTTTCAAATGGCTCATGTTCAGTAAATATTTGTCAGCAAATGACTAAGTGCTAGCGGCATTGGAAGATCCTCCTTGTGTTCTAAACCTCAATGCAAATTGTAACAACAAGAACAAAGATGAAGTTCTTACCACAGGGTCCAGTCATGGCCACAGTATGGCTGAACATTTCCCAGGTAGAATCCCAGAGACTGAGTGACCTCCACAAGATTGGTAAAGTCAAGACTAATGCTGTTGAAAAGGACAGATGTCATGATAATCTCATCAATAGCCCAAACATCTTCTCCTTGGGAAGAATGATACGGTTGCCACCATCTGAACTGAATTCCAAACTGTCTTGCATCATCTGGTAATTCTACGGAGATTATTCTAAAGGAGAAAAAGTAAAAAATGTATATTACTTTGACATCTTAAAATACAAACATTTATAGCAGGATTCTTTTTTTCTGCTGTATAGTGTTTTAAAAAATTTTTCTTCCACGATTACACACATTCTTCTGAAATTTCCAATTTTCCTGTCTGACTCCAACAAAATCTCTAAACACTTACAAATCTAAAAAATGTGACTTTTGTCTCACTCATCTGATCTCAGAAAAGCTGTCAGTAAAACACAGTTCTCACAGTGGCAGGATTCGTCTCAGTCTGCTAACGGGTCTATGGCAGCTTGTTACACGCATTAGAGTTTGGGGCTGGTTGAACCATGGCACTTCTTTATTCCCATGAGGGTAGCATAGTGTGCAAGGTCACTTGCTGTGTCATGGTGGCTATGACAACAAACCTTTACCTGACAAATGGAGAAGAAAATTAAGAATAATATCTAATTTCCAGGAGCAATTATTGTACACAGCAGCAGGAACCATACATTAATTGTCACTGCAATGACATCTGCTTGAAAGCTCCATAAATCACAGTACCATGCTGCACACACGCACACACAAGGTGAGATGTGAAGCAAATGGCAAATGGAACATTTGTCTCCATCAATGTGCAATTAAACACCAGGAGAGGTGTTTGCAGTAAATGCACAGGGAAGGAACTGGGTCTTTCTTCAGGGAGCAAAGAAAAACCCGCAAGACAGTGACTAGTTGGATAACTTAGAAATAAATTATTAAAACATTTTAATGTCTGTGTGGTTTACTAAGAAATTAGATTGATTTTAATATTTGCATTATGTTATCTTTAGTTATTGCATTAAGAAACTTTAAATCACATAATTGGAAATATAATGTTTTATGCACTAAAAGTTATTAAAAGTATCTATAGTCTCTTTAAATAACTTGTACATGGAAATATGGATAGAATAACATGACTATCATCACTGATTACATAAACTACTAGTAAGAAATTGGTAGAACTTTTTGAAATGTTAGAAAACATACTTTTTAAATAATGAAAAATCAATATTCAAATACAGGAATATAAATTAAAAAACAGTTCTCAGGCTAAAACACATAGCTATAATATGTTTATGGTTTTTAAATACTTCCCACAGTCTGCTGAATTGTTTTTCACCAATGTGAATTTGTTAGAGGAAAAGAGTAAATTTTAGTTAAGGATTTTAGTAATTTTCACCTTAATTTTTCTAAATATTCATTTGTTTATTAAATATTAAATAAATATATTATTTATATTAATATACCAAAAAATAAACCAAAACTATATTTGGACTGGCTCAATAGTGAAAAATATGGTTTAATTGAATAATTTAATTTGATAAGCAATTATTAAAAAATTAATTTTCCGTTATATTAATAATTTTAAAAATAATTGCTGTTCTCTCTGATGAAAATAAATACAATTTAAAAAAATAACAACTGAAAAGTAGAATTTCTCAGAAAACTTTATTGGAAAATAAAGTGCATATTTATGTACTAGAGGCCTGGTGCATGAATTTGTGCACGGGTGGGGTTCCTTGGCCTGGCCGGTGATCGGGGTCTATTGAGGCCATCTCACCCAGTCCCAATTGGGGCCGCAGAAGTTGGCCGGCTGGCCGGCCAGGGGGTAGGGACTGCGGGAGGTTGGCCAGCCGCGGAAGGTTGGCTGTGGGAGTGCACTGACCACCAAGGGGCAGCTCCTGCGTTGAGCATCTGCCCCCTGATGGTCAGTGCACATCATAACGACTGGTTGACCGGTCGTTCCGGTGGTTTGGTCATAACGGTCGCTTAGGCTTTTATATATATATAGATATGATAATGTAATAAAATGACCAATATTTTCTCTGGCAGAGATATTAAGACCGTGGTCTGTACCCAGACTCTTGGGGAGATACTAAACTTCTATGTGCTTCAGCATCTTCAGCTATGAAATTGGGATGGTATCCTATGGCAGAGTCAGTTTTTCACTATTGTGTCCTAGCACCTAGAACAGTACCTGACATAAGGACTTAAATTCTTGCTGCGAGAATGAACTACTATTATCAGCGTACCCTAACAGATATTTGAATACAGAGGCAGCTTTCAAGTAACAATGCCAGGATCTAGACCTGGGCAGCCTGGCTCTAGAGCCTGTGTTCTCGACCTTTACTTCATGTCTTGTGGTAGGGTGGCAGATTGCTTTCACCACGCTATGCATATTACAGGGCTGGTTAGAATAGCTATGGAACCATTTGATTAGAATTCCTACAAGAGAGCCCAGGGACTTAAGAGGACTTTCTGTATCAATCTTCCTTTTTAAAGTAGATACTAAGTTCATATATTTCTTATAATCAAATACAATAATCAAAATAAGATTAGGCTTCATAATAATTTTAGAATATGAGAACAAGCCCCACAATTAAGAAAAATATAGACTAAGAAAAGAAATATATAGAATAATTTTAGTCTCATCAGTGATACAAAGCTTTACATTAATAAAAATACCAATTATTTCACAAGACATCCTAATCAGTTTGAATTAAAAGATTAACTAAAATATATTCACAGACTTTCAATTTTATAAATAACAAGCACATAGAGTTCTTTCATTTATTGAATGAATCATAGGCAAGCAAATTATTAGAAATTGGCTAGGAGTAATAATGGTTAGCCAATTAACATATCTAATTTATAGATCATACTTCATTTTCAAACAACCATGACAGAAAGGAACAACATGGAATTCAGAGCAATTACAGGCAGCATGCTACGCTGAAGAAAATACAGCAATAGCTAACGGCATCAAGATATATTTAACTTTCCTGTGAAGAATTTACATGGTTTGTATTATTTATTATATAAGATATAATTTAGCATTTAGAATATATCAAAATCCACTTCTGTCAATCACCTTTTATTAATATTTGTAAGAGAGAGGGGGAGGGAAGAAGAGTCTCAGACAGTGGTACGTATATAGAAAATGAAAGTGTTCTCGCCTCTTCTTGAAAGAAAATCTCCACTCTGATCTTAATCTTTCAAGCTATGCACATACCTAATGCTGAAGAGCCACCTTGATCCTGCTTAGAAGAAAAATGCTGCTGTCAAGAGGCAGGCAAGATTAAATGCACCTTTGCAATCGCACATTAAATGTGTAATTATTTTTCATATCAACAAGGATTAATTAAATTTCATGATCTAGATAGATTACTGAATTTTGGAGCTGTCCATCCTCGTTAGAAAAAATTGTGCTGTAGGCCACATGAACTTAGGGTGGTGACATTTTCTTCATGTTTTCATCATTATTATGATTATCACCTTGATTTTAAATTTTCTTTTAATGTTCACTATGGAGAGCCTATGAAACATTTCTTTAGTATTCATATGTGTCTACTGAGTGAGAAAGTTGAGTTTAGCCTTACATTTACCTTTAAAGGGAAATATCCAATACATCTGGTATGTTCTTAAAATTTTATATAGTGTTTGTAATTCATAATAGTTATTAACTATAATCTCTGTTACATGCTACTTTATTTTCCATGAAAATAAAAGTTCTCATCAATTTGCAAATACTTAATTCTGGAAACAGCCCTATGAAAAATGTTCAGGTTTGCCTGGCCAGCATGGCTCAGTGGTTGGGTGTCGACCTATGAACCTGGAGTTACTGTTCGATTCCCGGTCAGGACACATGCCCAGGTTGCGGGCTTGATCCCCCAATGGGGGGCATGCAGGAAGCAGCTGATCAATGATTCTCTCTCATCATTGATGTTTCTATCTCTCTCTCCCTCTCCCTTCCTCTCTGAAATCAATAAAAATACATTTTAAAAAAATGCTCAAGTATGTTAAATCTATATCAGTGCTCCTGCCAGTCACCATGGTGCCCACACGAACCTCAGTGCCCACAGCCTCAGTGTTTTTCACATCTCCCCATGATCTGCACGGACTTCTAGGAGTGAGTTCTTTGTATCCCACTGGGAACGTAAGCCACAATGGTACCCTCCTCCAATGGTATTTTCACTTTCCCATTCTCCTCTTTTCCTGATATTTTAAAGGAATTTCAGTGAGCAGATTAACAAATATTCTGAAAGGGGCCAAGATGACTTGAACATCTCTGAAATTATACCACTTATAGTGGTTACTACTCTGCGTTAAGTGAAACTTAAGTCTCACAACTGTGACTATAGATTGTGAAATACATAAGCTAAAGACAAATAGAAGGAGCATGAAGAAGGGACTTTAGTTATATCCTCACACTCCACCTTTACCAGGGACTCTATACATGCTAGAAAAAGTTATTTATATTCATGTCTTAATTATAATATAAAATTTACTATCATATTTTATGAGTTATTATTTCATATGATTTATTATTAGCTACTATATTATATTGCTATCAAATATTCACCAATAGCATTTATAATTCAGTATTATATTAAAATCATATTTAATAGTTTGCACTATAGTTAAATGAGAAAAATAGTATTAAGTATTTTTCTCTTTCCTAGGCATTAAATTATTTCTCTTATATGCACATTTCAAAATATGAGGATAAATTTCTCCAAATTTATTGGGGTAGAAGAATGTGGCTTGCTAATTTTTCATTACAAGATTCATCAATCTTTGTCCTCACCATCTTGCAGTGGAAAAATATCTGGAATCTTACACCATTTGAATGAAGACTTCCTCAGGAAAGAGCTATTTCTCTAACGATTTTTTCCAGATGATTTGCAACATACCTGGGCTCATGATAGTTGAGATATGAGTAGTGCTCCAAGAGTTTCCAAGTTATCCCATTATCATAAGAATAATGCAATAAAACTCCTTCTCCGGGCTGGTCAGGGGCTTTGCATGTGCTCAGAACAGACTTGCTCCCCAGCCTCAATGTGAACTGGAGAAACCTAGACATGAATTGTCTATAATTAGTGTGTGCACAAACATTTTTAATCATAATGCTCATCTTGGTTTTTAAAGAATTTCAAACAAATTTACATGAACTACCCCAAAGCTGTAGGTTTCCACTCATCCCTCTTTTATAAAATATAATTTCACTGTGAGATGTATGAATATGTGTAGAAGATAAGGTCCATGCACTGGTTTAAATACAGATACATACATACAAATATAACTGTGTATTTATACATATCTGTATCCTATGACTTGTGTATGTACACTTAAAATGCCAATCATTCCTTTACTGCATTATTTATTGAGCACTGGGGGAAGGGCAATGTAAATCTCATCAGCCTCTGCAAGCTGTCAAATAAACAAAACTACATAAATAATTAACTAGTCCTTGGCTTGAGAACACAGTTTTGATGCCAACATTTCATATTTTTTAAACTCTAGTCAGTCATTAGTATCTTAAAGTCATCAGTGAGCTTTTTAGTTTATTTAAAATTAGGGCAAATTAACCCTATATAAACTCTCTCTCATGCTGGTTTTAGATGAGAATAGTATATATAAGCAAAAATAAATAAATACAAAATAGAAAATTAATAGATCTAAGTTCAAACATTATTATCTGGTTTCAGTATGTATTCCACCCTGCCTTCACTCACCTGGATTGTGAGCTGTCAAGGAAAGATGTAATTAGCTGACGTCTCCCATCTTTGTTGAAAACCAGGGCCTTACCACTGGCCAGGACACCACAGCCAAAGCTGACTTCAGCACCACGGATAGAGTAAAAGTTATGGTAAGAGGAGAGCCTGGAATTGCCAAAGCTTTCAGAAATAAACATTGGGAATGTCTGGGATGCCATCTCGCAAGCTGGGCCAGAAAATCCAGGGTCACACCTGAAAGAGAGCCCATGAAATTAAATCTTAAACTGTTGGTCCTTTCAGAGTTTCCTGAATCTGCCCTGGGGAGGAGGAAGTCCAGAGGCCAGAATTTGATTGAATGGTAGGCAAGGCTCATCAGACTTTGGAGAATTCTGAATCAGAAGACTTGGTAAGGGCAGACTGTGAATATTACAGAAGAACACACACTTTGCATAGCTCTGCTATAAAAAGCTTATGACTTAAAACAATAACTCAGCACTCACCTTTGACCAATGCCAGCAATTTATCTCCAAATAATCTATGTTTTTGCACATTTACAATTTAAAATCTTTGTCAAAGGTATATACTTTTATCTATAATTATGTTCACTTAACTTGTAAAAGAAACAACATAAATAAAATACTTCTATAAGATATCTAGAATAAATTTCCTTTAAGAACAAGTGTAAACATACATGTTATATTTGTGACCGGAATTATTTGAAAAAGACTGGAAATAAATGTATCAACTATTTCAAACTTAGATGGGAATTTTAAAGGAAATGCTTACACCCTTGACCTAGATAGATGTCCTTCGCAGAACTGTGTTGCCTCTCAGTGGAATCCCAAATTAGTAGTGCTTCAAGGAAAAGAGGAAAAACCCCCACAACAACCTGCCTGCTGCCATGTAAGAACACACTGTTTATGTTAGCTGACTAGAATATGTATGGACTCCCTGCACCTTTTACCAGTGAAAAAACTCATCCCAGAAGACTCAACAATTGAATTCAGAACCTTCTTCTATTTAAAGAAATTTACTTATCAGGAATTAGTTTCAAATCCTTTATTTTTATTTATTACTTCTTTCTTACTATATTTGCTATGTAGCCAGCCCATTACAAAATTAAATTGGTGTCTTTTGGGGTGGCATTCAAAACTTCCTAGAGTCTCTGAATCAAGCCTTTTATAAAGCAAGTGGACCAGTGAAGTGATATTATGATTTAATTTAGAAGGCTATTTGTTTGTTACCACTAGCTCTGAAACTGGGATCCATGCTGGCCTCAGAGAGGTCCAAGGAATGTATGAACATGTTGAAATCAAATGCCAACTTTGATGTGCACTGGATATTCAGAGGGAGAAAGTTTATAGCAATCATCATATTATCAAAGAAGTTGGGCCTTAAAATGCCAAGAACTACCATAAACTGAAGTTTGAGGGTTGTCTTGGCATTAGAAATGGGAGTGGGAAAGGAAAACAATATTTTGCAGAGCATGTAAATGAGCCTCACACAGTTTGCTTCTTTCACATGTTACCTCATTGACTTAAGTCAGACTCTGAATAGCCAAGTAGTTTCTAAGAAGGACTTAAAAATTACCTAAGGAGGACACATTTTAATACTGGGAAACTGAATATGGCCACAAAGTGGAATCAGTGTTCCCAACAAGACTATTGCCAGAGTGCATTTCAGGACAAATGCATCTTTGTGTATCTTAAACGTGTCTTCTTAGGACCAGTGACTGGGAGAAATTGGTGAGCATTTAGAGATGACTTACAGGGGAGTCAGTTTCCATGTTCTCGTTTTGAAAGCATACTTTTAGTCGAAAGTTACACACTTGGGATAGGATGCTGATTAGGATTCCACTCAGATATTTAAATACCTCTGTGGCCTTTGTTTTGCAGCAAAACAATAGGGTAGCACACACAGGTGATTTCAGGAGTGATTTCAACATTATGTAATATACCTTATACATCATTTTAAAGACCCAAATGATTTTCAAAAGGAAGCAAAATTGCAAAGTTATATTTAAAGATGAATTTTCTGATCAAATCTTCTATAAATTTGGCTCACTCAGTTTCCTTTAGTATTAGGTCTATGGGTCAGAATTGATTTTCATAATTCATTTTACAAAGTATGCTAGGAATTAAAATATGACTCACAAACACTAGAACAAGTCTATGGGAAAATAACATTAAAGAATGTACTAAATACAGAAAAGGCAGTCATCAAGCTACAAGGAATTCAAATTTGTTCACAAATTTACATGAGGTATGCTAAAGTTGTTCACATTTTAGTTTAGTAGAAATTAATTTATTCATTAATGTCAATTTATAAAATACACTTAATATTTTGTTATGCTTAAATTCCACTTGGAGTACCTTACTTTTGGTCTTCAAAGACCTCAAAACCCTGAAAAAATATTAGGTTAAAATGATTTGTGGCTTAAACATATAAAGTATGTACCAAAAAAAGAGAAGTGTAAGTATAATTTTAAAAGGCTCACCTGCAGCCATGCCGAGTGCACTGTCCTCTGCCAGAACAGAATTTGAGACACGACGGGCCTATGTAAACTGCAGGGCAAGAGACAGCATGTGAAAGATGGCATAAAGATGGGAAAAACCAAGAATACCTCAGGCATTTAAAACAATTTTGTGAAGCAATGCCCCTGACATCTAGCCCACTGTATACACGTTGTGCACAAGAAACTAGTGTGACATGTGGAGTGCTGTGTGACAAGGTAAGTGCTTTGTTACAAATCTGCCAGAACTATCTTAACTTAATTCTTTCAAGATTTTAATGTTTCATAGCAAAGAAAGTAGGAACATGTGATTTGGGTTCCTTAACAGAGTCTCCTGAGCTAAAATGATTTCAGGCAGAATATTAATGCTTCTGCCTTGAACTTTCTACATAGCTTAATTTCCTTAGGTAGAAATAAAGAATTTACAAAGGATCAAGTAGATATAGCATGCAATGGAGAGGGTATAATTTAATTTAAAAACTATGATTTCCATTCTTACCAGGTAATAATCTATAGCTTTGAAGATGAGTGTTACATATATTAATCATCCTTCCTCAACTTCCTCAAATGGGGAATTAAAATCTGTTGTTGAGTAAAACCTTTTCTCTATAATGCAGGTCTATCCCTAAATGGTGGGCTTGACTGACAATGATATTATGAATTCTAATACTTGAAA
Source organism: Myotis lucifugus (assembly GCF_000147115.1). Lineage (NCBI taxonomy): Eukaryota > Metazoa > Chordata > Mammalia > Chiroptera > Vespertilionidae > Myotis > Myotis lucifugus. Next base: position 11,259,761 of record NW_005871066.1, on the reverse strand, counting down.
TTCTAATCTTTGGAATGCTGAGTGATAGGGCTCCTCGCTATTGAATGGTAGGTTCTGAGATACTCAGACTCAAATATATTTAAGATATTAAGCTGTTTGATAATCAGTATAATCAAGTCACACCAAATAGTATAAAAGTGGAACAAAACCAATGAGGAATTAGAGATGCAATGGTTGTTCAGACTTCACATATTCAATTTCCGGCATAAACAAATTTACCATCCATGACCATTTTCTTTTCTATCTTGTAATCATGTCAAAATTAAATGATTTTGCTTTAAAATAAATTTTCCTGTGGCCTGTGTTCCTATAAGCACTTATTCTCTGGAGTCATTTAACAGGTATGGTAATTCGAATGTAATGCAAAGTGGCCCAGGAAAAACACTTGCTGAAGGAAACTGATGGTTGAAGAAGAGGTCGACAGCAGGCTGAGTGGTTGAAACTATTGGTTTTAAGTGTCAATAACCCTGGATTCATATTCAGTGTCACCTGGGAAACACTGGATACGTGATTTATCCATTTAAGCCTCAGTGTCCTTATTCTTTGTCCCTGGAGGAAAGAATAAACGAGATGTTGCATGCTTAGCGTGCTGTCTGACACCACAGGGTTATGGTCGTCATCACCATATTGGGGACAGGTGTCCTTCTTGCCACCTGCTTGATGAGTTCCACTGGAGGCTGAGTGCTGAGGAACCAGAAAGGAGTTTCACTCTTCTTTAGCTTGGAAAAGCTTATGAACTGTCTTCCCAGCACACCCGGTTTTATGGCTGCAGGAGGATTTGGTCTTAAGTCCTGTTAAATGGTTCACTGCACTTTGCAGGTTCACTCTTGAGAATGCCTTATACTGTATTATACCCATGTCATTATTCAAAAAGCTCCCATCATAAAAACAACAACAACCATCAACAAAAATAAAACAAGACTTTCCCAGTCAATAAAAGAGTTAAATTATAATTAAGAATTTTGTTGTCATCCCTGCCTGCTAAAGATGGAATTATTAGGAATTGCAGTATGAATAAGTTGTCAGGCTTCTTTTTCTTAAGAGTGTGGAAAGGACAGATGTGTTTTCTTCACTATTACCATTGATGTAAGCAAATTGGGAAAATTTAAAAAGTGACAACTAAGACTTGCTCTAGGATTTTCCATTTTGTTAAGAATTTCAGGATAATTTCCAAAATGCTTTTTTTACTCACTAGTGGAAGCTAACTCGCCATGTAGACAAAAAGCATACCTAACAGACGTAGGATATTGACCTGTTTTTTCTTCATATAATTTTGGAATTCCATAGTGAAATGGGAGAGAGTCCTTTGGCAAGGTGGCACACCTGTCTCTCTGAAGGAGTGTGTGTCCTCCACTTGGCTTCTTAGGTCCTGTTTTTGTGTGAAAGCCTTACACATAAGATAACAGAACTGAAGAGATTCTGCCCCAAGTTTTGCATTTGGCAAATAGTGCTAACCATGCTCATTTCATGTACGTTTACCTTTTCTCATTCTACACAAATCCCGATAATGAGAACTCAGGATGTAAACACTTTCTGACTTGGAATCATGTTGTAATAGCCTTCTTTAGGAAATTCAGATATTCTTTTCAGAGGCTTATATGTCATTCATTGCATTCTTAGTTTCTTCAGATGCTTTATTTCATTACTGATTTTTCAGTTTCTTTTATGACTAAGTAATATAAGTTTGTTATAGGACCTTTGAAAAGTATGACAGAAGGCGAAAGTCATCCATATCCCTTATCCAGAGGCACATACTTATTCCCTGCAGCTAATTAAAAGGTGTAGTAATTAAAATGCTATGCAAAATGTTCTATGGATGGAGAAACTCCATTTCAACAAGCTCATCTTGTTTTTTCAAATGCGCTGTTTGTGTTCACATAACTCGTGTGGTCCTTGAAATCTGGGACTTTTACTGGTTTTCTTTGAATACAGATTATTTAAAAATTTTACATGGCATCATCAGCAAAGTATTTTGCCTGAAGTTATTTCTGAATTTCAAGAACTTATTTAATTAATTGCATATCAATTTCTAAATTATTCAAAAATAACAGAAAGATTAAGACATGGAAAATCAGTATTAAACAATGGTATAGGCTTTTCCTACTTTATAAGTCAGTGGCAATGTTGAATTTGCTATGTATTGACATTTTGTCCTTCCCTTCTTCCCTCCCTGTCTACTTCCTCATAGTATAACTCTTTAATCAGATTTATATACTCTCTGAAAAATAGGAAATCTCTAAATCTGCCTATAATTAGAATTATTAAAAACCAGAGAGTTGGCTTTTAAAAACAAATATAAGAAGTTTACAGCCATGCAACACAATACTTAAAATATATTCTCTCATGTGCACTTATCCTAAGTGATATTGGCTTTTAAATTATACAAAAATTAATAATTTATTTAAAAGTAAAATATTGTGTTTTTATATTTTTCTTTTATACTGTTTTCTGAAGAAGAGGTAGAAGTTTTACTTCACAAGTTTCATTCTAGAGAAGATGTTTTCTTATGTGTGCTGTCTGCATCTAAAAGATAAGCATTCCAGATGTTGTCGTAGCTACGAAGAGAAGAATGGGTCTTATTTTAATACATGCAGTATGGTAAGTATTTATGCTAATTTTGCATAAAACATTCAAAGAAAATGTTAGACTATCCCTTGTCATCAATGTGAATTTGAGTTTCAGGGCATTATGCATTTTAAAATTATGTATGTTGAAACATTCTAGCATCTAATATTGCTGACTCTACTGCCTTTTTTTTCTGCTTGTGTATCCTTGGGCTTCTAATGGAATGCAGAGAAGAGAGGGAAGAAAGGGCGTTTAATGAATCACAAGACCATGACTTGGAAATGTGATCACGTCTGTGCTGACGAACAAAAGCACAGGAAGACTCTGCTTCAATGGCATGTGATTGAGACTGGCATAAACTAACCATTATCAATTGCCCACATGTTTCCAAGGATGGGTCCTGTTTGTCTCCAGCGAATCCTGGTGTCCCGGGTTAGCGCTGCGTTAGGAAGGGGGATCGTTATTCGGTTCCACCTGCAAGAAATTTAGCACAAAACAGCTCCACACACTGTTCACATCTTTTCAATTTATTTTACATGCTTTTGATGTTCTAGTTTCTGTGTGCCTGCGGGTAGCACTGAAGTTTGATAATAAACTCCTTTTTAAAAAAATTTAAATTCTTTATTGTTAAAAGTATTGCATATGTCTCCTTTCCCTGGCCGCTCCTACCCCCCAGCACATGCCCTCACCCCACTACTGTCTGTGTCCATTGGTTATGCTTACATGCATGCATACAAGTCCTTTGGTTGATCTCTTACCCCACCCCTCCACCTTCCCTCTGAGATTTGACGGTCTATTCAATGTGATAATAAACTCTTTAAATTTACTTGTGGAGTTTATTTGTTTATAGTTTTAAAACAAACATGTCACTTATAAAAACATCCATATCATCCATATACATTCTTAATCGCAAATGATATTATGTTTTTAGACATTAGTTTTAGAAATTTTTACATGAATAATTCAGAGTTAAATAGTATCTATAATAATAAAAGTATAATATGCTAATTAGACCGGATGTAAGGACAACCTTCCGGACAAAGCCACAGTGGCAGGGGCGAAGCAGAGGTAGCTGCTGCAGTGGGCAGGGGCCGAGCTCCTTGTACAAATTTTGTGCATTGGGCCTCTAGTTCTATGGTAAGTATCTGTGCAGAGATGGGGTGTCCTCTAGCATTGATTACTTTTTATTTTTTGCTATCCCTTAGTCCTATGCACATTTAAAGAGAGGCTAAGAAAGAGAATAATCTTCAACTTAATTTTCTCTCCTTGAGAATGTTTTTACTATTTATCTAGTGCTTATTCTGTAAAATGGCAAGTGTTTTACATAGTCATCTTTAATTCTCTTAACTGCCCCCAAAGGGGTGTATCATTTCCCTTAATTTATGTGGAAAAAAGCAGAGAGTTAGAAAGAGTAAGTATCATTACACAAGTAGATGGCAGAATCAGGACTTGAACCTAGGTTTGATTCCAAAGCTTAACTTTCACTATCTATGTCGCACTGTTCCATAACTAAGTATTTTGGCAATAAGCCTTCTGGCATAACCACATAATCACTATATAGAATTTGAATTTATGTAATCCAAAATATAACAGCCAAGTACATGAAGAATGAATGATCCTACCATTATCATCTTACATCCGATATACCAAAGTTAGTCTTTTTTCCCTTTTCACAAGATCACTTCTAAATCAGCTGAAAAAGAGAGGTCAGCTTCCATGCTTATTAACTAAAACATACTAGTCTCAGGCTTACTCGCTGATTTTGAGTCTGCAACATGGATTAAAGTCTCTGGATATCCCAGAATTTACTCACCCACTGTAGTTTTCAGAGGAGTAGATGGTGCTGTGGGGGAGGTGGGGTCCAGCACAGATCTCAGGCAAACATTCAGTGTGCAGGAGGGACCAAGAACGCCCATGGTTGGTGGAAAACTCCAAGCTGACACTGATAACACCAGAACAAGCACAACACGGAAGAGGAAAATATAACAAATAAAATGTAATTACCTGTTTCTTGTTAAGTACATCAGTCATCTATAGAACTAGGGTAAAAGTTTTTAAGATGCTGCTTCTGAAAATATTGTTTTCCCCTCCACTGAAGTCTGACCAGCCTTTAAAGGGCAAGCAGTTACATTACTGCTATAGAAACCACCTCTGTTTTAAAGACAACAAATGGTAACTGGAGTTTGTGCTCCTGAGTTTGATAGATGGCAAGGCAATTACCATGTCTCACACTGCCACCACTTCAACCCATGAATGTGAATGACAAAATCCTGAGAAAGGACACGAGCAACACTTCAGCAAGTGAAACTGAGAAATCATAGCTGTTGAAGTGCTAATTGATTTCTGTTCCTATTATTAGGGGGTCACTAACCAACATGAGTTCCAGCTTTTTTTAGTTTCTTGTTTTCTCTTTTCTCTCAACAATCTGTCAGAATGGATGGCTGCCACAGCACATGCAAGCTCCTCTGATACCTAAGACCAAGCTCTTAGAATAAAATTATTCCTATTTGAAATCTATCCAATCATGCTCTGTGTTAACTGAAGAACTTTTCAGTTTATTAATGGGTAGTTTATTAAAAATCCAGCTGAAAACCTAATGAGAAGTTGCTCTGATTTAATAGTCAAGTCGATGTGTTCATTTTTAATTAGTTCACACACTCAAAAATAGGGCTTCCTACCTGTTACCAGGTTGATGTGTTCCACATCCCAGATTAATGGAAAACTGTATCATGTGTGACATCGTAGAAGGGAGAACAGGTAAGATGTGGAAAAAATCTATGGCCCAGACATTCTTATTATACCCTTGATGGTTCTTTTGCTTGAGACAAAATTTGGTAGCAGGCGTCTGAAGTTCAGGATTGATGACTACAGAAACCAAAGATGGAACCTTCAAAACAAAGGAAACCAAAATCACTCGTAATCCTCCCTATGTGGGTCTGTGAAAATTTTCCTAGAATCAATCTTGCAATTACAATGTATATAACTGCCATTTTTAGTTTTTATATTTTTAAATATATTTTTATTGATTTCAGAGAGGAAGGAAGAGGGAGAGAAAGATAGAAACATCAATGATGATAGAGAATCATTGATCAGCTGACTCCTGCATGCCCTCTACTGGGGATTAGGCCCGCAACCTGGGCATGTGCCCTCACTGGGAATTGAACCGTGGTCTCCATCCAGGTTCATAGGTTGATGCTCAACCACTGAGCCATGCCGGCTGGGCTAACTGCCATTTCTTAAAAATCCTCACCTGAGCCCTGACCGGTTTGGCTCAGTGGATAGTGCGTCGACCTGCGGACTCAAGGGTCCCGGGTTCAATTCCAGTCAAGGGCATGAACCTTGGTTGCGGGCACATCCCCAGTAGGGGGTGTGCAGGAGGCAGCTGATTGATGTTTCTCTCTCATCGATGTTTCTAACTCTCTATCCCGCTCCCTTCCTCTCTGTAAAAAATCAATAAAATATATTTTAAAAAATCCTCATCTGAGGATATGTTTATTGATGTGTGTGTGTGTGTGTGTGTGTGTGTGTGTGTGAGAGAGAGAGAGAGAGAGAGAGAGAGAGAGAGAGAGAGAAACATTGATGTGAGAAGAAACATCAATCGGTTGTCTCCTATACATGCCCTGAGCGGAGATGAAACCCACAACCTTTTTGGTATATAGGATGACACTCCAACCAACCAAGTCACCTAGCTCTCTCTTCCTGAAAATAAGTTGTTATAAGATCTTTAAAAGTTATCAAGACATCTGTATCCATGTCCATGTCACTTTTAAAGTAATCTGGTAACTTCCTGGGGTGCTAGAAGAGAAAGTTATCCTCTGTATCTAACTTGGTCTAACTTGATTTTGAACTTGACCTCTGGGGTGGGGCCTTTTGGCAAACAAAATGGCATGTATACCTTATATGAGGAATAAGAAAGGGTATCCAGTGTAATATGTTCTTTTCTTCCTTCAGTCTTTGAATACAGGATGATATCATTTTCATGAGAATCTCCAGGGTCACAAATTCCTCCTGCACAAAATAAAAATTTTAAATTGTTAGTACCAACGTGCATCCATAAACATGTCAAATCAAATATAGTGTTAAACTTCAGAATATATTTATAGGGCCCAGATGTCACTTAAGAAAACCCTAAACAAAGGTAATCAGACTCAAAGAAAACATTTATGAAGATAGTTCAGATAGGACATGCTAAAGATCAAAGACTTGACATTTGTGAAGGCCAAAATAAATATTTGCTTGATGAGATTACTAAACTAATATTCTACAACAAGCTATGACTTCATGTCCATATTTCAACCCACATTAAAATGGTATTGGGGGTAATGGGGGGGGAGAGGACACATATATAATACCTTGGTCAATAAAGAAATTTAAAAAAATTAAAAATATTGTCTAAAAAATGGTATGCTACTTTTCAATAAATCATTATTTCCTTATATTTAAGGTCTTTATGCCCAAAATTTAGAAACTATTGATTATAGTTTTAAAAAAAGTGTGGTAACTCACTGCATCAAAGATTTCTAAAATAATGCTATTTAAACTGTTGCATTTAGTATCTCCAATATTTTAGCACATATGAAGAGTTTATGTTTTAAATGTAGTTCTTTTACATTTTTCAGTTTTATTTTTGGTACCTCATTTGACTGTTGTAAAGTAGAGAGAGTAGTTTATTCCTCATCACTCTACTCTGGAGACATAGGAAATGACTGAATATCAGGATTGAGAGATAAGTAAGAGCATCTTGATGATGAAACTGAATAAGAGAACAGGTACCTGATAATTAAGTGGTGGAAAAGCCACGTGTTGATCTTATGTCATTTAGCCCTTGAACCTCTAACCTTCTCATTACTGCATTCGGCCAATAATCTGTACTATTTGCTGTCTTCTAGCAACTGTTGACATAACCTGAATTTGAAAGGATTTCATGTCTAACTAGAAGTCTCTCCCACCTACCATTATCGTTCATTATAATACCAACCAGAAAAGCAGGAGTGAAATTGGGGAGAAATCAATATATGATGTTAAGTAAGAAAGCTTGAATCTAATCAGTATAAGAACATAAAAGCAGAAGTAACTTGGATGGTGGTATCTGTGGAGCATTGAAATCTGACATGTTACATATGCTAACCTATGTAACTTGGCATATTGTAAATAATTACTATGTTGAGTAATCTGAACTGAGAACAGAGAAGCCAGATATAGTGATAATGTGACCCTCATTCTGTAAAGAAAATATTATGATTTTGACATCTGATATTGTATTTTTTAGCATTTTATTATATAATTCTTCTAAAACTTTTTATTTACTTACTGATTTTAGAGAGAGAAAAGAAGGGATAAAGAGAGAGAGGGAGAAACATCAATTTGTTGTTCCACTTATATATGCATTCATTGGTTGATTCTTGTAAGTGTCCTGACTAGGGATCAAAGCCACAACCTTGGTGTATGGGGATGATGCTCTAACCAACTGAGCTACCTGGTCAGGGCTCATTACATACCTTTATGTTACATAGGTAGTAAAGCCACTCTAAATGGAAGTCTCCGGGAGAAAGGACTACAAGAAAACTAAATTCCCATTTTAAAAATGTAACTTCCTTACTGAGCACATATTAAAGACTTACCAAAAAGAAAAAGAAAATGTGAAAAGTTACAGGCAGTGAAGGTTTAAAGCGCCACACCCATAGACATAGGAACCGAACCATCAGTTCTCTCTAATTTCATTAATTTGTTCCTTGTGAATTTCCTCTGCTGTCTTAAGAACAGTTTGTTTACTGCACCTGCTTTCACACGTGGGAGCTCATTCAGCTCAGAATGACAGAATAAGAAAGTCTAAAAGGAGCCAAGACTTTAAAATGATGACAGACTTTATCTGAAAGATCCCTCTGGGGGCAATTTATCAGTTCTGTGAAGTTTCAGTGACAGCAGCTCCTACAGAAAGACACAGATTCTTCTTCAGCTTCAGACGCTTTGATGTGCTGTAGAAAGGTATGACTCAAGGGGCATTTTGTACAGCAATTAAAGCACAGAAGATTTCAATAAAAAAAGATGGACAGTCAGTTTTAAAATATTTTAAATCCTGTTTTAAGTAGCTTTTGGGTATTTATATTAGGAAAGTTATTTCGTTATTTGCTGTGTGCAGGACATAGCCCTGACTGAAAAAAATTTGTTAAGACCAATATACATGAAAGAACAGTAATTAGCAGTAAATTGTGTTGTGTACCTTAACTGCAGGTCAAATTCACAGGAAAGAGATAGGTGTTGGCTAAAAGAGCTTGGCATAAGGGAGATGCTCAATAAATTTTTTGTTGAAGAAGTAATAAAGGAATGATGTATGTTAGGGTATTTTTGTCTTCTTCACTAATTCTGGCTCTCAGAACAGTGCTAGATACTGGTGTTTAATGAACTTGTGTTGAATAAGTAAATGTATACACAAAGGAAATATACATTGAATCAAATTTTGAAAATTGAGCAACATTTCCAGAAATGGTAGTCACCATAGATTGATCTGAACCAAGGGGTGAAACCAGGAAGAACAAATAGGCGCGTCCTGAGAGGAAGGGAATGTAATCTGGCCTAGATCAACAATCAGCCACTGATTTTCCTAAGGAGCCGTGTTTAATGAAGGATTACTTATCAACTGTCTATCCTATCTTAAATCTCCTCCCATATTGCTTTCTTCTGCATCAGCTACTAAAGTTTTAAAGTCTTTCCTATAGGTGCAGTCTTATCCTACCCTACTGCCATATCCTACCATATTCTATCCTAAAAAACACCTTTGCTGGATTCTGCTTTCTCCTCAAGATCCACACCCCATTCTTTTCTTCTGTTTACCGATGAACTTCTTAAAGGAGCAGTTCTTTATTTCTTTTTGACTGTATACCATGGGGGCATTTGTGGGCTCACTCTGTGGCATTCCCTACACTGCTGATCACCTCTCCAGCATCTCACCCCTGAACCACTCACTCTCTTCCCTCCCTCCTTTAGGGTAGAATGATGCCTTCCTCCTGCATTTCTTTATGTCCACTCTCAGTATTCTTTATCTACTCTTTTCCTTCCACCTACACCTCGCTGAGTGTCCTCCTTAAGAATTTTTCATGTCCTTTGCTGTCTTCTTGGGAGAACACAGCAAATGCAGTGGCTCCAGTTATCACCTGTATGCTGATGACTTTCAACTCTGATTCAGATCCTTAGTAGAATTTCTGCGCTCATATGGCCTTCCAGAAGCCTCAACCTTAACATATCTAATATAAAAATCTTGTCTACTCCACACTTACTCTTTATTTATTTACATTATTGACATTTCCCATCGGGGAAATGGCCCATTCTTCCAGTCATCCAGGAGAGAAATCTGCACCCTCTCCAATACTGTTGTCATAATCCCCACAGTCAACTGGGTGTGAACTTCTGTTGGTTCCTTCTCTTTAGTTCAGGGGTCCTCAAACTTTTTAAACAGGGGGCCAGTTCACTGTCCCTCAGACCGTTGGAGGGCCGGACTATAGTTTAAAAAAAACTACGAACAAATTCCTATGCACACTGCACTTATCTTATTTTGAAGTAAAAAAACAAAACGGAACAAATACAATATTTGTATTTGCATGTGGCCCACAGGCCGTAGTTTGAGGACCCCTGCTTTAGTTATTTATTCTTCATTTCTGCCTTCACGATATTACCACCAGCACTGCCATAATTCTTCTGTTGCTTGAACTAGTGCAATATCTTCCTAACTTAGGATTGTCAGATAAAATACATTGCATGAACAATAGTTATACGAGAATTATTCCCTGTTTATCTGAAATTCAAAATTTTTTTTTGATATATTCCACCGATTTTTTACAGAGAGGAAGGGAGAGAGATAGAGAGTCAGAAACATCGATGAGAGAGAAACATCGATCAGCTGCCTCCTGCACATCTCCCACTGGGGATGTGCCCGAAACCCAGGTACGTGCCCTTGACCGGAATCGAACCTGGGACCTTTCAGTCCGCAGGCTGACGCTCTATCCACTGAGCCAAACCAGTTTCGGCTGAAATTCAAATTTAAATAGGCTTTCCCTTCCCCAAATCTGCCAACCCTACCCTATCTGACTGGCTTCCTGTCTTCTAATTTCTCATTGTTTCAGTCTTTACTTCCTACTCCGTCCAGAATTATCTATCTAAAACACATATGAGAATATTTTACAGAACTGACAGGAAACACCTGATGGTTCCATGATACCTAGAAAAAGAGAACTCAAACTCCTTAGTATGATATGAAAGAAAATCACTGCTCTGTCTCCAGTTTGCTTCTCTAGCTCCATTGTGTGTCTTTCCATTCATTTGTTTTGGGAAAATGACCCAGCTCCAAACATGCCATGTAGTTTTTACTTGTGATTTTTCTCAAAACGTTGGCTTAGATTCTAATGTCTCCCCTTAAATTTAAATCATGCCCACCCTTCATGGCCAAGTTCAAACTCTATCTCCATGAAGCTTTACCCTAGTCCACTCCAATCACCCAGAGCTTCCCCTGCACTTTCACAGCATTTTCATTCCATCCTAGCCCACTGCATTCTCTCTCACAGATGGCATGTGTGGGCAAAACCTGTATAGGTAATACAAAGATATATTGAGTCTTAACTATTTATTAGGCACTGTTTTTTTAAATATATTTTTATTGATTTCAGAGAGGAAGAGAGAGGGAGAGAGAGAGATAGAAACAGCAATGATGGGAGAGAATCATTGAACTGCAGCCTCCTGAAAGCCCCCTACTGAGGATTGAGCCCACAAGCCAGGCATGTGCCCTTGACTGGAATCAAACCTGGGACCCTTCAGTCCACAGGCCCATGCTCTATCCACTGAGCCAAACTGGCTAGGGCTATTAGGCACTGTTTTGAGGACTTTTCAGGTATTAATTAACTCACTGATAAGAATCACTGTGAGTTAGGGACCATTTTTCCCAGTTGTAATCTCCATATATAATCTCCAGTGCTCTTTAAATTCAATAGGAATTCACTAATTTAAAAAATATATATTTTTTAGAGAGAGAAGAAGGGAGAGGGAGAGATAAACATCAATGTGAGAGAGAAGGACTGACCAGTTGACCCATGCACGCACCCAGACAGGGATCAAACCTGTAATCTGGGTATGTGCCCTGACTGAAAATGGAACCAACAACCTTTTGGTGCATGGTATGATGCTCAACCAACTGAGCCACACTGGCCAGGACGTCATTAATTTTTTTAATTGAATGGAGATACTTTTATTTGGGATAATGTACCTTGGGCTCATTCAACTGAATTTTTACCTCATATTCAAAATTATTTTAATTGATTCACTAATAATCTGCTTTGTAGGAGAAAGAATTAAAGATAACTTAATCTCATATAAAGATAACAATCTTTATGTAATGGCACTGAATTGAGTTGATTTCTATGATTGACTATGATTCACAATGGGAAAAAAATCAAGATTTCAAATATATGATGTCAAAATGGTATAAAAAGAAGATACTTAAATTAGACTGTCATATCAAATGTTTATTGCAATTGGGGGGGGAGGCTTAAGGTTTCCCAGGAGTCACTTAATGAAATGAGAGCCAGTTTAAATTCTAATTATTTAAAGGAAATAAGCTCTGGGTCTTTAAATATACAAATAATTTCAGAGTCAAGGTGAGGATATTTTTATGATAGGAAGATTACATTATTATATTTTATATATTTATATAACTTCCATTACATTAGTACATTTTATATAACTTCCCTCTTACCAAACAGATCATTATTGAAAATGAGGTAGCATCACACAGGCATTTGTGTTTGAGATCATGATACACTCTAAAGTTTAATGCTCCACTCTGAACTGTAGGAAATGCAGAATGTACCAGAAGAAACAGCCAGTGCTGAAGCCTACACTCAGGAGGCCTGTTTGTCCTGATGGACTGACATCGATGTCAGTAAGATCAAAGGTTGACAATGTTTATTTCCTGTCTAACTTCCAGGTGTTGCCTGTGCTTTTCCAGTCATTCAACAAAAGAAGGCACGTGACAGCTACTCACATTTCTGGAATGACATCCAGTGAAAGAATATGCAACTGTGGCTGTTGTTGACGAAAATGATAAATTTGAGAGGTCACAAATTTTAACCCCTTAAATCCTCCTTGAGAATTTTTCCAAACTTCTAAATATTTATTTGCTCTACAATAATTCGAAGAAAAACCCGTCTTATAAACACTTTTTTATGTGTTTGCCAATCTATTAGAAAGTAGAGAATAATAAAGCACTATAAAGTATTATAAACCTGTGTTTTTTTTTTCGTGGCTTCCCATAATAAAAAAAAAGGATGCTCCATGAAAACAAATGACTCAGCTAGATTGTTTTTTTGGAAGCTAGGGCTTTGGAAAAGGCAGTGACTTTGTCCTCAGTTCTTTCCCACTGTCTTTTCAGCTTGACCATCGAGGAAGCGGTGAGGAAGGTATGATGGCATTTTGTCTTCAGGCCCAGTCATAGCATGTCAGGACTAGCTCTCTTACAGGATGGTTCCAGCAGGGCTTGTCTGAAGCAGGTGTGAGCATCACAGGATTTTGCTCCATCAGTAGAACTCATATTTCCTGAACTTGATTTTATACTATAGACAACAAACACTCTTACTTCCTCAGGAAGAGGTGCTGGCTTTGACTCTGCCCTAGGTCAATGAAATTTGTTCAAAATGTACTTACCCATAACAAAGTAAAACCTCAGGTTCCCATAACCGGTAGTGTCCATGTACGGAGTGCATAATTTCCTCTCGCCGTCTTTGAGGAAGACCAGTGATAAACCTGATTCTATTGTTCCACATTCTGTACCAATGACAGCGCCCAAGATATCCCACCTTAAAAAAAATGAGAATCATTAAGAATTAGAAGATTAAGTCAAAGCTTTAAAGAGTAGAATCCATTCTTTTTTATGAAGAACATTTACTTAGTAATGGATAATTCTGAAACAAAATGCGGTACTACAGATTTTAGATAATGAACAAACTTTTGAAAAATTGATCTTTATTGTTGAAAGTATTATAGATGTTCCCATTTTTTTCCCATTGAACCCCTCCACCTCACCGTACCTCCTCCCCAGGCCTTCACTGCACTATTGTCTGTGTCCATGGGTAATGCATAAATGTATATAAGTTCTTTGATTAACCTCTTCCCTCTGAGATTTGTCAGTCTGTTGATAATGAACAAACGTTTAAACACATTCTATTCACAATTATGTTTTTTTCCATAGAAGGATAAATCTAATCAATACTATGTATAGAGTGTCTACTAAATGATAGTCTTTATTCTCAAAGTACTTATATTTGAGGTGGGAAATCAAATAAGAAAACAGGGAACCATAAAAAAACAGTATCATAATGTCACAAGTACTCATGTGGTGTTTTCCACATTAAAAATTATAAAAAGAAAAGCTATGTAATATCTGGCAAAAAAAGGATATGTGATTTAAATTGGGTCTTGTCAAATAAGCATTTGGATATGAAGAAGAGAATATAATACTATATAAAAACTCTTATTTATCCTTAGAATTTATTTCTGGTCATGTCTAATTTTGCCATTGTTAGTCACACAACTAACTTGCCTACGGATGGAGAAAACTGGGGCACACAGAGGTAAGTGACTTGCCAAAGGGTAACTGCCAGTTTGGTTCTGAAATCGAGATGTTGTGATTCTCGGTTCACTGTTATTTTAGTAGTTACATTTCTAAAGAGGATGCTGTGTCAGGACAATTATGTTGAACTATTCCAGTTTATAATAGATTTGTGATCAAAATGTCGAGAAAATGCCTATTATTTTGCATTTAAATTGATTATTTCAATCATTCAGGAACACAATAAATAACTTCGAGGAAGCTCTTAATAGTACTTGACCACTGTCAATTAACCAGGAACCTCTTTTGACTCATACAAGAAAATTTCACATTGGTTCATTGATCTTCATTTATCACAATTAAACCACTCAGCCTACTGATCTACAAAAGAAGTTAAGGTCACAAATGATGCCTATGATGGCTGCTTTTAGGCATTTAAATATTTTAGAGCATTTTTAAAGTTAAAAATTAAATTAAAAAGATGGCATTGACATGGACTAAAAGAACTTTTTATTCAAGTGAGAACTGAGATTAGTAGTCTTCTCTTAATTATTAGTTGTAAGTGAATAACTTCTAGATTAATATAAATGGGTGATTTTCATGACCTCTACCACACAGTTGTGTGAGATATAATTCAGACTGTATATTTCTTTTCAAACTTTAAAGTCCAACATATTCCAATTTTACTCTACATTGGTCTTTATTTTTTCCACTATCTATTGGAAGTTAATAAAGTGAAGTTATTTTCTTTAGAAACCCAAATATTTATAATCAAGTGAAATGCAAAGTTTAGTCCACTTTGAAGAGAAAGAAGCAGAGAGAAATCTGAAAAATAATTTTGTAAAAGTCTCATCACTTTGAATAAATTATCTTGCATTTATTAAAAATTCAGAAGAAGCCTTTTGTAGCACAAGCTCATTCATTTATGAATTCGTATAAACACTGGCTTGAACTTAGCTGAAGGCAAAGTATCCTTAAGGGGATCCCGGAGCTCCATCAACCACTGAAGGACGTGGGGAGGGCCTTTCACTTTTGGACTTTAGACTTCTGATGTAAGGTTGCAAAACTGTGATTAATTCCAGTTACAAAAACAATATGGTCTATGAATCTCTCCTAATTTAACAATTAAATGAAAGTAAATGACAACTAAATCTTTGAGGCCAGCAGTGGCATTGGAAGAGCTCTACAATGTTAGCAATATCCAGGATGACATGAGCATTTCCCTGAAAAGGAGTGTCAGTTCTCTACGGTTTAAATTATCTTTTCTCCAAGGAAATGTGGTTCTATGTGAACTGCATTTGAAGAAATGTCTGCCTACGGGGGAGAGCTCTGTACAACATAGCAATTTATATTTATCCTTTGATGACTAATTCTAAAAATAAAGTCCCCAAATTATTTATTATAAAAACAGCGGTATCTATTATTTATTATAGAGTGGGATGAAGTTGGAACACAGAAAAAAGTTTCATAATCAATAAAATGCCTTAAGGCAACTTTTTTCCCTTAGAGGTAGCAAGATCACAATAATATTTAATTTGCATTTTTAAACTACAACTTTCTACTTTTTATGTCAAGAAAGAGAAATATTTTTGTAAGCAGTTTCTTCACTGGAAAGCTGATGATTCCCCCTATCAGCTGTTTTGGAATGGTTTTAGAATAAAATTGCTTTAATCGGCTCAAATATGAATACCTTTAAGAATGATATGAAAGAGTAGAACTTAAATTTTCTTACCAAAAAATAAAAAAAGATAAATATGTGAGGCTATGATGTGTCAACTGACAAATGGAGGAAACCCTTTCACAATATGTACATATATCAGATCACCATGATGTACACGTTAACTAGCTTACAATTGTAAATTTCTCAATAAATTATACATCAATTTAAATTATATCTTAATAACGCTAAAATTAAACACATTTTTTTTCATGAGCCTAAAGAAAGGATTATATATATATATATCTTTGAAGGGAAATTTGGCAGTAACTATAAAAAAATTACATATATACTGTGTATATATACATATACATATACATATACATATACATATATATATATATATACACACACACACACACACTGAGTGGACAGATTATTATGACCACCTGACGTTTGTAGGCAAATTAGCTATAATTTCCCGCTGAAGTTGCTAGAGGGCCAGATCATAATAAACGTCTGAATAGCACCACATACCTAAGTATCGTTGCTGATCAAGTTCATCCTATCATGTTGATGGCATATCCCAATGGAGATGGCTTCTTCCAACAAGACAATGCGCCATGCCACGGTGCTCGTATTGTGCAGGAGTGGTTTCAAGAACATGAGGGAGACTTTACCTTGCTTAGGTGGCCCCCACAATCACCAGATCTCAATCCAATTGAGCATTTGTGGGACGAAGTTAAAAGAGCCATCAGGCAGCTGGTTCCACAACCATCAAATCTCACAGAACTGGACAGTGCTATTCATCATGCATGGTGTCAGATTCCTCGCATCACCTTTCAACATCTCGTGGAGTCAATGCCAAGAAGAATCGCCGCAGTATTGAAGGCAAAAGGTGGCCCAATGAAGTACTGATGGGGTGGTCATAATAATGTGGCCGGTCATAATAATCTGGCCACTCAGTGTATATATACACATTCAAAGGCTGTTAAATCGTGTTTACCCATATCTTCAGAAAAAAATCACTTCTACTGTCGTGGTAAACAACCTGCTTCCCTATTTATAATGGTCTGACCCTCTAGCAACTTCAGCGCGAAATTATAGCTAATTTGCCTACAAACGTCAGGTGGTCATAATGATCTGGCCAGTGTACATAAATGTCTCAAAAAATGTATACACACTTTAACAGCTGATATCTCAATTTTGAAAATGAAATGTATTTTAATGAACACTGCCTTTATAATTATTCAAAGTGTGTGCATACATTTTTGGGGGACACCCTATATGTATGTATATGTATACATACATGTCTGATTCTCTAAATTTCATTTTAGGAATTTTTATTTCAGAAATACTTTAACAAGTATAAAAATTTATTACAATATTCTTTGTCTACTAGTATTAATAGGGGTTGTTAGATAAAAAATGAAATTCTGGTCAGTTTCTCATTTTGGTATAGTCAGAGAAAAGTATGAATGAATATATGCATGAATATATGTATGAATGAATATATGTATATATTCATATACATACACACACACACACACACAACACACACTAGAGGCCCGTTGTACGAAATTCGTGCACTTGGGGGGTCTCTCAGCCCAGCCTGCACCTTCTTGCAGTCTGGGAGCCCTCAGGGGATGTCCGACTGATGGGCCTAAGCTGGCAGTTGGACAACCTTAGCGCTGCTGTGGAGGCGGGAGAGGCTCCCGCCAACCCCACTGTGCTCGCCAGTCATGAGCCCGGCTTCTGGCTGAGCGGCACTCCCTCTGTGGGAGTGCACTAACCACCACGGGGAAGCTCCGGGGTTGAGCATCTGCCCCCTGGTGGTCAGTGCCTGTCATAGCAACCTGTCATTCCATTGTTTGGTCAATTTGCATATTAGCCTTTTATTATATACGATACCAACATTTTAACTGTAGGAAATGTGATATGCAAGGGGGACTTTTTTATTTTAAACATTTGCTTTAAAAATGCAAATAATATCCAAATAGAAATAATTTAAAAAGGCATTTAATTTATATGTATTATAATTCAGAATGAAAATTTAAATGATCTCATTATAGATTGATGAAAATACTAAGATTATTAACATAGGCAATAAAGGTCTTATATTTTCATTACATTTTTTCCTACTTTTATTGGCATAAATGGTTCTAAAGGTGATAGATCTATGAAAAATTGTTTTATTATATTTTTCAGAATATATTAAATCAAGTTGGCAACTTTAGGTTTGAACTAAGATATGGAATAAAGCCTGGCTATAAGATCCCACATTTGCCAAGTTCATAGGTTTTTAATCTACTATGAATTGTCTGAGATTGAATAAATTCTCTGAGATTGATATCCATAAGGTCTGTACTTGGGATAAGTTCTCTGATATTTAATAAGGGATGTACCAGAGGTAAAAACCCTTCCACATTAATTTATATTCATGAGGTTTATCTCCAATATGAGTCCTGTGATGTCTAGCAAGGGGTGTGCTTTGACTGAAAGCTTTTCCACATCCACTGCATTGGTAGGCTTTCCCTCTAGCAGACAGCTTAGGTGAAGGTAAAGGGTGAGCTCTATTTGAAGGCTTCCCTGCAGGTACTGCATTTCAAAAATTACTTTCTTCATTTGGTTCTACTGTATTTCACTGAAGTTCAATTTTATTTCAGGTTTTTATTATACTCCAGAGGCCCGGTGCATGAATTCATGCATGGCTGGGGGTCCCTTGGCCTGGCCGGCAATTGAAGCCTATCAGGGGGCAAGCCAGGTGAAGGGAAGGACCCCGGGAGGTTGGCTGGCCGTTCCCCTGATTGGGACTTATCAGGGGGGCCAATCGGCAAGGGGGAGGGACTGTGGGAGGTTGGCCGGCCGAGGAGAGGAGAGGGGCTGCAGGAAATTGGCCGGCCGGGGGGAGGGGCCAAGGGAGGTTGACTGTGGGAGTGCACTGACCACCAGGGGGCAGCTCCTGCATTGAGTGTATGCACCCTGATGGTCAGTGCACATCATAGAGACTGGTCGACCGGCCATTCCGGTTGTTCAGTCATAATGGTCGCTTACGCTTTTATATATACAGATATTATGTTTCCTTACACTCTTGCAGAATTAACATGAATGAAAATATTGGCTTTAGAATGGTAGAGAGCATTCAGCTTTCTCACTTATAAGACCAAAATATAACCTGCACTGAGAATGTTAGAAAAAATAATGTATTGTCTGGGACATTATATTCTCAATCAATGTTTAGTTTCCTGCCCCTCCCTCTTCCCTATAAAATATAGTGCTATTTTTGTCTTAAAATAAGTGAAAACAACAATTAAAAGAAATGTCTAACTTATAATGAGTATTTTTTTCATACTAGAATAAGCAGAGAAACAATCCTGGATAAGGTTGCAGTACAGTACGGAAAATGTTTTTGCTTAAATATCTTTCAGCAAGGGGGTACTTAGCTGAAAGATTGTGTTTTATCTATCTATTGGTCTTTCATATTGAGATTTTGGCCACGATCTATATGGGACAGTAAATTTATTATAAATTTATATTATCTGCATGGTCAAGTAGGGTTTGCTTTAAATAAACATGTCGGTAAAACATGATCCATTTAATACAATGTTAACTTAGATTGCCAATATATCTTCAATTCACAGACCTAGAATTATAAGCTTATCTAAAATCCCTCTTCAGCTTTATAAGTATTTTGTGACAAGGATTCTAATCAGGGGTAACATCATTCTTCTCGTTGGACAGAGGGAATACTTTATAGAAAACTAGAGGCCCGGTGCACAAAAATTTGTGCACTCGGGGGGTCCCTCAGCCTGGCCTGTGCCTTCTCACAGTCTGGGACCCCTCGGGAATGTCCACCTGCTGGCCGTTCCCTGGGGTATCAGGCCTAAGCTGGCAGTCAGATATCCTTCTGGCAGCTTAGGAGCCCTCGGGGGATGTCCACTTGCCAGCGGGGAGCAGGCCTAAGCTGCAGTCGGACATCCTTAGTGCTGCTGAAGAAGCAGGAGAGGCTCCCACCACCACTGCTGTGCTGGCAGTCGTCAGCCTGGCTTGTGGCTGAGCAGAGCTTCCCCTGTGGGAGTGCACTGACCACCAGAGGGCATCTCCTGCATTGAGCGTCTGCCCCCTGGTGGTCAGTGTGTGTCATAGTGACCAGTCATTCCCAGTCATTCTGCTGTTAGGGTCAGTTTGCATATTACCCTTTTACTATATAGGATAGAGGCCTGGTGCATGGGTGAGGGGCGGCTGGTTTGCCCTGAAAGTGTCCTGAATCAGGGTGGGGGTCCTGCTAGGATGCCTGGCCAGCCTGGGTGAGGGGCTGATGGCTGTTTGCAGGCTGGTCAAGCCCCACAGTGGGGACCTTCACCCCATGGGAGTGTGTGGCTGGCCTGGGTGAGGGGCTGAGGACTGTTTGCAGGGTGGCCACAGCCCCTTCAGGGTGGGGGGCCCTACTGGGGTGCCTGGCCAGCCTGGGTGAGGGGCTGAGGGCCGTTTTCAGGCTGGCCACGGCTGCAGGCTGGAAGCAGGTATCTGGGATTTATTTAACTTCTATAATTAAAACTTTGTAGCCTTGGTCCTGCTCGAAGCCTGGGTTGCCGCTGGCAACCCATGTTCCCAGCCCCTCCTTGAGCGGAGGCCAGGCTGGCTGGAAGCAAGTATCTGGGATTTATTTATCTTCTATAATTGAAACTTTGTAGCCTTGAGCGGAGCCCAGGGCCGGCCAGGGCAGGTGGGAAGCTTGGCTTCCTCCATTGCCGGGGCAACCTAAGCCTCGTGCTCACTCCAGCCCCGTGGCCGCCGCCATCTTTGTGATGGGGTGATGGTTAATTTTCATATTACTCTTTTATTAGATAGGATAACAAGAAGATGCTCAAACTGTTCTAAAGAGTTCTAAATAATTTTGAAGCCCGTTTTTACTAAAAGCATCAACTTACATTGAAAGGGCTATAATGGAGATTGTTTTTGTTTTGTTTTTTGTTTTGTTTTGGTCTATATGAAGAGGTTATATATAAGATTCTTTGATACTATCTCTCTGGAACAAGGAGTCCAATATAAAATTGTTTGATTTGATTTAATATTAATTTTGTCTTAATTTTATTCTACTAGATAGCATTAAATTTTAAGAAAGACATTTTGAGTCAGTTGCAGGCATTTCCCACTTTGCAAGCAATGTCTTTAAAATATGTAACTAATAGTCTGCACTTTGCTCTCTTTATTAAATCATCTTTTAGGCACTAAGTTATGGCTGACCTGAGGAAACCACTGTCTGTGCTGAAATCTTTTTCTATAATTCTAGATGAGCTGTTTTAAAATATATTTCTTGAAAGGGCTCTTCAGAGCAAATTTATACAGCAGATATCTTAATAGGGTATGGATGGTAGTGGAATAGGACTGTAGGACTGGAAGTTGGAGGGAACTAGAAATAAGCCAGCGGTTCAGAGATTACTCTCTCTCACCATTTGAAAAAAGACAGCAAGGCCAAAGATGGGAATGGAAGTTTGAGCCCAGGACAAGTCTTGTATGGCCTCTGGCATCTTTTCTATATCTTGCTGGTGTGTTGGAATTCTGGGTATTCTGTCTTATGTAGGAGACATTTTTACTTTTATTTTTTTAATTAGGGAAAGACTCTTCACACAAGTGAAGTCTAAGGCCTTGAAAGGACACCTGCATAAGTCATTCTAAAAAAGTACAGTTGGACATATTTTTGAAGTTTAAAGAAAGAAACTCTATTTGTTTTTTATTATGATAACAATATTCTCATTATTGAAAAATTGGAAAATATAAAGAGTACAAGAAAAAAATCACCCACAATCACACTATTCCAGAGATAAGCACAAGCACAATTAATATTTTAGTGTATTTACTTCTAATATTCTATATGTATATTTTCAGATAGTTGTGATAATATTGTATATATGTTTTTATATTCTGCCCTTTTTCACTCACATTAATAATGCACACATTTTCCAGGTTATTGGCTCTATATAAACAGGCCAGATAATATATACTTTTTAAATTCTTTATTGTTGAAAGGTTTACATATGTCTCCTTTTCCCCCCATTGACCTCTCCCCGCCCACTCCCACCCACCCCAGCGCATGCCCCCACCCCGCTATTGTCTGCATCCATTGGTCATGCTCATATGCATGGATACAAGTTCTTTGGTTGATCTTTATCCCCCCACCCCCACCCTCACCCCCTGCTACCCTCCCCTGCCTTCCTTCTGAAGTTTGACGGTCTGTTCGATGCTTCTATATCTCTGGATCTATTTTTTTTCATCAGTTTATGTTGTTCATTATATTCCACCAACGAGTGAGATCATGTGATATTTATCTTTCTCCGACTGGCTTATTTGCTTAGCATAATGCTCTCCAAGTCCATCCATGCTGTTGCAAATGGAAACAGTTCTTTCTTTTTTACAGCAGTGTGGTATTCCACTGTGTAGATGTACCACCGGTTTTTTACCCATTCATCTGCTGATGGGCACTTAGGCTGTTTCCAAATCTTAGATATTGTAAATTGTGCTGCTATGAACATAGGGGTGCATATATTCTTTCTGATTGGTGTTTCTGATTTCTTGGGATATATTCCTAGAAGTGGAATTTCTGGGTCAAATGGGAGGTCCATTTTTAATTTTTTGAGGAATCTCCACACTGTTCTCCACAGTGGCTGCACCAGTCTGCATTCTCACCAGCAGTGAACGAGGGTTCCTTTTTCTCCACATCCTCGCCCGCACTTGTCATTGGTTGATTTGTTGATGATAGCCATTCTGACAGGTGTGAGATAGTACCTCATTCTCATTTTGATTTGCATCTCTCGGATGATTAGTGACTTTGAGCATGTTTTCATATGTCTCTTGGCCTTCTGTATGTCCATTTTTGAAAAGTGCCTATTTAGGTCCTTTGCCCATCTTTTGATTGGATTATTTATCTTCCTTTTGTTAAGTTGTATGAATTCCCTATAAATTTTGGAGATTAAACCCTTATCAGATGTAACATTGGCAAATGTTTTCCCATGCAGTGGGCTCTCTTGTTTTGTCGATAGTTTCTTTTGCTGTGCAGAAGCTTTTTATTTTGATGTAGTCCCATTTGTTTATTTTCTCCTTAGTTTCCATTTTCCTAGGAGCTGTATTGGTAAAGACATTGCTATGACATGTCTGATATTTTGCTGCCTATGGGTTCTTCTAAGATTTTTATGGTTTCCCATCTTATGTTTAAGTCTTTTATCCATTTTGAGTTTATTTTTGTATATGGTGTAAGTTGGTGGTCTAGTTTCACTTTTTTGCATATTATCTGTCCAATTTTCCCAACACCATTTATTGAAGAGATTGTCTTGACTCCATTGTATGCTCTTGCCTCCTTTGTCAAATATTAATGGAGCATATGACTTGGGTTGATTTCTGGGTTCTCTGTTCTGTTCCGTTGGTCTATATGTCTGTTCTTGAGCCAGTACCAGGCAGTTTTGAGAACAGTGGCTCTATAATATAGTTTGATATCTGGTATTGTAATCCCTCCAACTTTGTTCTTCTTTCAGATAATATTTTATTATGCACATGCCAAGCTATATTTAGTCATTTTTCTATTATTGAATTTAAAAATATAGTAATAGATAGTTATATTATTTATCCCGCTTTATGGGCCTGAGGAATTACATTCTCAATTCCCTAATGCCCCTGGATATGTTCTAAAGCACAGATAACCTCAAGCTAAAGTTCTGAAGGTGTGAGAGTTCTGCTCTTCCTTCATATAAACTCTTAGATATTCAGGACTGTTTGGTGGCCAGTGTTGAGGAGGTGCACTACCAAGGAGGGCATATGGAAAACAAAGACATATGAAGTAGGCATATGAACATTTTGGTGCCAGCAACCTACTCTGACATTTTCAACAGAAAAATCCTATCACTGGCGAATGACCCAGGATGCCAGGAATCAAAGCACTTCAGACGAATTAGTATTTCATCCACTTTTTCCATCTGACTTCAGTAAAGAAGGTCCTCTCAGATCGGGAGCCAGTTGGATGCTCATATGGACGGCTGGTTTGTAGAGGGGAAAGGAGTGAAAAACCAATTCAAGAATGTCGTTGCCAAGAGCAAAAATGTGCTGCAAATTTAAAAAGGATCTAGAACTCACATGAAGGAGTTCCAGAACAATGGTTACCATATGTAGCTAATATAGAGAGCTTTTTAAAATTAGACAAATTACTATTTATACTCTTTAAAGATAAAAATAATTTGCTTAAATAGAAAGCAATGTTAGAACCCAGGTCAAAAACAAAACAAGCAAGAAGTAATATGTGTCTTTTAACAGCTTGCAACAAGTTTACGCTGATCCATTTTAGCACCTCCCGGGTTTTAAAAAATATCCAATTATCATTTTAACTAGTATTGTCTTTTTTCATAATGACCTACTTATTGGTTTATTTAAGGGTTTCCTTGGCCTTTTTAATTTTGTTTGTGTTTCTTATATATATCACTAATAAATACGAGCAAATTTTTTTGAGCACCACTTTGCTCATATCCCATTACCGATAGTAATTATAGTTGGGATAACAACTAATTTCTAAGTTTTTGGATAGCTCATTATGTGCCATACATTGTGCAAAGTGCTGCAGATATACTGTTGCATAAAATACCCCCATTTTTTTTGTTAATCCTCACCCAAGGATACTTTTTCTATTGATTTTTAAAAAATACTATTGATTTATTTAAAAATAAATATTATTTATTTCAAAGAGGAAAGGAGAGGAAGAGAGAGATAGAAACATCAATAATAACAGAGAATCATCCATCAGATACCTTTTGCACACCCCACACTGGGGATTAAGCCTGCAACCCAGGAAGGTGCCCTGATTTGGGAATCGAACTGTGACCTCCTGGTTCACAGGTCGATGCTCAACCACTGACCCACACTGGCAAGACGAGCTTAAATTTTTTATTTGTACACTACTCTTTCTTGAATCTCTCATCTTCCTCTAGAGTTAATATCCAAGCATACATCTTCCAGTAATTCATCCAGAGAGGGTAAACTTTCTGAACCTTAGGCAATTGAAAAGGTTTTTATTTTCCCTATGACTTGAATGGTATTTCTCTGGAGAAGAATTTTATGTTCTAAATAATTTTCTCTCAGAAATTAAAATAACTTCTTCATTTTTTAAAACTTATGCTTAATGCTACCAAGGAAAGTACAATGAATCTCAACTAGAAGCTCTTAGGACTTCTCTCTTATTGGTACTCTGAAGTTTGTACTCAGATGGTCTAGGACTGGGGTATTTTTCCATTCATTTTGCTGACAATTTTGATTCAGAGGTGTTTTTTTTTTTCTTCCTTCTTCTTTCTTAAATCTCAGGAACTTTCCTTCAATAATAAATAGTCTTTGAATATTTCATTCTACATATTCCCTCTGATTTCTCCTTCTGGATGTCCTATTATTTCTAATGTTAGAAGTCCAATTATTTTACTCTTTAATCCCCCCCCATAACTTATATCTCCCCTTTTTTTTTAATCTAATGACTCCAGTTTTGGGAATATCCCAAGACTCAAATGTCCAACTCATTAATTTGCTCTTCATTTATACTGATATTCAGGGTAAGAAAATTCTTTAAGTTTGTTTTAACAATCATAAAGTTTCATTTCTCACGTATTATTTTTCCTTATAAGATCTCTTTTTATTTCACAAATGCAGTATGATCTCTGAGGATATTAATTATACTTCTCATAAAAATCTTCATTTGTATAGTCAGCTACTTCTAATTTCTCAGCTCTTAGTTCTTTAGTTTGGACTTGATTTTACTCAGATTTGATGATTTTGGGTCATTTGCTTACATTTGTTTCTACTATTCTCTCTTAGTTTTGGTACATATGCGCCCAGTGATGGGGAGGCAGATGTGGCCTTGGCTGGAGACTGCCCTGGTGGCTCTGCATTCCCTTTGAGGTTTCCTGTCACCTGGCATTGCCCCACTTTTCCATTCCAAGGGTCCACATTCACTGCTTGCTCATGGGGAAAGGCCTCTGCTTGGCAGTGGGTGTACTGAGGGCTCACCTGCTTGGCAGGTACCACAGCAGTACCTCAGAATCCAATCCTGCTCTGTGCCCAGCATCACGGACCTGGAGCAGCACTGGGACACCTTTTGTAGGGTCTTATTGAACATGTGCCTTGGGCTATAGTTTCCTCCTTCCACCAAATCCCTTCCTCCTCTCATGTTCTTTTGTGTGTGTAATCCTTCCTAATTCTTGATCTAACAAGGCTACAATTTCTGGTTTATAGTGTTATTATAAATTCATTTGCTCATTTTCTAAGTATTTTTTTTATTGATTTTAGAGAGAGAGGAAAGGAGAGGGAGAGAAATATCGATCAGCTCCCTCCTGCCCACCCCCTACTGGGGATCGAGCCCACAACCCAGGCATGTGCCCTGACCCAGAATTGAACCGGCGACCTTGGTACATGGGACAACATTCAACCAACTGAGCCAGAGCATCATTTTCTGTAACTTCCAAGGATTTGGGGTGATGGGGAAGACTGGAACATGCTGTTTTGATTCAATTATTCTAATGTTCACTGCACTTGTGGAGTTGCTCTCTTTAGCATGAATACTCTGGTGACGACAAAATAAGATATTTTAAAAAGGTATTTGGGGGTGGGGTGGGGAGAGATTAACCAAAGAACTTACATGCATCTATATATGACCCATGGACACAGACAACAGTGTGGCAAAAGCCTGGGGTGGGGTAAGGGGTGGAGTGGAGGGGGTCAAGGGAAAAAAGGGGGGGCATCTATAATACTTTCAATAATAAAGATAAATTTTTTAAAAAAGAAAGAAAAAAGGTATCTATACAATGTTTGCTTTTGGAATGAAAGATAAGTATACAAGTTCCATATTATAGTAATGCATTTTCCAGACAGCCCCCTCCCACCTGACGACAGCCTCAGCTAGGTGAGCCATGGTGGTTGCTAATTAAATGATGTGTTTGTAAGGTTAAGCCACAGTTCAGAAAGACTGACATAAATTAGCAGTGTATCTATTAAAGTTTCTCTCTTGCAGAAGTAACAGATGTGTCTTCTTTAGGAAAAAGAAAAAGACTTTAAAATCCCACTTTAAAAGACTAAACTCAACGACACTGGCATTGGGACAGCGTTGTGATATGAAAGGCAAACAGTTCTCGCATCCATGTGATCTCAGATCAAATTCTTTGATTCAATGGTAGGAAAACAGGGATATTTGGAAAAGTGGGCTCCAAAAAATGTCATAATGACTTAGTAGCTTTCTTTTTTTCTAGCTATTCAGGTGCAAGGTTTGGAAATATTATTAGAGAGAACCACATCTTCTATTTTCTCTCCCATATTTCTTATGGAGGGAAACAGTTAAAAGAGATGAAAATATTATAGCCATATAAATAATTTAATTTTAAAATTGTTTAAAAAACTGACCTCAAAGCTACAGAATTAAATCAACTCAACTGGTTACTCTAAATATCATCTATTTTCTACCTACTTAGGTAGGTGAGCTTATAATGACAAATTATGTGGGTGGAGATGCTTGAGGAGAAGAACGAGACAAGTATTCTGTAAACCTGGCTGAAAAAAACAAAACACATCAAGAATTTCACTACCAGAGTCGTAATCTGTTTTCCTTTGTTACCATATCTAAAAACGCTTCACATTAATTTGATTTTGTGACAGAATTTTCCTCCCAAAGCTATGATTAAAAATTATTATAGCAGCATTCTTTCCTAGACCAATAAAATAGCATTTGGGACTGGGTGAGTGTGGGGAGGGGACACACACATATACACACATCACTGTAGACTAAACCACCATTTTTATCATTACCCCAAACGCTGAATATACTAGGTCCTGTCATCCTTTTATACCTTTACAACATAATGCCATCTTAATAACTGAGCACCAGATGGGAGCATAGTGAGGGAATTCTGGGTGTGTGGCCTGATATCCTAGGGGAAGAGCTGTAAATAAGCCAAGGTGTGGTGTGAGAATAAACTACTTTTAGAACTTAGATGAATTAGTTGTGTACCAATTAGAGTGGCACAGGTGTTTTTGTCAAGCACATTATCCCATGTTATTGGATAAGAAACCTGCGGACAATGCCATAGCTTGAAAGCATCGGCCTCTTAACTGTAACTGATCCCTGATACATCCTCAGTCCAGAGGAATGTCCAAAGGCATAGTTGAAACCACCGAGTCACAGAGTGAATGGAAATTGCTCTGATGTTCCTCTGTGTCCATATTGATTTTAGCTCTTTTTTTTTTAAGGCACAGATACTGCTATTTTTTTAAATAATTATTTATTAAATTGATTGGGGTGACATTGGTCAACATAATCATATAGATTTCAGGTGTGGGTTTCTATGTTATAAGATCTATATATTGCACTGTGTGCCCAAATCTTCTGTCACCTTATATTAAGACCCCTTTTTGCCTCCACCCCCTTCCCTCTGGCAATCACCACATTGCTGTTTTCAGTTTCAATTTCCACATATGAGTGAAATGATATAGTTCTTAGGCACAAATACTTTTAGTTCTTTTTGTTTTGTTTTGTTTTGTTTTGTTTTGGAAGATGATTTAGTTTAGCCACAGATTATATTGTATCATTAGTGCTCTGTGAACATGGAATGTCTGATCTGTTAACTGACATTTATATATTACCAGCTGTTTCTGGACCAGTACATTAATTTTTAAAAACATGTTTAATTTCTCCTAATAGCAAATCAATTGCTTTCTAAGCTTAATTCGTGAATGGGTTTTCTGTGAGGGGATTTCTAGTAGAGGGGATTTCTTTTGTTCCTTTATAAACAGGACATCATGATACTACAAGCTAAAAAAAAATAGAGGAAAAGGGCATTGTGGGGGATTAAAAAAAGGTAAAAATAAATTTTCTCTCTCCTCAAAACAGTAAGAGTAAGTGGCATTGCCTGGACATGGTGGCTCAGTGATTGAACATTGATTGACCAATGAACCAGGAGGTCACGGTTCCATTCCTGATCAGGGCATAAGCCTGGGTTGGGTGCTTGATCCCTGATCATGCAGGAGGCAGCGGATCAATGATTCTCTCTCATCACTGATGTCTCTATCTCTCTCTCCCTCTCCCTTGCTCTCTGAAATCAATAAAGATATATATTTTTTAAAAAAGAGTAAGTGGCACTGAAAACTAAGTTTTACTGGAGAGGGGGAAGGAGAGGGAGAGAGAAGGGGAGAGGACATGGTAGTACTGACGGTGAACATTGCTTCTCTGCTTTACTGGGAAGAGGGCTGGGTTTCACTGACATGTGGCCCTCACTGAAGAGGATGACTCTTCACTGCTGAAGGAGTGGCCTGAGCCTGGAGAAATGAAGGAGTGGAGATCAGCAAATCTCTTCTGCTTCAAAACCTGGGACCCCCCCTCATAGGCAGTCAAACTACATAATTAGGAAGAGTATTTAAACTGGTCTTTGTTTGGGGTCAGAAAGAATGAAATGCTGGTGATGGATCCTTTATCTCCAGAAGGTAGGTAAAGATGCCTTGCGTACGTTGTCAAAGTTCTGGACCCCATCAGAGCCCTTTGGTCTGTGAGGGGAGTGGAATGAGCCCTGTGTAGTGTAAGGGTTACAACAAAACAGCAGCCTAATGTTTGGGTAGATCCTGGAGATGAAAAAGAGGAGCAGCAGTTGCTGGTCCCTCAAGGAGATACTGGAGTGACAGGAGCCTAAGAGAAGAAGGACTTTGTAGACTGAAGGCCTGAGCATCAGTGCTAGGCCTAGAGAGGTCAATGGTAGGCCCCAAAGGGGTGGGGTCCCTCAAAGTGTCAATCTCCTTCAGAGGCCTACCCTAGCCTGTGCCACAGACTTTCCTGGGGCAAGAAAGAGCAGAGCTGTCAGCCACAACAGAAACCTAGCTTTCAGCAGTGAAAGACCCCGATGTGGTCCCAAGGAGTAGCAGCAGCAGTGGCAGCTCAGGCTGCTGGTCAGATTTCCCTCTTATTGGGCCTGAATGCACTTCCTGGGCAATGCACAGGAAGTGGGAAGCCCAAGAAAGCAATGTTGGCCTTCTTGCCACTCTGGCACTTACATGTTCCATCCAGTTTTGATTTAACTTGTTGTGATCAGAGAGACAAGACTATATCTCAGATGTGTTACGGAAAAGCTTCTCACAGCTAACAATTAAATGACTGCTATTTCATATTCACTATGAAATTACATTTAGTGTCATTTCATTTATCCTCACTGCAGTATTAGAAAACATATACTAAACAATGGAACCTGGTGTTCTGATTACATGTATTTATTGCAAAAACAAAGCTAGGTGAGAACCAGGAAATTTCTAGACTTTCTTCCCCACTTACACTACCTTATAAATTTTTATTTTCTGAACCTATTAATATTTTTAAATGTGAACTTATGAAAATGCTGCTTGATTAATAGGAGATATCTTAGAACATAGGACCCAGAAGAAGGCACATATCCCAGAATGGCCAGAAAATACTGCCACCAAAACACTCTCATAGCTTCATTTCTCTTCTACTGCAATCTCTACCCCATATTCCTCCTTTACACATATCTCAAAGATAAATATTACCCCCTCAACAACTTTTAAAGACCAGAGCCATAAAAAATCATATAATCACATCAGTAAACCTCAGATTTCATGGAGACAACCGAAAGTCTCAGTATAATAGTAGTGAAAAAATTTTATATTCTATAATTTGAAAAAAAATACTTTCTCCCAGTAAAAGCTGAATAAACAAAGATAAAATATGTGTTTCAACTGAAGATAAAAGGTATTTACAATCACCAATTTTTAATATGCATAAAAATAGTTGTTACTAATAAAAATATTTAGGTTAAATATAACCCTTATCTGTTCTAAGAATCATCGTATTGATTTAGCTATGCTTTGCTATTTAACAATATGCATTTAAAATATGTGAGTGGAATAAATGTAAGTGCTCTACACAGCATGGGAGATAACAATTACTTACCCTGTAGGCTGGCTCTCAAATTCTTCTGACCACTGCTCTTGAATATCCTCTGTAGAAAGATCTACATCCCGGGTGGTT
The DNA here is from genome assembly GCF_000147115.1 of Myotis lucifugus. NCBI lineage: Eukaryota > Metazoa > Chordata > Mammalia > Chiroptera > Vespertilionidae > Myotis > Myotis lucifugus. The sequence goes on along the minus strand of NW_005871066.1, from coordinate 11,228,909 downwards.
GCAAAATTAAATTCACTGCCTTCATTTCCATGGAAATAAATGGAGTTCCCATCTGACTGACAGCTATGCTGTAGATAAAAAGAGAGCATGGGGTGGCTGTTGAATTGGTTTTGTAGCTGAATCTGTCTTACTCATGTATAATTAGAATTTTTAGAAAAGTCATTATATTATTCCTTCTCTGATGGACTCTCAAATCAAAAGAGCTTGCTACTTCTTTTTTGTCTTATTTAATTCAATTACAATTTCTTTCTAACTTATTAAGTTATTATAAAAAAGGAGTCAAGAGGCCATTTGATCTTTGTCACCTCAGCCTTCAGAATGAAACAAGAATATTTTAATTGGAATGATTTCCTATCTTCAGCATAGTCCTTGTTGTGGGAATTAAGTGTGATAATGACTTGTCATATATTTTCAATACTGTGGTTATGGGCTAAATTGCATGACCTTTTCATTATTCCATATAGTTTTAGCTTGTCATTCAAGCCTTCCACAATTTGTCTGTAAATGGGATGTGAGTAGACTAGCCAGCTAATCAAAACATGGAATATAGAAAAGGTCAAAGTAATCCCTGATATGATCATATACTTTCATCCACCTTTTGAGTAAAAGTTTCTGACCAGACTTAAGAAGTGCTGAGAAATCACAAACTTTGTTATTCTCCAAAAGAACACTAGGTTTACAAAAAAAGAAAGAAGAATTTCTTATGATAATTTTTTAACATTTTTTTCAGCTTAAAGTGAATAGTCAAAGGCAAGAGCACACTCTGGAGCTGAGTAAACTGAGTATTTAAAAAATATGATAAATTTGCATTAATAATTCTTGGTAACAAGTTATATAGAGAGAAATGCTAATAAATAAAAGATCAAACATTCTTTTATGTTATATACATATATTCTTAAAATGAAATAGATATGAAGCGAAGTAGTTGGGCAGAAAATATTAGGCACAGTGAATGTAAGTTCTGTAGGGCAAGGATCATGTCCATTTTATTCTGTGTTGTAGTCCAGGTCTTGGCACAGTGCTTGGCATATAGTAGGAATTAAAATATATTCTTTCAACAATTAAATAAATCAATGAGTGAATGATATAGCTATGTCTTTTCAGGTGTTAAATTAATCTTTCATGGAGAACTCAGTAGTAGAAGAGATTAACAAAGGTACTGGGAGGAAGGGGTTTATAATGAAGTAATATAATATATATTCTTTCCTCTAAAAAAATCCCAGTCTAGATGAGATCTATCAAAGATAGGTCTCAATGCCAGGCAACATATAGTAAGTGCTAATGAGTGAGAGAGGATAGAAGTCACTGTGTGTGTGGGCTGGTGTAGGTGAGCAGGCTTCATAAATGAGTAGGACTTCAACAGCCTTTAAATAAAAACAAAATCCAAGTTGGATGACAAATAAATGAATGACAAAGGTGACAAGTAGGCATGATTTTCAGAATTACACTTTAGCCTGACAGCAAAAGATCTTAAATGGTAGTCTAAGAGATCTCTACAATATTCTGTTGGCACTGGTAGTCTAGAATGGAGGAATGATGTGTGCAAACAAATGTTTTATGACAATTAAGCTGGTTAATGCTGATAAAATCAATTGGGGGAGAATTCAGATTACTACACTGAAAGAGTAAATAAAGCTTTCAGAAGTTCCTTTAAATCCAAAAGAGTCAAAAAGCAAATGATCTTGGGGAAATCACTTCATAGCACTGAGATATTAAGGCATATCCATTGGATCTTATCATCTTAGATATACTGTTGTGTGTGACATGTATCTCCTGTCAGAGAATCTTTTTCACAACACAATGAATACAGGTTATTCATAGATGCTAAACTGAGATCATTGCATGCAATCTTTAACCCACACACATTGATCAAAACTAGGATTCAGTTTTATTTAATAGTAAATAGAAACTGTCAAGCTATGAAAGCCGAAGTATCCTCTACTACTGTGCATCCTATTAAAGACAATCAATGCTAAGTGGAATAACACAGATTACTTTCTTAATAAATCCACTGAGCTTTAAGTTTCACAGTTATCTTCACATTCTGGAATCTGGAACAACTGTGGCCTATGTTATCTGGAAGTAATATAAGAACTCTGATATCAATGCAAGCAATACATTGTCATTAACCAAGGAAATGACAGACATGAAATCTTATACATGTGACAATGGAATAATTTATATTACAATTTTAAAGGATGTATTTGTGTAATAAAAACAATAACTCGCTTAACATAAAACTTTGGTCATTTCTGGCTAAACATCAATTTAATTTTTCAATTTTGGTTTCCTATATATATAAAATCCTCACCCGGGATATGCTTTTATTGATTTTGGAGAGACAGGAATGGGGAGAAAGAGCGAGAGAGAAACATTGATCGGCTGCGCCTTGACTGGGAATTGAACCCACAACCTAGACATGTGTCCCAACCAGAAATCAAACCTGCAACATTTTTGGTAGACACTCCAACCAATCGAGCCACTTGGCCAGGGCAGAATTGTTTATTATTTTAAGACTGTGTTATACATAATTATGTTTCACTACTCCTCCAAATTTATATTATTAACATGTCTGATACATATTTTAATGAAGTTGAGATTGAAATTTTATGTAAAAGATGAAGTCATTATAAAATTAGATAGCATGCTGTTAAACTTGTTTCACAACATTAAAATGTCTTAATGTTTTGGGAAACTAAAAGTATATTTAAATGATCTTTATGGTAGTTATTTTGCTGTTACAAAACATTTGGTAGTTTAGTAGACCACTTGTAATTGTACAATTATTGAAAATTCTCTATTAAATATATACTTTTATCACTATAACTGCAATAGTGCCAGCATAGGAAATACAAGTAATATTTATCATATCAAGTATGAAGAAAGCAACCTGGAAAAAATGTAACACTCATTTTAAGTAATAACCAATTTTCATACTAGTAGAGTCTAAACATTAGTATGATCTATCTCTGGCAAATTTCCCTGAAGGATAAAATGGTTTAGTTTTTGTAGTTTTATTATTCCTCTAGGGAAGAAACTGTTAATACCAATCTGTAGTAAAAGGACAATACTCAAGACGGAATCTAAATGAAGACAAACAGGGCAGTGGTTTATGCCAGTCAGGGTTCATTTTGCATGGTAAACACCCTCATCCCATCTGTCAAGTTTAAGGGAAGAGTCACAGTTAGCTTTGTTATCCCTCCCAAGTACATCCAGTGTCCTTTGGGTGTAGAGGGAGAGAAGTATTGCTTTTTGAATATTCTCTTTTTCATAGTCTTAGTTAGTTCAGTGCCACATAATCAAAGCAAGGGTGTGACACACCCAAAGTAAACAGCGGCCTTTCCGAAGGAGGTGGCTCAACCTTCTCCATCTCACAGCAAGACAGGCTGCCATTTCCTGGGTGGCAGGGCCTGCAGAGGAACTGAACCCACACAGACGGCTTGGCTTGCTCTGCTCCCCACCACACTGAGGAGATCAGATATGATTTCTGCCTCAGCCTTTCTGAGTAGAACCCGATGTTTTTCAAGTTTGGAGTAAGGGTAATATGAGCCAGCAGGCTAATATAAGGACTACAAAATAGGGGATAGTCTGTAAAACTGGTGAATTCTTCAAACATTTGAGCAGGAATGGGCCACCTGAGAAGCTGATTAAGTATAGGCCCTATACTTAAGAATTTTGCAAAGGGTTGGGGCCAGTTCAGGGTTCTCATTTCTGAGGATTCCTAAGATAATTACAAGGCAAGTTAGAGTTTCTTGTTTGTTTTTTTAAAATATATATTTTATTGATTTCAGAGAGTGAGAAAGATAGAAACATTAATGATGAGAATCACTGATTGGCTGCCTCCTGCATGCCCCCCACCGGGTATCAAGCCCCACAACCTGGGCATGTGCCCTGACCGGGAATCAAACTGTGACCTCCTGGTTCATAGGTCCACTGAGCCATGCTGGTCGGGCTAGAGTTTCTTGCTAATTCTATTTTAGGATTGGTCACAGATGGCTCAATGTCTTAGAAATGGTCTGGTTTCCCAGATGCTCTCCAAACTGAGAATTTATACCTGAGTGCATTTGGATTGAGATGCAGTCCCTGGCCTCTGCTTGTTTGATATTGCATCTCTGCATCTGAATGGGACTCCATGGCCTGCTTGATTAGGTAGGGGTTGTTGGAACTTTCTCCTAGAATTTACCTCAATTAATTTAGCACCTAAAGGAATGAAGGCCACAAAGACCTGAAGAAAACAAAGAACTTGAAACCAAAAATAATCAAGATGACAAGAAATGAAAACTCAGTTACTATGCATCGGAATTTGAGGATTGGAGTCAGAGGGCATGTTCCCACACATTTCTCTGCTTAATGGCGACATGGTTTTGTACAAGTCATTTAATTCCTTTTGCCCTGCTTCTTAAGCTGTAGAATAAGACCAATAATATATATTTTCTAGAGATGATGTTAGAAGCACAAATAATATATATGGAAGTGCTTCTTTAAAACTCTTAAGTGTTGTAATAAAATTATTTTATTTCTGAGTATGTGCATTTTCAAAAAATAAGGCATTATGTTCCAAACTCTTAGCAGTAGTTGATAGTAAAATTGAAGGCTATTTAAATTTATTTTTTAATGATGTTAGAGAGAGAGGAAGGGAAAGGGATAAAGAGATAGAAACATCAATGAGAAAGAAACATCGATTGGCTGCCTTCTGCACATCCTCTACTGGGGATTGAGCCTGCAAACTGGGCATGTGCCCTGACTGGGAATCAAATCGGTGACCTCTTGGTTCATGGGTGGATGCTCAACCACTGAGCCACACCAACCAGGAATTAAACCTATTTTTTATTGTGTTTCTCATTAGAATAGTCATTAAAATTCTTAAGATCAACTTAAAACCTTCAGTAAAATATAAAAGAATATTTCCCACAATACAATATGGTAGGCACTGCATATACTCATTCATTTTTAGTGCAGATAGACCATCAATTAGAAATGTAAAAGCCCTTCAAATTCTAGCAGATTACCAAACATTCTTCTGAGACAGGAAAACTTAATAATGCAAGATGTCTGTTACCGCTTCTCTTGCAGATGCATTATATAACATCAATGCACTATGTTAAAATCCAAACAAAACGTGCATCGAAACTATGAAAAGAATTCCAGAAAATTGCTCTCAGTGATTTTAATAGCCAGCTGTTTTTGTTCAGCATCTATTCAAACTCATGTCATTTATATGAAATAACAATTAAAATCTAAACAACTTTAAAAGACAGTTAAATGAACTCTTGCTATGTTAACAACATTATTTTGGAAGTCAGGATATTTTATTTTGAGTATAGTAAAAACATCTATCAGGTTTTCTTGAGAAAATGATTATAAATAGCATGTGATGTCCTGAGTCAGACCTTTTGATTGTGGTGAGTATATATCAGGTAACTAACTGGAATTTATTCTGGGTAATATGAAAGTATAAATTTTGTAGATAGGTTCCAAATATATCTTTCTATACCTAGCCCTCCTAACATACATTAATTATAATTATTTTGAGTTTGTTGCATTACTTTTGCATTGATCAATGGCATGCACTTGATACTTTTAAGTACTGCAGATATGCAATTATTAAAAATCCCTTAAATGAAAAGAAAATTTAAAAAGGCCCTGGCAGGGTAGCTCAGTTAGTTAGAGTGTTGTCCCAATATGCCAACATTGTGGGTTTGATCCTGGGTCAGGGCACATACAAATTTTCCTTTAAAATTGTTTAAATGTACACTTAAATTTGTAATAAATGGCTCTATTTAACAAAATCCCTTAAACATAGTCTTTCTTTGCTTGTATTTGTCAATCAAAAATATTTTCCTACTTTGCTGTTATATGGGTTTCCTTTACTTGAAAAGCAGAACACAGTGTAACTAAGTGACAAGAATTTGCCATTCAGGAAAGCATCAACAGGAAACATCAGTGCAAATTCCTCAATGTAACAAGTCCTTGGCCGCAATTCAGGACAGCATTTTTCTAAGGTTGTTCCCTATACTCTGCTGAAAATGTTAATGGCTTCACCTCTGCGCTTGTAAAAGTACTTGCAATCACCTCCAACCACAGCTTAATTAGGTTTCTATCAAAGATGAACACGAAGGCACCTCTTAATATTATCTCCCCGGGGTCTAATGGCCCTGATGATTCTTTCAAGCATCTGTAGCCTGGCAATTTATTTTTTTTTTTACTATATATCCTTTTTGTTGAAATGAGTACATTGGGCATTTGGGCAATGCCAGCTTGCAGAGAGCTGGTGGCAGATGGAATGAAGTCTGCCTGGTGTGCCTTCCCTCCACATGAGCAGAGAGCCATCCATTTCCTCCATTAAGGAGTTGTCACTCAGCCCACCCAGCTGGAAGACCGTTTTTGATAGCCAAGCTGGCTGGTGGCAGACAATTCAGAGACAAAGTGCACTTTAAAAGGAAGCTAAAACATCATTTGTAGGAAAATTGAAAATGCATGGCTTCCACCACAGCCAATTTTTTAATGACTGTAATATTTTAAGTGATTATTTTTTGCCACTTCAGATTGCTCCTTAGAGAGGAGAGGGTTTTTTTTTTTAATTAAAATCTAGGCAATGCAAACAGATGAGATATGAGGAGCAGAGAAAAGAGAAATAAGATGAATAAAATTAATTAAAATGGCATTGTTGGCAGAGCCATAAATTAGCCACTATGTGACTGGAAATAAACTCATATATTGTTGTAAGAGTTTCTGGATGAAAGTGAGATGTGTGATTGGAAAGTGACTGACTTACAGCCTACATATCATTGTGTTTCACCTTGCATTACGCTCTAGCTTTATCATATAGAAATACATATCTCCTATATCTTTGTTCAATGGCCTTTAAAAGTGCAGACTTTCATATTATTTTAAAAATCAAAGTAGGAAGAAGAGAACAATTTCCTTCATGAGGCAAAATGAATTTGTCATTTTTTGCACAATTTCTAGGAAATTTAATGCCAGTTAAAAAAAACTGAAAACTTGGCTATGAACACAGTCCAAGGGCAGGAGGGCTGAAGTACATTTTCTCTAGTCAACACAATAGATGCGCCTGTGGAGAGTGAATTTTAGGGGGCTTAAAGAGTGTTTTTTCCTCATTATTTTCTGGATTCATTAAGCATTCACATTTGAACCACTTTATGCTAAGATTCATAAAGATTCAATTTATGGTATATTTTGTGACAAGTGTATAATTACTTGGCAATAGTTATGACAACTCTCAAATGGCAACAGTGACAGTTTTGAATTGGAGTAATGAGAGGAAGAATAACAATGTAAAATTCCATAGGCAGTTGTTAACCTTGTGGATGGGGATCAACTTGACTTTCAGTGTCTGAGGTTTTCAGACTTGCCTCCTCAAATTAAGGCCAAGGACACCAACTACAACATGGAAGGCTGCAAATACTGAGGAATAAAGGCCTGGCTTTATCGTAAATATACTTGGCTATGAAAAGGAAAGCTGTTTGATCTTGGGGAAGCTACTTGGCCTCTCTGAGCCTACTTTTCCATCTGTGAAATGGGGGTACTTATGATGGTTAGATGAGATATTGTAAGTAACATGCCTACTAAAGATTGGTGAATCTTAGGAAATCAGTAAATGTTATTTCCCTCCTCTTTTTTGCTCCATCTTTATTCATTCATTTAACAAACCTTACGTTAATGAGTGTCACTATGCTGTCTAGGTGCAAAGCTGATGGAAAAATATTACTATTGTTTTAAAAATATGTTTTACTGATCTTAGAGAGAGAAGAGAGGAGGAGAAAGAAATATTGATGAGAGAGAGAACATCCATTGGCTGCCTCTTGCACGCCACCTACTGGGGATCAAGACAGCAACCTAGGCATGTGCCCTGACTGGGAATCAAACTGTCCCTGCATGGGATGACAACCAACTGAGCCACACTGGCCAGGGACTTACTATGTTCATTTGTGAAGTTCATATAGAATAAAATAAATTTCACTTACCAATTATTGTATTAACTTAATTAGTGATTAATGGTGTCAGCTTCAGACCAAAAACAAACAAAAAATGGGTACATTAGGCAGAGAGGCTCTGGGGACTTGTTTGAATAGTTATTTTCAATGGAATTTATCAAAATTATTTGTTTCTGTGCTTATTGCCACTCTCATCATGGTGATTTGGCTCAATTCCATGTTTCACTAATGCTATTCCACATTAATTACTGTACAAATAGGCTGCATTGAGGGGAATTGTGAAAAGCACACTACGTACATTTAACCCTTCATCCCCAAAGTACTCTTATTAGCTTAACAAATTATATTCTGGCTCATTCTACAACGTCATGTACCCAGCTCTTGGGGGAAACATGACAATAACCGCAATGCAATCCAAAGTGAAGAACATCCCAAGCAAAGGGAATTTAGGTAGACAGCATGCAATTAACCAAGCTGGAATCTGGCCAGAAAATCATAGTTAACATTCCGATTCTTAATGGAAAAAGACATGGGAACATGAACGAGCCACAAGTCTGACTGAGCTCGGGTTTATCCTCATTAGAAAGCCAGGACTCCAATCCCTCACGTTACAGACCAGTTTCCAGTACAATGATTTGCAAATCACATTTTTGGAAAGCATATCTGATTTCCTCCTGTTTGTCCTTACATTCTAAAAAAGAAAATCATTAAATGAATTGTTGAGACCATTTTCTGGGGTGCTCAATTTCTGGGCATTATAGTAGGCAGGTATTGCTCTGCCAGGGGATTATATTCCCCAAAAGCACGTTTAAAAAATGAATTCTGCTTTGAGTGTGATCATTCCTTTCACTGTTTGTCTTCGATTTTTTTTTCATTAGCCTCACCTTGCATTAAGACTTAAGATTTTCAGGCAAGTTAATTTACATATCTTCATAATTTGGATGTAATGATTTTTATTCTCCATTAACGTTTCAACAATTTGTGACAATAGTATTAGGTGGCAGCAGAAACCCAGAATGAAAGCTTCAATTCTTATATAGGACTGGAGATTTGCCTAGTGTCCCCTGGGACAATGAATTTGGCAAGTGCATAATGTATAAGAGCTATAAGAAAATTAATAAACTCTCCTGTTCTGACTTAATGCTTCCCCTAATGAATTGTTGATTTACCTAATAGCTCCTGTCTTCATCAGGACCTTCGATGTTTGTTAAACTAGGAAATTTGTCATTATTGGATATTTATCAATAATTAATGGAGGAGAGAGGAAGCAATCTATTTAACTGAAAGTAGGAGTAGAGAGAAGGTTAAGATATGACCTGTCTAAATTCCGTATACTTAGTTACTCCAAGTCCTTGGCATAAATGTGCAAAATTTAATAAATTACTTTTTAAGGGAACTTCTTTTGAATACATGTGGTCAAATCATAGCCTATTATAAAGGACAAACCTTTATAACAGACTCTGACAGTCGGCACTGATTTACAAGTTCCCATAAATGTGTAGAAGAAGTAATCTGGAATCCCTTGCTAATAACACTATGAAGTAGGATAATAAACAGAAGAAGATTAGCAGGTGCAGGCACAGCCATCAGAGTGGGAAGATTCCTTAAAAATAAAAAATACAAATAACAGCACCTATCTCATAGCGATCTGCATTTAATCTGTGGGTCAATTCCAGAGTTGACAGAAGCCAGTGATTTATGCCTTTGCAAGCTGAGAGTATCCAGGGTAGCTGAGCAGATATCAACATTTATTAATGGTGAGTGAGCAAAGCACCCCCCTCTCCCTAACAGACACACACATACAGATATCAAGGAGTCATAGATCATTCATGCTTGCAAAATACAGATCTTGACTACAACTAAAGATGAGAGTGAACAAATATACAAAAAAATGAAGCAGCTGCTTGACCAATATCCACCTCCATGGCATATTGATCCATTTGGAAACTCTGCTTCATGGGGAGTTGGATGGATTGAAGGATGAAGAAAATATCCCACAAACTGAAACCTGCTCACAGCTCTTTCCTCGCCATTTGTCCCTGGGTTCCTTCTGAGTACCTCACTGATTTTTGCAGCTCTTCTCTTTGATGGTGCGTCATGGAAAGTAGGCAGCTGCAGCAGGTCCAAGCTAAACCTTCAAAAACCTACATTTAGTGTTTTTCTTTGAACTTAAAATTAAGGATAGTCTCAGATTGCAGGGTGTGTCTGAGGAGTTGGAAAGAGATGATTTGATGGACTTGTCCAGATGTTTCCAGAGTGACTAAGGAAAATTAAGCACTAAACATATAGGGTCTTTACAGATACTCAATGTTCATCTGCTATAGACAGAAAACTTGGATGATAGGGTCTTTCTCATAGTGTTGGAACCTGCAAGCACTCATGAAATGCCATCATTACTACTATTTATACTATTTCATTATTATTATCATTTACCACTATGATTAATATTATTATTTATTATCATCCACTATCCATGCTACTGTAAGTATCTTCCCTGGATATGAGAATCCTACCCAAGATGAAACACTGATTCTTGATACTATATGATTAAATGGAAGGTACCCCCCCCACCAATATCACTTCATTTCCTTTAAACTCTGATGACAAAACCAAGACCACCATCACTGAGTTGGAGCACCAGAAGTTGCCCTGAGAGTCATCATTTTCCCACTTCATCTTTTTTCCTAGGACACTGAATTGGAACACCTTTCTTCACTAAATTCTTTTTTTCCCTTTTTCTTTTTATTAACATAAATAATTTTTAATTTTTAAATTACAATTGACATACAATATTATATTGGTTTCAGGATTACACCCCAGTGATAAGATTACTCTACCCAGCAAAGCTATCATTTAGAATTGAAGGACATATAAAGGGTTTCCCAGGCAAGAAAAGGCTAAAGGAGTTCATCACCACAAACCAGTATTACATGAAATGCTAAAGGGGAAGAGGAAGAGGAAGAGGAAGAGGAAGAGGAGGAGGAAGAGGAAGAGGAAGAGGAAGGAGAAGAAGAAGAAGAAGAAGAAGAAGAAGAAGAAGAAGAAGAAGAAGAAGAAGAAGAAGAAGAGGAAAAAGAAGAAGAAGAAGGGGAAGAGGAGGTGGAGGAAAAGAGATAAAATATATGAACAATAAAATGGCAATAAATACATAGCTATCAACAATTGACTCTTAAAAAAGAAACAAACAAGTAGAACAGAAACAGACTCACAAATAGAACATTTTGATGGTTGCTAGATGGGAGGGGTTTTCCGGGGATGGGTGAAAAAAGTGAAGGGATTAAATATACAGTCAGTCCTGGCTGAGTAGCTCAGTTAGTTAGAGCGTTGTCCCAATATGCCAAGGTTATAGGTTTAATCCCGGGTCAGGGCACATACAAGAAGCAACCAATGAATGCATAAATAAATGGAGCAACAAATCGATGTTTCTCTCTTTCTCTCTCACCCTCCCTCTCTCACTCTCCAAAATCAATCAATAATTTTTTTTAAAGTACAAATTGGTAGTTATAGAATAGTCACGGGAATATAAAATACAGAATGGCAGCTATGGTAGCAGTAGCTATTCTCATGACTACAAATGAATTGGCAGAAATCATATACAAAAGTTAAAAAAGAAATATTCTGTAAAAGAAGGCGAAATCATCACAACCAATAATTAAGACATGGGACTCAATATTGAGAGGGTTGCAGGCTCCTTGCCTTGCTAAGCCCACGATCTGCTTACTCTGGTTGCTAATGAGGGCGGTGCTCTGGGAGCTTTATGACTTGCAGCACTGTATTTATTGGCAGTTAGAGCACCACCTACTTGGTCATGAACAAAGGGCTGCCTAGGGATTTGTGGGAAATAAAACATCATGATGGTAATTAGAAGCATAAGAATATTATGTGCCTTTTCTTCCACATGGGCAAGTTCTCTGAGAAAACATTGGAAGATGAGTCAGGCAAGGCCATGAACTTGTAAGGAGAATGGAGGAGAAACACAGATGGCTGTACAGGAAAAACATATCAATTCTGTAACCTCTTACAGTCCTTCCAAATAAAAAAGCACAACAAATCTAAGGCCAGGTTCAGTGTTAGAAACTGGTACTGTTATACATCTATTTCATATTAATTACTAAAGAGCCAACAGATGGTAATAGTTTTCTACCAACCCAGGGCAGATTTAAAGTGGTGACCTATAATTGCAATTCCCCAGATCACATAAAATCCTAAGTTAATTACTCTATTTGGTCTTATATCATTTTGCCCTACTTGAGATAAACAAGGACAGGCTCATATGAAGTGGGTTAAATATTCCCCAAAAACTGAATAAAGAAGAAATCTAAAGGAGGCAAGGAGAAATATGTATGATGAATGCCAGTGACTCATTTGTTTCTTTCTTATTTGACCTGACTCTCTCAAACATTATGTTCAAATTCATCAGCTGGACAGTTTAAACAGTTTACATACTTACAACTCTCTATTCTCTTGTTTTATAAACAGTATAACTTAAAGATCACTTGCTGTTAATAACAAAATGTACCATTAATAATTTAAATTATAAGCATGACATTGAAACTTAAATCCACCGAAAATTATTTCTTTTGATTGCCAAAGGTTACAAGTATGGACAATACTTGTGTCCGATGTAATCAATTTAGTGCATTCATTTTGATATTACTTTAATGGCATATAAGGATGACATAATTTGTGAAGTCTTTATTTTTTTCTATCACGTTCCTTTTCCCCGCCTCATAACTGGTACTGTCAGCTCAATCCTTTTCCTTCTACTAATTTCCTCTGTGTTTACTTCCTCGTGAAACTTATTTGTTCTTAAAGTTTTCAATGAAGAGGATGTATATTTATTAAGTCCTTTCTACATGCCAGGCACTATCCTAAAGGTTTTACATGTATTTTTTTCTTTATTGATTAAGGTATTACATATGTGTCCTTATCTCCCCATTGCCCCCCCCCTCCCGCCCATGCCCTAACCCTCCTGGTGTCTGTGTTCATTGGTTATGCTTATATGCATGCATACAAGTCCTTTGGTTGATCTCTCCTCTTTACCCCCACCCTCCCCTACCTTCCCTCTGAGGTCTGAGTATTTTTAAATTTAATTATCATGACATGAAGTGCATCCTATTTTTAGTCCTGTTACAGGTGAGAATACTGAAGAACTGTGAGGTTAAATAACTTGTCCAAGACCGCATGGCTAATAAATGGTGAAGCCAAGATATGATCCCACACAGTTAAGCCAATTTCCTTAACACTGTGCTATATCGAGTCCCACTCACAATATTTTCAGCTAACTTCAAGTCATCACCTAATGTGAAATTCATTTTCTTTCCCTATAAACTAGATCTTGTTATTTTTTCCAGCTTCTCATCCAAGTCAATTAACACCTAATAATCTAGCATATGCCACACACCAGGGATTGAGAAATGGTTGGAATAGTCACTGAGCTTAAGAAACTAACATTCTAAACAGGGAGAAACATAAATGAAAATAAAGCAATGTTGTAAATGCTCTCATAGAGGTATATGTCCAGTGTAACAACATGTTGAAATGAAATTAATTTTGCATTGGTTTTGGTTGAGGCTCCAAGAAAACAGGTGGCAACTCCTCCACATTCCAAAGTGAGGTGATGGACTGAACATAAGGACCTTGCAAAAGAGGTGGTAAATGGGCTCACTTATCACTCACAATGAAGGTACCCACGCTTGCAGATGATGTGAGTAGGAAGCTGGACAACAGAGACGATTTCTCTAGAGAGGGTTGTCAGTGAGCTGTGAGTCCCATGCATGCCCATGTCAGGGAGGAGGGTACCCTCTCCTCTTCTCAAACCTGGTGTACAGGATTTCAGGGGTACCACCTGGAGGGCCTGCTGTGTGGTCTCGGACTAGTGCCAGGCAGAAGAAGGCTGCATGTATAAGTAACTACTCTCCTCCCACTGACGGGTCCAAGGTGACTGCTTACCACAGACTAGGCTTGGGCCTGTGCACACAAGAGACAACCAAGTTTGTCTAAGATCCTGCCCCTGAACTACTTTGTAGAGGAGCAAGAAGCCCTCAGCAGAAAGAGGTTGCAATCATTAACCAGAGGTCCCAGAGAGATGCATGGGGGGCATCCCCAGCTTTGGATAGGAGTGGGGTAGGTTCAAGAGAGAACCAGCTTTGATCATTTATCAGGATGAGGGATTAATACTTTTCGCTTACAACAATAGCTGCATCTTTTCTTTTCTCCTTCCATCAGACCCAGCCCTGGAGGGCTCAGAGGCTGAAACTTGTGGTGGGTGGTGAGGAAAGAGAAGGACATGACCACTGCCTCCATCTCCACCCACTGCAGTAGACCTAGGCTGGAGGAGGGAGGAACTATGGATGAAACTTGAGGTTTGGATTCCTACAGTAAACTGGTCCTATTTGTTTTTAAACCAATACTGTAGGAGACTAAGGTGATTGGATGATGTGTGTTGGTCTACCAGCTGTCTTAGGACCTGCTTTAGTTTTCATGCAAAGAAGGCAGAGATGAATTTGAATGGTCACTTGGGAAAAAGAATGGATCTGTTTTCTATAGCCTGGCCCCACCCCAAGTTTTCTTTGTTCAGCCTAATGGTTATACCAGCACAGAGAGGAGGGAAACATCAACTATAGAAAACTTCACATGGACAGACATTTGAGCTGGGCCCTTGTGGATGCTGTGCAATTTCCAGGCGGAGAAAAGAGAAAGGTGACAACCACCTGGAGGGAAGAAACATACCTGCCTTTTTGTGTTTTTACTCTCTAGGTTCAGTACAGTACATGGCACAGTGGTCTCAAAAACATTTGTTAAATGCCCGGTGGCATGGCTCAGTGGCTTATTGCCAACCTATAAACCAGGAGGTCACGGTTCAATTCCTGGTCAGGGCACATGCCCAGGTTGCAGGCTCAATCACCAGTGTGGAGAAGGCAGCTGATCAATGATTCTCCCTCATCATTGATGCTTCTATCTATCTCTCCCTCTCCCTTCCTCTCTGAAATCAATAAAAATATATTTAAAAGAAACCTTATTAAATAGATGGACAAATGTTTTTGTAACAAAGATTTTCTTCCTTAGAAGAGGAGGTAACATAAAAACAACATTGCCTATCCCTTTACTACAGCGGTTCTCAACCTGTGGGTCGCGACTCCTTTGGGGGTCGAATGACCCTTTCACAGGGGTCGCCTAAGACCATTGGAAAACACATATATAATTACATATTGTTTTTGTGATTTATCACTATACTTTAATTATGTTCAATTTGTAACAATGAAAATACATCCTGCATATCAGATATTTACATTACGATTCATAACAGTAGCAAAATTACAGTTATGAAGTAGCAACGAAAATAATTTTATGGTTGGGGGTCACCACAACATGAGGAACTGTATTAAAGGGTCACGGCATTAGGAAGGTTGAGAACCACTGCTTTACTAGTAGGTTTGGTAAGAACAGTTATCTTTGTGCACATTGGCTTATTGAGCTTTAGGTTTTGGAGAAGAGGAGAAGGAACAAAAGAGCGATCAAACCTTAACGGTAGCTCCCGGGAAGAAAAGCCAGTTGCCTGTGTCTACGGGGTCGAGACTGTCTTCTAAAATGACTTGTCTGTGAGCCGAGTTGATGACCAGGATGTTATCCAAGGCCCAGCAGGCTTCATACACTTCACCCACACGAAGGTTTTCCTGCTTCCACTGAAACTGGACGTTCTCCCCTTTGGCGTGTTCCGGAAGGTAGAGGATGTGGATGATTGTGCTGACATTGGAAGGGGCCCTGGAACATGTGGTGAGATGGGAATAGGTGCCACGGTTAAAGCACTTAAATCAGCTTTGTTTCTTAATTAAGATTGTACTTTCATTATCTTAAAAATACTATATACAGTACAGATTAAACACTCATCATCCCGTAGCCCTTAAATCTTTTAGTGTATGCTGAATATTAAGGAGTTCATAGTAAGTGGTGACAGTTTAAATATTCAATGTCTTCAAGAAGTTGACTTTTAACACAGGGCAGGCACTAAGCTAGTAAAGGAGTCACTGAAGAGACAACAGCACACACTTTCATGGCGCCTCTAGAAAATCACAGTGTCTCCAGCACAGTTTATTTGTTACTAAGAAGAAGAAGGGAGAAAAACTATAACTTAATTGTGATTCTTACTTTGAAATTTTGCATGTATTAGACTATTGCATGCTATATTTTATAATCAGTCTTTACATAATAGATATTTTATTTCTACTAATCTGATACCTTTTTGTTTTATTTACATGAAATGTGAGATTTGCCATGAGAATTAAATGCTCTATAATTCTTTAAAATTTCATGCAGATTGATCTTTAAAAACTTGTTACAAAAGTTAAAATTATTTTTATATTACATGTATTACAATCTAGGGGCCCTTCTGCTATATAGTAAAGTCTTTTTATTCAACATTTTATTCTACCAATGTAGAAATCTGCTACATCAAAGATTATTGCTTTAGCAAAAATTAAGTGTTACTAAATGCAAACTATTAGTGCTCTGGACTTACTATAAATCAGTTTTAAAAGGACTATGGAAAAGACATATTTTTCACTCACCAAAGCAGCACATACATGTCTGTAAAATTGTCAGTATACGTTATAGATGGTGTACTTTACCTTTAGGGGTAATCAATTCCCCTTTCTTTTAAAATATTTCATGGTGACTATGTTTTTGGCTTCATAAAGAATTTAAAATGATGAAAATAATATATTTAGATTTAAGAAGTGATTGAAAATATATTCATTCTGGTCGCCAAATGGGAAGGAAAATCTGCACTAATGTATATAACAGTTTGATGCATGACCTTAAATTGAAAATCTCATTTAGTCAAAAGCCAAATGGAATCAGCTGAATGTGATCTTTATGTGTTGTAATTAAATGTGTATGTGCATTCACTATCAAAGGTATGCAGTTGTTTTCCAGCAAGAAAAAACTGCTACAATTTACCTAAATTATGACATACGAATATTACATAGAGAAAAGATGGAGGTGTGGTTAAAATTTCTAATATTTATGCTGCCTTGATTAAAGACATTTATATAAATATTTCATGTGCATGATTTTCATAATAAGTACTAGAAGTTAGAATAACGAAATGTTCTGTTCAAAATTGGCATACATGCCAGAGCGTGGCTTAAACAGGTATCTCTAAATTATAGGTTACCCTGGCACAGAGGAGGATGGTCTATTAAAATCCATGAATTAGAATCATTTTTCTCAGTTTTTGGTTAGACTAACACTTAGAAATGTAAAATTTTTAAAATTTTGAAATACTACTAGAAACTTTGGATAGACTAGTTTAGTGTTAAAGACTAAGAATCTAATATTTATTCCCCCCCCTCTAAACAAATCACTATTTTTCAACATGGAAATATGGTAAGGAAAATAGCATGTGAAAAAAGAAAACTACAAAACTTATAGAAAATGTTCTACTTGAGTTATTCTAATTTAAGAAGTAAACCAATCAGAATAACGACCTTATAAAATTTCCAGGTATCTTTTTCCTTTTAACATGTTACCATACTTGAAATTAAACATCCATTATGAATTTTGTTTTATGATTTAACCTATGCAGGAGTAAACATAATTTGACTCTTGCTAATTTAACCAAATCTTTTCAACTTGAATGAACTTCTTCCTCAAGTACCCTACCTCATTTTCTTATAAAGGTTTTTAAATAAAGAAAATGCAATAAATGATTACAAGTTGCATCATAACTATGATCATATAATTTTAGAACTGGCCTTAGGAAAGCTAGAAGGAAAATGACAGAACTAGAGATTAGATGCAAAATGTCGGGCAGCTGTTCACTCACTGTCATTACAGACAAAGGACCAGATTTAGGTGGTAATCTGATATATTCCTCGGCCTATATAGGCCAGGCCACAGTTAGGCCACCTGGAGAAATGGGTGATGTAATTTTGTGGAGGATTCTGTGCTTTTACCAAAAAATAATTTGTTAGAATTACTACCAACAGTGGGAAGTTCCAAGTGGAAAATGACCCTTTTAACAATACTTCTTCCAATAGGGCAGATCATGATATGTGTGTCCATGCAATTCAGCATAATTAACAACCAGAGTACTTTTAACCATGAGGAATAAAGTCAGTGGTAGAATGAAGGCAAACAGGGAAGAAGAAATACACCTATGTCAGAATTTATGAAAATTACTTTCAATGACAACAAACCTGATTGTCTCGAGCTGAATCCAGTCCGCGGTATTATTCTTGGCATATGACACGATGATGTCGGGGTCTGAATAACTAAAGCGACATGAACCTGAACCTGTAAATAGTAATAAGTTTCAAAGTTAAAAAACCTTGTCATGACATAGTATCCTTTCCGATAAATATTTTAGACACTTTTTTAACCATTTAGATATTTAACTGATTGTTTCCTCATTCTTTTAACTTTGCTGGAATTTATTGTGAACTGTTCTGATGAATATTACTTGATAAATAATTTTAGGAAACAGAAAAAAAGGCAAACAAGGGAAATTGTAGATTTATTTAGAGATACACAAACTTCTAAATTAAATTATAAAATAAGCACATATTTTCTATGCCAAAAATATCTCAATATTATAGAATGATTGATAATGCACCATGGTTCTTGTGAGGTAATATCAATTAATAGTGATTGCATTAAATGTACATAAGTCATTTCATTTTTTAAAAATGTTTTTATTGATTTCAAAGAGAGGAAGAGAGAGGGAGAGGGAGAGACAGAAACATCAATGATGAAAGAGAATCATTGATGGGCTGCCTCCCACACGCCCCACACTGGGGATCAAGCCCGTAACCCTGGCATGTGCCCTGACCAGGAAGCAAACTATAGCCTCCTGGTTCATAAGTCGACACTCAACCACTGAGCAACACCGACCTGGCTAAGTCATTAAATTTAATGAGGAATGAAAACACCCTCTTCTGTGTGTGTGTGTTATTTAAATGATGAGACAGTATGTGAGAAACTAAAATATTGTAAAGAAAACTCAAGCACTAAGTGAATGAGAACTATGGAAGATATGGTTTATATTATTTTATTATAGCCCAACATTAAAGATGTAAAAGAGGGACATTATATCTCATTGTGACTACTTGGTGATTATTTCCCATTATTATTTCCAATAGTGGAAATATTTATACCAAAGAAAGTTTTAAAGCTTGGACAAAAATGTGTTTCTGCGTGTTCAATGAATTCATATAACAAAACATAGTATAACTGTAATTTCAAAGATCTTTGGATACCCCAAACAGTCATGAAACATATGTCAGAAGTTTATTTTAGCAGGATTTTTAATACTGTATTAAAAACAAATGAACCAAAAAAAAGAGAAATGGTGCCATTTATGTTTAACCGTTACCCATCTGCTGGAGGAGACTGGGTTTCAGCAAAAGGCATCTGTTGGGTTTTTACATTTCTAGCACGAGCTCCAAGCTTCCATCAGACTCATTTATTTTGTTTCAGTGGTGTTTAGCACAACACCAGTTCGTTTGCAATCACAAAGCTGGCACTGTGCTAAAAGGCCAAACAGCAGTTTTCCTAGATTTATCCTCACAGCCAAAACATACGTGAAAAAGCAGGAAAGGAAAGGTATTCAAAGGAGAGTTACCCGGCAACCCCGAACCCAAACAGAAACCCACCTTATGTCATTCTGATCGCTGCTAAATTCTACCTTCCATAAGCAGCTGCCTAAAATAAATATCACACTGTGGGATTGGAAATGGAAACCGCCAGGACTACGCGGGACAAACTTCAACACAAACAAGAATAAGGTCTGGCAGACAATCTGTTTATTTCAAAAGAAAACTCAAATTAGCCTAAAGAATTTAAATGGTATTTATGTGCTTCCTTTGTGCTGTACACACCGTAAGTACCTAAAAGCAAACGTATAAGGTGAATCCCTGTAAAAGGAAAGGATAAGACAGATGATAACCATCATCTTCCTTACAGAACTCAATTCCTTGAAAATTGTTTACGAATTGAGAAGAGAAGCAAAGCTGATAAACCTCAAAATAAAAAATGTGTCCAAAGATGACCTTGTTTACAAACATGACTCTCACCTGTCTATTTTCTTACGCTACCATCTCCATGTTGTAGGATTAAGTTGATTATAAACCTATGAAGTAAAACAAAAAGGCACCCGGTAGGTGTCTCACTCTTCCTCAGCCACTTCATCATTAAATCTTCACATTTACACTGTTAATATCTTTTGCATCCATCTCCTCCTCACCACTGTCAATGACCCTCATTAGCTCTGGCCAGGACTGTGCAATAGTGATTAGCTGCTCTCCCTGTCTGCAGCCTCACATGTCCTTGTCCAGCCATGCCTGTTGCCAGCACTCTTCCTACAAGTGAACTGAATCACGTTACCTCTGTGCTTATAATCAACCCTTTAACAATTCTTCAGGATGAAGCTTTATCCCTGAGGACAAGCTGCACTTCCACCCGCAGTGGGACCAAGGTGCACAGTTCCTGGAGATCCAACGTGTACCCTAGAAAAAAGAACTAGCCCAGGGCTGCCTTAAAGGGGTCCCATGTGAAAAGATGGTCAAAAGGGCAAAGGGACTCCAACGCAGGGGTGCACAGCTGGATGACCAGGACTGGGGTACAGGGTACAAGTGGCCAACCAGAGGACAGACACTGCCCATGTTTACTGGACTGAAGTGGGGAGGTCCCCCGCTGGAAGCAGCACCTCCCCAAGAGAAACAGTCCGCTTTGGATATCCGCCTCTCGCTGAGGCTACTCCTACCAAACGACCATTCCAAATGACGCCAGTCCAGTGAATAAATGACCCCCCACGTCCACTCTGAGTATAGCTGTTCTACATACACTAGGTCAGTGGTCAGCAAACTCATTAGTCAACAGAACCAAGTATCAACAGTACAATGATTGAAATTTCTTTTGAGAGCCAATTTTTTTAAACTTAAACTATATAGGTAGGTACATTGTTATTAACTTAATTAGGGTACTCCTAAGCTGGCCTTTGCTAAAAACGTCCTCAATCTGATTGAGGTATGTTCGCTGAGGTCGACCCCTTCCAACTCTCCCATCCTCAACTCGTGCATGAATCGCCAGCCTCACCCGCGCTGCCTGCGTATCCCGCAGCCCACCTGCACCCTGTCTCCGGTCACCCGACCGACCGACACCCCCCCCCCACTTCTTATAACGCCACTTCTTCAAAATAGACTTGCCCAGGCCAAAAACCTACTTCTGTGCATGGGCCACGAAGTTTCAATCGCACTGTACGTGCGCGCCCGCACGTGGTATTTTGTGGAAGAGCCACACTCAAGGAGTCGTAGAACCGCATGTGGCTTGCGAGCCTCGGTTTGCCGACCACTGCACTAGGTGAAGTTTCTCTTTATGCAAACCCTTCTGAACTGCAACCACACTGCCACATAGACTTTGATCTGCAGAATAGGACTGTCCTTGCCCAGATTGACGATTACTCGACTCTGTCTGGGATGAGGGGATGTCCATGTGCCCAGGTGACGAAGGCCAACCCCAACTCCCCGCTCCTAGATGCTGTGTGTAGAGCTCTCACATCCCTCAAAGCACTCCTGTTCAGTGGGGAGACAATAACCAGCAACCACCTGCAACAGCTACTTCTTTCTTTATCCTCTCAAGTCAAGAATCTGTAATTGCTGACACTGATATTTAAAACTAAAAAGGAAAAACAAACCCAAATGTCAAATGCAAAACACCCCCCCTTTTTTTGCAGATCTATTTTCTCTCCTTCAAAGCACGTCCTGCACTCTAAAGTAGCAATTTTACAAAGAGTTAAAGGATTGCTGAAGGAGAAAAGGTAATTTAGAATCATGGGCATACAAGCATGGTCGGAGAACAGTTGATGGGCTTAAACTGGTTTAAAATTCAAACACTCTCTTTGGTACTTACAGGAATATGAGTTCCAGAGACCTAAAATTGTTTCAGTGCTTTTCTCTTCTCTCATCTAGATTGCCTACTTTGGTGATCTTACCTACTTTCAAGGCTTTAAATAACATGTATAACATATGATACCCGGGAGTTTATCTCCCATGAGATTTACACTTGTATATCCAACTGTTACTTGCCATCTCTAATGGAAATCTCAAAGTTACTAAGTCAAAATTACAAGTATTAGGAGATCCGAGACAGCGGCAGAGTGGGTGTTAAGTTACAGTCACCTCCTTCCAGGACGAAACTGGAATTACAACTAAATTATAGAACAATCATCCTGAATAACCAACTGAAGACTAGCTGAGGAGAAGTCTTCCAAGCAATGATTTACAGAAGCCACACAGAGAATGTAAGAAGAGCGGAGATGTGAAAAGGGCTGGCCCTGCTCCCACAGGCAGCAGCTGAGGTTCCGGAGGGATATCTCAGTTACAGCGGATCCCACTCAGAAGCATGGGGGTCTCAACCCCAAGCCGGGCTCCCCATCCCAGAGCACCGGAGCTGGGAGGAGGCACCCACATCACATGATATATAAAGTACGGCATACCTGCTGTCCCATACATTTTAGACCTTCCTTTTACTGCTCTTCCTCTCATTTACTCTGCTCCAGCCACTTCGGACTTTCTCTTATCCGAACACTCCCTCCCAGGGCTTCTGTGCTCCTTCTCTCTGCCTGAAACTACACTGATTATGTCAACTTCTTCCCACCCTGTTCCCCACAGACCTTCCCCTGACTCTGACCTTCTTCTCCCTCAGACATCTATGCAAATATCACCTCCTCAAAGAAGCCTTCTCTGAGCACTCAATCTAAACAAGTCTATCTCCAATCATCCTCCATGTCATCACTCATTTTTATGTTACTCATAGCACTTACTAGTATTTAAATTTACCTTGTTTATTTACTCGTTTACTTGCTCATTGTCCAACTTCTATTAGGATGCAAGCTCCATCAGAGTAGGAACTATATCCGTCTCATTCACTAATTGTGTCCCTAATACCCAGGACAGTGTTTGGTACACAGCAGAAGCTCAATAAACTCTGGCTGTATTAGAAATAAATTTGCTGTAGTTTGTTTATATTTTAAATTCTCCATTTCTTTGTTTTTACTGAGTTATGTTTCTACTAAAAAGGGAACTGTGAGAGGAGATAGTACTTACGGACTTTTGATTTGCCTGAATGAGTCACAATGACATTGATCTCTGACAGCCATGCTTTAGAATCTCTGGACTAGATGTATCTGTACCACACATTAACTTTGGTACTGCTGTATAGTCAACAGGGCAATAATTCACCCAAGTTAATTAAAAAATGCCCCAAAATGACTTAGATGGTTACATAACCCAGCCTGCTTTCGGAATAAAAATATCAGAAACAAATTACACAAGTAATTCTGGTACATTTTTATCAGCCTGATAAAGTAATGTGAGGAATAATGATAGTCAGATGAATTATTCAATTTACTAGTAAAGTCTTATTAGAAGGGCCCAGCATAATTGAAAATAAGCAATTTGCAAAGTAATTCAAAGTAGTCATAATCCACACAGAATATCATCCCCAAGGCACAAGTTCTGACCTCTCCATCAGGAATCATTTCTACTGCATTAAAAGAAGTTTCTCAAATGTAATATCTTCTGGATCAGAAGACATTATCTTGTCTCTTTAAATTGACTTATTTCGTTTGTTTGAATATTTAATTAGATTAACACACTGCTCTTGGGGGGGAACCACTTTTATGCTTAGGAAGAAACCTAATAAAATTGTAACCTTATAGAAAAATCGTAACATTATGAATTAATGAAAGAAGTATTTGATGGTAGGTGCATCTTATAATGTATCATATATCCTAGATCTTACTTAATTTTTCTCATATGAGGGAAGGCTACATGATAATTGATTCAAGGCTTGGTAGCATTACTGATAATTCTATTTAGTATTTTTACTTCACTTTTCAGAGTAAAATTTCCTCTAAGTAAGCTACCTTCCAGAGAGGACGTATGTAAGGACTTAAGAGAATGAGCAATGGAGGCAGGCTGCCAGGTTGCGATCTGGGCTTTGACACTTCTCAGCTGTGTGACCTGGGGCAAGTCACTTACTTTTTCTGGGCCCAATTTACACATTTGTAAAAAGTGAATGCTAACAGCACTCTCTTTATAGAACTGCTGTGAAAATCAAGAAGTTAACACATGATAAATGCCTAGAAAACAGTTCTTAGTCCATGCTATTTAAGAGATTTCAGCTATGATTCAATATTTTTTGTCTCATTTCATAAATTCATTTACCCTAGACAAGGGAGCAAATTTCTGACCCTATTTATTCATGGGCTAAATATAAAATTGAATTACTGCTTACCAAAGGACTTCCAGTACATTTTTCTCTATAGTTTCTTTTACCTTACGCCATTCCCTAACTCTTGAGTGGAAATTCTAGAAATTCAATAAGGAAATGAAAACTGAGACCCAAATGAGTTATCTGTTTGTTAGCATCACTGGTAAAGGTGTTAGTGGGGAAGAGAGGAGTCTACTTGGTAAGAAAAAGGAGGTGTTCTGAGAGGATGACAAGACATATTGGTGTAAGGACATACAATTGAAAAGGTTTGTATAATTGGTAGAGTGGGGCTGAAAATTTGATTTTGCAGTCCCTAGCATCAAAAAAAAGAAAAGAAAATCTGGTCACTTAAAGTTTTAATAGCACCCATAAAGAAAAAAATCCCAGTAACTCAAGAGAACAATTATGGTTGCTACGAAGAGGTCTATGTGCATGCCCAATTTACAAGTAAGGAAAGAAACTGTGGCAAAGAGAGGTTAAGAAATTTACTCAGGCCCTGGCTGGTTTGCCTCAGTGGATAGAGTGTTGGCCTGTGGACTGAAGGGTCCCGGGTTTGATTCCAGTCAAGGGCACATGCCCAGGTTGCAGGCTCGATCCCCAGTGGGGGTCAGCAGGAGGCGGCCAATCAATGATTATCTCTCATCATTGATGTTTCTATCTCTCTCTCCCTCTCCTTTCCTTTTTGAAATCAATAAAAATATATATTTTTTAAAAAAGAAAAATTTACTCAGGGCCAAATGGGATTCAGAACTGGACAGATCAGACAGAACCCACTTAGCCAAGATTATGAGGTGAGGTCAATTGGCAGAGAAAGAACTGTATGGTTTGACTTCCAAATGAGTCATAAACACATAGAAAGATTCTGAATGTAAAAAAAATGCACGGCGTAAAATATATACATTGAAAAAAGCGTAATTTTCCATTAGTGACTATTATTTACTGGGAATCAGAACACTGGCTGCAGTAGCATATTGTAATCTCCGTGATGGCTCTATATGACTACTGAGAGAGGCAAAAGCAACAGAGTATTCAATAAAGGGAAGGTGATAGGAGAGGTTGGTATTTGGAAGAGAAAGATGAAGGAACTTGCAGGAGGATATGAAAGAAGTTAGGAAATGACAATAAGTTTATCAAATGTAAACACATGGCCCTGGCTGTGTGCTCAGTGGTTACAGTGCTGGCCCATGCACCAAAGGGTTGTGGTTTTGCTTCCTGGTCAAGGGCACATACCTGGGTTGCAGGTTCAATCCCTGGCCTGGTTGGAGTGCACGGGGGAGGCAATCAATCAACATCACATCAAATGTTTCTCTCTCTCTCTTTCTCTCTCCCTCCCTCCTTTACATTCTCTCTAAAAATCAATGGAAAAAAATATCCTCAGGTAAGGAGTAACAAAATACTAAATAAAAAATAAAAAAGAGCCTTGTCCAAAGCATGTACTGTGTGTGCGTTCCTGCATTTCACAAGTGTCTTAAATCACAGGTCCTGAAGCATAGAGTCCAGACTACATAGTTCATTTTCCAATTTGCTTAGCTTGGCACACTCAAGTGATACATATATTTTAATGCAGGACAACACTGAAAAGAGAATAAGAAGTTATAAATTTCTTCTCTATTACTTAAGGCTGAGTTGGCTCAATTAAAATATTCTTAAAAAGAAATGATCACATTACAACTGAATTAACATTGATGAAATGACTTTTACGTAATTGTTTGCTTACACTAGAAACACGCCATTCATCTTTGGGCTATGATGGAGAGGAACCTGAATGGGAACTACGTTGAACCTCATGAACCTCAGGGACTCAACAAAAGTCAGAGGGAACCTGTAATTTCTGGGACTTGCTAACTGGAGTGCTTCTGGGCAGGGCTGGTTGGGAGACTCTGCAAGAGCCGTTGAAGTTTATAATGCCCAAATACACAAGCACATGAAAAGCAGCAATTATGTGTCAATCAATGAAGCCCATAATAAGCACATTGTAAACCTGTTCATTGAGTAATAGCCCATTAACCATAATATACATGTATGGAGATTACAAATCCCTGCTAGGCAAGACGTTTCTAAAATTCATGAATAAATGTCTTCCTTTTATCCCATCCCTCTTGGATAGTTGCTGTAAAAACAAACAACTTAAAGAATAGCTTGATTTGGTGTAAAATCAAGGCCATTTCAAAAATAGAAATATTAGTATTTTCTCCTATTAAGAATTCAAGACTTACTCCCTTCCTCAGAATAATAGCCAAACAGGTCCATAATCCTTTGAGGTCAGATAAACTTCAGGATCCAAATTATTTACTTAAAGATTTCAGAAAGGTGATGAGGTACACATCCCATATATTATATAACAATATTTCTGCAATGAAGTACATAAAGATACACATAAGTAGTAAATTAAAAATAAAGATTATGAATAGCCTTAAATAATTTACAGCCAGTTATTGCTGACAAATGAATTCAGGTCATGTGTGGCTTTGCTATCATATAAATGAAAAACAAACAAACAGGTTTGTTGTTTTTCTGAGTTTTTTTGCAATATGAAATTGCAGATTAGGAATTCGTGAGCCGATATCTCCAGCAGCCCTCTCTATTTCTTTTTACTTTTGTAGTAGAAGGATAAATCTATGGTTTTAGTCTCTCAAGACCTGGGTAGTTTTATTTTTATTTGGTTATGCCCTTCTCCACCAAGCCCAGGACTTTTCAAAGTAAATCAGAACAGAAACAATAGAAGACGCAACTGTCCTCCTGGGGGTTCCGCAGTGGTTGCCGGTAGCAGCCTCTTTCCTTAAAGCCCTGCCTGAAAAACAAGCTGCCTTTTTAAATGTTCCACAGGGCCACGGGAGGAGGAGAGAGCTGAGTGTGCAGATTTATAGATGGAGAAAAGTACAATCTGAAATCATGCCTCTAGATTGCGGAGCTGTGCCCATAAATACTGAAGGCTCGAGGAGTGTCTGGACAGACCCCTGCTGAGGATTCTGGCAGTTCAAGGGCTGCAGCTGCCATTACTCAAAACTCAGACCTCAGGGACAGGCCAGGCTCCAGGAGCTGCATGGAAACAACAGCATTTGATATAGAAAGATGATAAAGTTATGAAATGGATGGAATCCGGCTACTTAGAACTCCCTGCTGTGACCTGTGCAAATCTTAACAGGATCAACACATTTTTTCATCTTTCCAAGGTAGATGAATGGATCACAGAGCCACTAACCCAAGATGGTAGTGAATGGAAAGAACAAGGAATAAACGGGCAACTGCTGGAGAAGCTTTGAAATATCTAGACACACTCCCTGGGGATATTAGGGTAGGGCACTCAAGAAAGAGACTTCCCCGTTCTGTATCGTGTAAAAGATGATGAGCAACTTGAAGACACTGGTATCATAAGCAGTTCTGGCGAATTATCCTTTTTTTGTTAAGAGAGATTGTACTCAAAAGCATCAAGAAACACAAAGCTGATTTGCTACTTTGCAATTCATTCTTCTTCAGAATCTGCCGCAAGCAGGTCATGGACAATTATCATACAGATTATCAATGTTTTTTATAGTTTTACAGACTTTTGTTCAAATGTTGCATTGGTGGCAGCTGTGCATGTTTATTTTCCAGTAGCAACAATGATGTAGAACAATGATTAAATTATACTTAGATTTTAATTTCCTTTGCTACTGAGTTTGCCAGAAAAATCCTAAGGGCATTAGCCCATGGCATCAAAGTCATCTACTGTAAGTTGAGCAACATCTTGATCAGAGGTCCTCAAACTTTTTAAACAGGGGGCCAGTTCACTGTCCCTCAGACATTCCACACATGCGCACTGCGGGCCCGGGATGAGTCGGCTGCTAAGCAGGACAGGCAGCGGCGGCAAAAACACCCGGCGGGCCGGATAAATGTTTTCAGCGGGCCGCATGTGGCCCGCGGGCCATAGTTTGAGGACCCCTGATCTTGATAATCTGGCAAGCACAGAAGTACTACCTGATGAACTGTACCTAAGTTTAAGCATATAATAATCTAATTTCCAGGATAACTGGTTTAACATGCTTCTTAGTTTTCATGTCTGTTTTATTCCTCTCCTAGTACAAAACCTAAACTTTCTAAGAATTTATGTGTCTGTGCATAATATTTTGTAATGTGGCATACACACATGGACACACACACGTGTGTGTGTATATGTATACATATATATGTAAATTTGTTCCATTACTTAGTACATTTTTTTAAAACGTAATCAAGTGTGTACTCTAGTAGTGAGCAAGCTTCTTGCCTGATACTCTTTGAAGCAAATTGATTTTGTCACTTACTACCTTCCTGTACATCAGTTATCCCTGGAGTAATTTGGAATGTAGAGTTCAAGGAAAATGGAGTGTGTGTGTTGGGCGGGGGATCTACCTAGGAAGATGAGGAGTTGGCCCCATGTGGGCTATTTACCAACTCTCAGAGCACTGCTGAAGTACATGCATGAAGAATGGCTGAACAGGGAATGCTGCTCTTGGCTGTGCCAAGTCTCCAAGCCCCTCTTAGGCATTCTGTTCAGCGGTTCTCAACCTGTGGGTCGCGACCCCTTTGGAGGGTGAACGACCCTTTCACAGGGCTCGCCTAAGACCATCGGAAAACACATATGTAATTACATATTGTTTTTGTGATTAATCACTATGCTTTGTGTTCAATTTGTAACAATGAAATTGGGGGTTACCACAACATGAGGAACTGCATTAAAGGGTCTCGGCATTAGGAAGGTTGAGAACCACTGTGTTAGTTGTTGTCCCCATGTCTGATATACCTACACATCCTGCCATGAGCTGCTTCAGGATCTCATAAAATACAGGCTCGAATTGCCTGGCCTGCACCTGCACAGAGACCGCAGCTCATGCCTTGCAAGGCGGGGAAGGAATAAATGGTTCCTGTATCAGATAATGCTTTGTGGCAGCCTGGGCTGGAAGCATCCCGGGGCCTCGCAGTCCCAAATGACAGAGATGGGAATTGTGACTGAAAGGCGCCCACAGATATGACTTTAATTAAGAACAGTTCCACTCTGCACAAGAGGAAATCCTCAAATTGCTCTTGGATCTGTCAAGAGTGAGTGAATTTAATTTTGGTAAAATACAATGGCTGAAATTGAGATGAATCATTATTTTATTGATGAAAATTGTTGGTTTAGAGAAATCAACGTGTCCAGTATCTTTGTCTCAAGAGA
Organism: Myotis lucifugus; assembly: GCF_000147115.1. Taxonomy (NCBI): domain Eukaryota; kingdom Metazoa; phylum Chordata; class Mammalia; order Chiroptera; family Vespertilionidae; genus Myotis; species Myotis lucifugus. The sequence continues at coordinate 11,199,506 of NW_005871066.1, read as the reverse complement.
TCAATCATTCAATTATTTGAATATAGAAATCTAGAGTTTACCACTGTTTTGCTCACCGAAAAGTCCCCTTGGGGGGAATTTAGCATATTTGTAACTGCAGAAACATATTTCAAGGACAGTGTTGTAAGAAGGACTACTATATGGAAGTAAAATTTCCATTTTAAGCACTTACTAAAAACTGATATTAAGGATTAAGAGATGTCAAATAAAGAAGAACAGTAAAAACCCTCCAAAATATTCTCTACTTACACTAAAAACATGCTCCCTCTAAACTTGAAACACCTCTTTTATAAAATGTAGAGAAAGAGCTGGGTTTTAAAAGTAATACCTCTTCACCTTCTGTTTTATATTTGTTTATGTTTAAAATGAGGCTACTCGTAATAATTTCTGTTTTGACTTACTTTATTAGTAAATAGGCTATTAGATGTGCAAACCTCTCTTTCTGAATAAATGGGAGAGTATGTGATTTATTGTACTTAATATTTGGCCCTTTAGTCACTTCCTTGGCTGAAATCCCCAAACCTCGTTAGGTGACTTCTTCCAGTTTATGGCAGATGGACAATGACCACAGGATATGAAAGGAACAGCTGTCCCCCTCCCCTTTTGTACCTTTCTCCCTTCCAGTCCTGTCCCCCCTTCCTCCCTTCCAAAATATTTGTATTCCTTCCTCTTCATTGTCACTCCTATCACAAGAGAGGACGGGACCAATTCTCTTTCAAGTTATGGATTGCCATGCATTTCCAGCCACTTTTAGGTGCCCAACCCTGTGCAAGCCTCCTCCCAAGCCCACAGCGTAGAACTTTCTATAGAGCCTAAGCTGGGAGAAACACGGGAAGAAAAATGCAGAACGTGTAGGCTTTGCCAGGTTCCCTGCCAAGCAGCCCTGCTTTAGCCAGAGCCAAGGCCATATCACCTAACCTCGGTGTTTGTTCATGCTTGGCCCATTTTCTAGAGGACCCATTCCCACCTTAGGCAGCAGGCGTTGCGTGCCATCCCCAGCAAGCTGAAGACAGCCGTACTACTCTTGCTGGTGTTCTGGCTCTGACCTTGGTCTCAAGGTCTGGGGTGGCCCCTGCCTTGTCTACTCTCTGCTGTGATGCTGACCCTCTGGGCAGCACCAGGCCTGCTCTTGTCAGTCACCCTCCCAAACGATGAAATCCTGCCCCTGGACTTGCTTTTTTCCTGGACTTTCCAACAGGCTGTGCTCTCACTATCTGCTATCTGCACACCTTAATTAGCATTCTTTGTATTGTGTGTATGTGTTTTTCAGATGTGAACTTTCCCCCCCACCTATCCTATCTAATAAAGAGGGAATATGCAAATTGACTGCCACACCCTCACAAAGAATGCGGTGCCCATAGCCACACGATGGCAGCACCCAGTCCCCTCAGCCCCGCCGGAGTCTCCCAGTCCTTTCTGCCCAGCTGGGGGGTGCAGGTGCATGGTGCAGCCGGACCTGCCCTCAGCCCCCCAGCTGCCCAGGGCTCAGGTAACCAGGGCTGGGTGAGGCTTGCGCTGCCTGCACTGGCAGCAGAAGAGGTGTGATGGGGGCGTTGCCTTCCCCTGATCACCGGGTCGCTTCCTGCCTCTGAGGGCTCGTGGACTGTGAGAGGAGGCAGGCCGGCTGAGGGCCCCCCCCCCCCCCGTGCATGAATTTTCATGCACCGGGCCTCTAGTTGGATAATAAACTCCCTGAAGGCTGGGCAGTGCCTTAGGCTTTCCTTTTCCACACAATGGATGCAGGGACATTGTGATGTACATGGCATCTTCTAAAGATCCCTCCTATAGAAGAGTCTTTGATCAGGAGTCCTTGATTGATAAGAAAGTGAAAACTTCTGCCTCAGGTCAAGTTCTAATATCGCCCCTGGAGTTCATTCAGTACACTCCTTGCCTCAGCAGTCAACAACAGGTATAGCATTGAGCACCAATTTGGAACATCACTAAATCCCTTTCCTAACCCCTGGCTTTCATTAAATTCAGTTCATATTTATTTAGTTCTAGTTGTGAGCAAAACTCAGCCCTATTTACACAGAGGGACATTTTTCACTTCTTAGCCCCCAAAGAAACATCTAAGTTTGAAAGTGGATATGCAGAAATGGCCACTGTATAAAGCAAAGCAGAGTGAGATAAGTACCATAAAATAAACACAGAGGAAGTAGGGGTTCAGAGACACAGGCTGGGCAATGGGATGAGTTTTCATGGAGGAGAAACCATTTAGTCTGTATCAATGATCAGCTTCTTCTCATCCTGTGGTTTGCTGCTATGGACCATCTATTAAAATGGCCCTCAATAAATATTAGTACAACTTATTTATGAATTTATGAATTACTGACATTTATCTTTTAAGCCTCATCAAGGTGAGTGATAATGAATTAAATATTCCAAAAGGGAAAGGACATGGTATCTACCTTCAAAGTGTATTTTTATTCATGTAACAATAACTAGATATCAGTTTTAATAATTCAAAAAATTTGTAATTAATCTCAATCATCTTTTTTCCCTTTTTACTGAATTTACTGGGGTGACACTAGTTAACAAAATTATACAGGTTTCAGGTGCACAATTCCACAAAACATCATCTGTACACTGTATTGTCAAGTCTCTGTCCATCACCATTTATCCCTCCTATACCCTCCTGCACCTTAATCTGTTCCCCTCTTCCTTACAACCACCATCCTGTTGTCCATGTACATGAGCGTCTCTCTCTCTCTCTCTCTCTCTCTCTCTCTCTCTCTCTCTCTCTCTCGCTCATTATTTACAATGCCCAATATTTGGAAGCAATCCAAATGCCCATCATTCCACTGATGAGTAAATACAAAAGCCGTGGTACATTTACACAATGGAATACTACTTGGCCATAAAGGAGAAGGAAATCTTACTCTTTGTGACAGCATGGATGGACCTGGAGAGCATTATGCTAAGTGAAATAAGCCAGTCAGAGAAAGACAAGTACCATATGATTTCACTCATAGGTAGAATCTAATAATCAAAATCTCAATAATTTTTTTTACAAAAGCTTAGCAGAATTTTATAATATTTGAGAATATTCCATTTTATTATTTAAAATAGGATTTAAGAACTTGGAGTGAGGTTTACTGGTTTTTACAAATATACATTAAAAGGGAATATGTCAACTTCAGGATGAAGAAGCAGGATAACCTGAATTATAATGACTTCCAAATCTTTATTTATTAAATTTAGATAACAGAGAAATGTTCCACATAAAAATATTTCAGTTTGTGTCAATATAGAGCACTGAGGATCTAAAAATCATCATTATAAGCAGCCCAACTGGTGTGCCTCAGTGGTTGAGGTCATGGTTTGATTCCAGGTCAGGGCACATGCCCGGGTTTTGGGGTGGATCCCCTGTGCAGGAGGCAGCCGGTCAATGATTCCCCCTCATCATTGATATTTCTATCTCTTTCTCCCTCTCCCTTCAGGAATCTCTCTGAAATTAATAGAAACACATTTAAAAATCATCATAAGCAAACTTATTTTAATCTCTTATATCCAAGAATCTTACACTCAAATAAAATATATGTTTAACCTTATAAAACATTTGTATTAAACTACTTTTACCATTAAATTTTCTAAAATTCTGTTTTTACTTATATTTGTTTTGAACTCAAGTCACCAAAGATTTTGTTAGTCTCATACTTGGAGATTTCCATGTTTCCGGAGAGGTTTTCACTATTTCATAATAAATTCCCCAAGGTCTTAGTTACCAAGGAGTGTGACTCATGAAAATAATGAGAGTCTGATTTTGAAATACATTTCAGTAAGTTTATAGAAGAAATGAGCAATAATTCATATGAAGGTATGGAGACATCAATTTTTCCTCCCTCTGAATTAGCTGTTCTAAAAGAGTTGAGGGAGAGTTTCTCTATTGAATCAATTCCGAGTAATTAAGAAGGATATGAATTAGGCTTGAGGGAAAAACCTGCTTTCTTTATGCCGAATGCAATATAACACCTCTTACAAGTGGCATTTTATTCATTATATGTATTTGAGGAAAAATAATGCCAGATTTCTTTTCCAAATCAATCTTTATTTTTTTAAATATATTTTATTGATTTTTTACAGAGAGGAAGGGAGAGAGATAGATAGTTAGAAACATCGATGGGAGAGAAACATCGACCAGCTGCCTCCTGCACATCTCCCACGGGGGATGTGCCGGCAACCCAGGTACATGCCCTTGACCGGAATCGAACCCGGGACCTTTCAGTCCGCAGGCCGACGCTCTATCCACTGAGCCAACCCGGTTTTGGCAAATCAATCTTTTTTTAAAAAAAATATATTTTATTGATTTTTTACAGAGAGGAAGGGAGAGAGATAGAGAGTTAGAAACATCGATGAGAGAGAAACATCGATCAGCTGCCTCCTGCACATCTCCTACTGGGGATGTGCCCGCAACCCAGGTACATGCCCTTGACCGGAATCGAACCTGGGACCTTTCAGTCCGCAGGCCGACGCTCTATCCACTGAGCCAAACCGGTTTTGGCCCAAATCAATCTTTTAATTTATCAATAATAATACCTTTTTAATTTTCTAGTTTTTATTTTAAAAAATATACTCATACAAAATGAGTAGCACTCATTTTTCTCAGAGACTCTGTAGCACGTACAGTACATAAGAGAATTCAGGCTAAGAATATTTTTTGTATCTCAATTTGCAAATATAAAACATTTATGATTTAATCATTTTCCTCTCTCTTAAGATGATTAAAAACAATGCAGTAAAAAAATATATAGACACACACACAACACTCCAAATCTTCAGGATATTTACAAGTAACACCAAAGAAAAAATGTACTATTTCTATATATTATGGACAAATAACAGATTCCAGCTGGTTCAATGATAACAAGCTGGTAAACATATGGATAATATTTTTGTCTACTGGCTTCACTACAAGCAGTTTTTTTTGTGATTTTTCATTTCCTTCTGGGTCATGTTTTCCATTGATTGAGGTCCTCAGATCACCTCCCCAAAATCTTCTCTTGGCATGAAATGTCTGCATCACACCAATTTAGCACTTGGTTACATTCTATTATAAATGTCTCTGTAATAGGTACTTGTCACCCAGGCAAGAAATATTTATGATCAGCTACTTAGTTTGAGTCCCTGGGCTAGGGGCTGAGAATACCATGATGGACAAGACAGATTTACCTCCTAAGCCAAACTATTTGTTCTTCATGGCATATGTTTTTAAATGCTTTACCTTTCATCCCCATTTGGCTGATGAATTCTATTCATCTGAAGAAAGAAATGGGCTATATTGAACAAATAGATATTTTTTTTACTGCTCAAGAGTGAAAGAGGCCATTTTTCTGACCTCTATTGCCTATTAAATAAGTTTAAAAACCTTCAGCTGGTGCAAATGAACTCTTCAGACAGCCACAATTTTACCTGACATTGCTCATAGCTGTTCCTGGCTGGTCCTTCAGCTCTAGGAGGGCACTCAATTTCTCATCCTAACCTTTGCTTGTGTCACTCTGTCTCCTCACATGGAAAACTTGTGTCCTTTCCAGTGACTCATGCTGTTGGCTTTCAGAGATTCTTTATTTTTTTTATTCTGTAACATTGCTAATTATATTGAATGAAACTATCAGTCTTGAAAGTAGATACATAGTCTATAGCATGCTGCCAAAGATAAGAGCCTATGGCTTTGTAGGACCCAAGTGTTGTGTCTGCCCCCTCCCCAACTTCCCTCCATCAAACCGGTAAGAGCAATCCTTGCAGGGACTATAAGAGCCTAGAGACCTTTTCTACCACATTAACAATATATTAGGGACAAACTTGGCAGACTGAGTGGTAAAAATCCCCCTTAACTTTAAGAATTCCCAGGTATCCTTAGGCAACATCTATAATTCAAGAAAAAAGACTCCCTGAATTGCTGTACCCTGCAAGACCTAGCTGGGATCTGTCACCATGGGACCTGTTCACGTGCCCATCTCTGCTTATCACCATCTGGCCGTTCTCTAGAGGGTTCACGCTCTGTGCTCATCCGGACCTTCGACCACACTCCCAGGTACTGTGAAAATATTTGGTTTTCTCACTTCTCTGTCTTTTCATTGTTCAAGTTAGCTCAGATCAATGCTGGATACACAGCAAATATTCAGTGAATTCTTAAGTGGATGACAGATACAAAGCACTACGAGCACTTCCCCTGGGCACAGGGCCCTGCCTGGCAAAACAGAGTTTGGAGGCATCTGTAAGATAATGGTTTACAAGGGCATCATCTCAATTTTTTCTTCCTATCCCAAAGGAAATCTAAAGGAAATGGGTAAATGCCCCCAAGGCTACAACCATAAATTCCACAAGTTGAATCTAATGAATCAAGTGAGGATTGTAAGAGATCAATAGCTCAGCACAGAAATAGATATGAGATATTTCACTGGAATGGAAAAATGAAAAGTTCTACTGAGAACATTTTGAGACACTTTTCAAGATGATTTAGATGCTGATAACGTGATAAATTTCAGTTTATAGAACCGTATTCTTAAGATGCTTTAACTTTAAAACTCATTTAGATCAGATAGTCTGTATATTTATGTGTATATATGTGTGTATGTGTGCAGGCATATATGATATATACATACACACGTATATATACAGACTATCTTGGGAGGGCATTGCTGCATTAGGACGATAGAGTTTATTTGAGATCCTCCTTAGTAATTCAAGAAATTTCTGTATACACATCTCTGAGGTACTTGAGACTCTTGGGTAATGTTTGTCATGTAATTGAAAATGTTTACAAGAGCAATACAAAAACATCAGAGCAATAGTTTATTCAATTATGGCTATATATGCATATAAACATAATTCACCATTGAAGCCAAAAATAATGATAGAAAATTTCTGTTACATCTGAATTATCACACCAAACAATACATCGAACATACTAAAGGACTTCCTGCCCAGCCAGTGTGTTCCAGTGGTTGAGCGTCAACTTATGAACCATGAGGGTGCTAGTTCAATTCCCAGTCAGGGCACCTGCCCAGGTTGTAGGCTTGATCCCCAGTGGGGGTTGGGGGGTGCAGGAGGCAGCTGATCAATGATGTTCTATCTCTCTATCCTTCTCCCTTCCTCTCTCTTGAAAATCAATTTTTTAAAAATATTTAAAAAAAGAACTTCCTGAGGAGTGACACTAAATCTGACAGACTATATTTAACCACATTACGAGCATAGATTTGGAGAATTGCACAATACACAAATAAATATAAAATGTTGAACTATTGATGTACAGTGTCTTTTGTAACACACTCGATATAATTTTGAACTGACTGTAAAGGCAATGGCTACCTAACTGTGGCTGCTATTTTGGTATTTGGTTATTGTGGGGCTTGTAAAGCTCAGGATGAATACTTATAGATATTATTACTATACACCTATGAAAATTAGAGTGGAAAGTAATATGATAGACAGCAAAACTATAAACACTTGATTACTGAATGCTTTGGGTAGGAATTTGTAGTTTTAATGCAAAAACACTTAAAAAATATTGCCAGATACAGTCACTTTTTAATTATCCACATCTGAATGAAACATAGATTATTTATGTCAAACATGAAGCCCTAATTGTTTCTCTCAGCCACCAAAAATGATCTCTTTCATTACCAATTAAGTAAGAGTGCAGGAAATTGAACAGCTTTCAATCTTAATCTGAGCAAAACATAATTAGCAAGGTAATTCTGCTATAACAGGATGTTTTGGATTGTATGTATCATTTAAAATATCATTGGTCGTAGGAGAGAAGTGGGAACAGAATGTAGCATTTAAACATTTTTAAAAATTTCACTTCAACATTGAGACTTACTCTTCTCTAAATTTAAAAGCATTTGGCAATGTAATCCTGATGGTACACTATGATTAAAACAAACATTTCCAAGTTAAATTGCTATAACTGCTAAAATCACTTACCAATGGAAAATTGGAGTACAGAGGCTGTTGTTGTATTAAGGCCTGTGGTGATCTAGAAAAAGGAATATACCAAAATAAGACAAGATAGAGAGGAGGAGAAAATGGTGAAAGACATACAGAGGAGGGGGGAGGGAAAAGAAGAGGAAAGGAAGAAGCCATAAACAGAGGTTGTATTTGTCCAGTGGTTAGTTTACTTTTACTGAACTGTCTGAACACAGATCTATCTTGTTTCTCTGTGGGAAACAAAGCTGTGAGATCCTGACTGAGGCACTCTTACTGTGTTTCTTACTATATGCTGAACACTGCTTGTAGGCAACCTACCAGTTCATCTTGATCTTGTGTGGGCTCTAACACAGCCCCCTCCATTCACACTATCACCTCCCCTCCATCCTCCATCAACAGTCATAAAAAGGTTAACAACCCAAAACTGGGAGGTAAATTAAGACCAAATGAGGAGAAAAAGATTATTTTGAAAAGTCAACAGAATTACAACAGCTAACAGGTACAGTATTTCTTTTGGGGGTGATGAAATGTTCTAAAGTTGATTGTGGCAATGGTCACATAATTTTGTGAATAAATGAAAAACTGTGAATTATATGCTTTAAAGGAATAAATTGTAGAATATGTAAAGTATTTCTCAATAAAACTGTTAACCCCACCCAAAAAAGTAATCAAGTTATGGGCCTAGAAATATCCTTCCCACACAATTCTATTATTTCCCCTTAGTTTCATAATTTTCCCCTTTCTAAAAAAGAAATGGTGCATTAATTTTTTAAAAATTTAAATTGAAAAGTTTTTTACTTATTTATTCTTCGGAGCACTGACTTTGATCCATACCAGCTCAAATGAAATGAGAATTAAGATTCTCATTTTCAACAACTCTCTTGTTGGGTTCTTGACCCTGTAAGCTAAAGTGTGGGACACCTCCCATCGCCGGACCCTAAAAAATAGAAAGTGCACCGAAACCGGTTTGGCTCAGTGGATAGAGCGTCAGCCTGCGGACTGAAGGGTCCCGGGTTCGATTCCGTTCAAGGGCATGTACCTGGGTTGCGGGCACATCCCTGGTGGGGATGTGCAAGAGGCAGCTGATTGATGTTTCTCTCTCATCGATGTTTCTAACTCTCTCTGTCTCTCTCCCTTCCTCTCTGTGAAAAACCAATAAAATATATTTAAAAAAAATAGAAAGTGTATAACTGTGCTTTCAGCATGGCAGAAGCAGTCGGCTGTCTTACTTGGACCTCTTAGACACCACAGTGACATTCTGGCCTCATCCCTGCACTTTGTTAGACCCCGTGTGATTAAGTCCACAACTGCGGAAGGGTCCAGAGATGCCCAAGACATGGATTGCAGTGTGAATTAGTGGACAAAAGAGTGAGCAAGCCTCTTGTTCCGCCAGATGGAGCTGAGATGTGAATATCAAAAGATTCTGCTTCTGCAACGCGTTTCGGAAAGACGACTGAGCGTGTGCTTCACATACATGGGGTAAAAGTTAATGAAGCAGGAAGGGTGATGAGGAAAGGGCAAGGGAGGCTCTGTACAAGTTGTCCAGCTATCAGTATAGGGACCAGCTCCTAGTAGATTTTAACCCCTGCAGAAATCACTGCTGTCAAGTGTCAGAGGAAATTCTCTATTTCATCTAAATCCCTCATTATCACAGATTATCTGTTCAAGGAAAACTGGACCACCATGCCCAGGACTCTCTTTCCTGCTCCATTCCCCTCACCAGTCATGCAAGTAAAATGCCCCAGTAGAATATTCTGTAAATAATCCTTATCAAGATTCCTTTAAAAGAAATCTGTGATTTTCAATGTTTTTAGAGTGTGTCCAACTATTTGCCCTCACAAGTTTCCACTTGAATAATCTGATGTTAAAGTTCAAGGAAGCACATGGAAATTTAAAATTTTTTTCACCAAATTTGAATGAACATTCTTCACCCCCTCTGATTTTATGTAACTGAGTAGATTCCTGGATGAGTTATGAAACACTCCTGAATATAAGTTCTTTGAAATGATGGTATTATGTAAGTTAAAAGCACCATGGTTATTGCTACTGCTGGTGCATTAAATATACTAGAGAGTCCTACCCTGGTGGTGCAATAAACGATGCTTGTGTCAACTGCGTGATCAAGTCCCACAGCTGTGACCTCTGCTAGCAAACAGCAGGTTGCTTGAATTACTGCCAAATTTCAGATTACATGTGCTAACTGAGGGTGACCCTAGACTTTGATTAGTCATTGATTCTACATTTTTTCCTTCTTCACCAGGAAAGCTAAGGACTGGTAGAGTGGTTGACTCTCATTTCTATACATTTACCCACTTAGTTTATTAGTAAAATTCTCAGCTACAAGAAAATACAGAAAAAAAGAAGAGAAAAAAATAACAAAAGTATTGCCTATAAAATCTATTCACCTATATTTTCCTCCGGTCATTATAAATTACTTATTGTTCTTGAGTTCAAATATGTAATTTTAGTCTGCAGAGCGACTAAGCCTTTATATCTGACATTCTGAAAACTAAAGAGCTTTTGGTGAATAATACAGCAACTATGAATGTCTGGCAGAGAACGTTTTTTCCTACCAAATCTTAGTACTCTTAAATGATCAAATAGACTCCAAACTGTAGAAAATTGGTATGATACTAAATGAATCTGAAGAATTCACTGCAGGCTGAGGCTGTTCATTCTGCACTTCTTCCTTGCAAATTTTTATTGAGTTTGATCATGTTTTAGCCCAAACTCACCTTTGTAGCTAAAAGGTATTCCCAAATATGAATAATTCAATAAATAATTTCTTTTTTTTTAAATGGAGGGTAACATAACTAATTTTGTTTTAAACTCTGAGAAAGCACATTTTCTTTTAAAGGAGTGGGTAAGTCATTCCTCATTAACTTTATTTCAGACTAGCGAATGAATAAAGTTAGCCGCCAGCACCAGAAATATGGAGACATCAGTGAGCTGAATAAATGGGCTGGGGCCACACAGCACAGCAGCAGTGAAAGCAGAAATGTACGTGTGCCTGTGTGATAACAGAGGCTGCCCCTCACTAACTCTGACTAAAAAAATAAAAATAAAAATAAATGAAATAGCCATTTGACTAAATTCTCAAAATGGAGATGCTCTTTTTCATTTTAAAAGACAAAGCATTAGCCTAGTAAGGGTCTTTGCCTGTGGTTCTTTGTTGCACAACTTCAGTAAGAATTCGATTTATGAAAAATAAGAAGGGATGTTTTTAAAAAAGTTTGAGGCTCATAACTTCCATCTGTTCTCAGGTAGAACAGCTTTGATTGGACTCAATTCTGAAGCACCATGCAGACCTTTGAATTTGAGTAAACATAATAGCATGGTAACTAACACCTGAGCTCCTCACTTTTCATTGGATCTGTCCTCTGTCAACACAACTGGGGTAATAAGTGTATATTTGCTCCTGGGACCCTAATACAGCATAAAATTATTGAAAATTAAAATTGCTACTGTGCAAAATGTGACTGTCATCCCTATCTTTGTTAATGTATCTTCATTCTATTGCCTTTGAGTCCACAACACAATTTATCTTAGGGAAAGTACTTACAATGGGAATACAGATCTGCAAATGCTTTTTTTGCTTTCTTGGATGAGGAACATTATTTTGAATATTTTCCTTTTCAGTTGAAAGGCTTATCTCACATTAATTATGTAACACAACTCAAGACGAGCCCATTGGATGTATAAACTCTAATGTTAAATAAATGAGGATACAGTGAAAAATCAGGATCAAATATACACGGGATCAAAGTAGACACTTTAGTTTTATGCTAAAGAAATTCTTCATTATATTCTTAGATATGTTTATTTCCTATTAATCAATAGAAACAAAAAAAGAATTTGCCAAGCATTTCCATAAATATTACTGAATGGGAGAACATTCTAAAATAGGCATTTATTTTAAGCTCAATTAACTACGATAAAATTTTAATTTTGTTTTAAGGTTTAGAGAAAATTAATTCAGTCATGGTACATTATTTTAAATGTACTAGCACATCTATTTCTTTCAAGAAGTGCTGCGGTACCAGTCACATTTGTCTGCAGGAATACTGTACCACCGTGTGAGCCTTGAATTATGAGCATCTATTATTTTAATTTACATCCAATTAATTCTGTTTGTGTTCTAATTTCAACTAAAAACTCTTCAATTTATCAATGTTCTGAGGCTCGTATCTTTAATAAATTAAATGTATCCATTGCCATAAAAGGGGTACTCAAGCAGCATAAAAAAAGAACCATGTTATAAAAATTAATTGACTTCACATTTTTATAACTAAATCTTCTTTCAATTGTCTAGCTAGGTTCCTCACCCCACCCCCCTTTTTCAGTATGGAAGCCAGTCATTTGACCACTTTTAAAGTTAATGAGTTTGAAATACAATGTGTGACATAGGGGTGAAAAGTATAAACTGTTATGAAAGCCCCACGATAAGGAAGATGGGGAGAGAAAAGGAGAAGCACTGAAGTTCAAGTCAAACGCAGAAAAGCAAAGCAGAAGAGATGTTGTGAGAAGAGTAGGAGGTGCAAAGGAATTGGGCCAGAATAATATAACGTTTGCCCTAATCCATTTTCAAGAATGTGAAATGAACTGCTCTTGAGGCCAAAAAGAAGTATCAAGGAACAACAGGCTCATTAGCCACGTGCTGCTGGCTCCTGGTTTCATTGTTTTCAACTGAGAATGCTCAAGTGTCATTTCACATATAATCTAAGAAATGATCTTTGGCAAGCTAAGTCTCATCACTATTAATTAAAGGAAAGTAACGTGCTCTTGAACAATTTTGCATAAACCACAAATTTTAAGAACTGGTTTATTCACTGTACTCTTTCACTTAAAAAAAAATCATCAAAAGTTCTTCTGATTAGGGAACACAGTTTAAAAATCATGTGACCAAATTGCTCATCTAACATTCCTGGCTTGCGAGGAGAACATAAATTTAGAAGTAAAACTTTATACAAGAACTTGTGAAGTCATAAATTATTTAAATATATATAGATAGATGTGTAATATATGTCATATGTCACTCATATTATGCCCATATTTTCCCTCTTTTTAGTGTGGAAGCCAGTCATTTGACCACTTTTAAAGTTAATGAATTTGAAACATAATGTGTGACATAGGGGTGAAAAATATAACCTGTTAATAAAAGCCCCATGATAAGGAAGATGTTGGCAAAAAGCTTAGTAAAGACGATGTATTTGGAATAATGTACATAATAACATGTACTTACCAATTCTCTCGGACCATATGGCTCACAGAAGGTGACAGCATTGCCGTGCATAATGGCGCCGCACTGTTCTCCAATCTCACAGTTGCGACATTCAACCCTGTGGGAACACAGAATGCATCCCCGGTCTGAGAACTAAGCAGCACAAAGTGGTTTATTGCTCAGGTAAGGAAAGATGTAATAGTTATTGCTATTTAGTTCATATCAACATTTTGAGGAAAGCAAATGTATTGTGACATGTTAAGGAACCATGAAGCCAGAAAGACTTAAATTTAAATCCCAATTCTTTAGTTACTTGCAGTGGTGGGTAAGTTACTTAACCTCCCAAAGTTTCAGTTTTCTCACCTGCAAAATGAGGATAATAATACCGATGTAAACTAACATAGCTATTGTGCAGATTAAAGGAGAGAATGTATAAAAAATAGAGTCCAGAACCAATCTCTTAGTTCTTAATAATGGCAGATGGCATTATCAATAATTATATATAATGTATATGTCCAATACAAGGATGTCTGTAAATATTAAAAATAAGCTAAGTAATATATACTTATATAATGACCTGAAAACTGGTATCTCTGAAATCAAAAGATGTTTTACAAATTATAAATCTTCTGAGATATAATTAGTATAAATGTTTAAAATTATTGTTCACATTGTTCTTAAATAAATTTGCACGTCTAGAAAATATACCATGCTAAAAATAATGGAATCAGACTATATTTAATTCACTTATTAAATATGAAATATACACAAATTCTAATTCAAGCCAAGTTTGGATACTGAGTTCCTACATTTACTTTGCAAATGATTTAATTGTCTGCTTTATTACTGTAAAATGAAGTGCTTAATAAATCCTTAGGATTTATTATGATTATGATTTCAAAAATAAATGTATCCATGTTTTTAGTAGAAAATGGATTTATGAATATTCTAGATTTGACTTTGCATATTTACAGGAACAGTCACAATGCTCTGCATCGCAACATTTCGACCTACCATCACTACATACCTAACATGGAGAAAGATAGATCTGTTTCCTCTGTCTGAACCTCAAACCACATGAGAGCTGTATTTCATGCAGAAAGAACATTTTCAAAGACTTTCACATTCCAGGTGCCAAACATTGTAGAAAGAGCACTGTGCCCTTTGTTTGGGAGATCACTGCATTATGCTCTTTCAGCATTTCTCTAATTTTAGAGAAAGAGAGTAGGAATACCCATCAAAGTCGGAAGACAAAAGTGTGAAGAGGTGTCAGTTACCCCATAAATCCTAGAGGCAGAAGCAGAGTGAGTCAGAAATTGGCAAATAATGGTATTTCCTATATGTATATTGCATGAAATAAATGGTTGTTCTCATTCCAACCTTTTGAGCTGTGTTCCTACACCAGGAGATAACAATGCCAAGAACCTATGATTTTTTATTTTTATTTTTTGTAGAATAAACAGGAAACTATTTCTGGTAGGGAATTTACAATGCTAGCATTACAAATATCAGTAGGATTTTTAAGTCTTCTCTTTTGATTACTGTGAAGCAAGATTCTAATAAATGTCCTTGACATTAGAAGAGATATAGTTGTAACTTCATAAGGGCAACATGTCTCGTGTTCACCATTTTATGCCTTGCATGTTGTATTCCATAAAAATCTGTTGAATGAATGAATGAATATAAGAAAATTTCATGAACAGAGCTATTATTAAGGCCTGAGGTCCAAAGCACTTAGAATAGTGCTTGGCACATGGCAAGAACAATGTAAGTGTTAGTGTCTGAGTTATTTTTATTATTACAGATTTCCACCATTTTCATCCAGAACTGGTATATTTGTTTTTTCCCTCACAGAGAACCTATTACATGAACTTTTTACTACTATTTTTCTATTTTTAAACTATACATTATTTTTTCCCCAAGGACTGTGATGTGATAAAAGTACAGAGACGGAGCACAAATATTATAGTGGGATTCTCACTTAGTGATATATGAGGATTTTTTGGCTACAAGTCATTGTAAAATGGCTTGAAAGAAACATCAACTTTGACAGGAAAAAAATTGAAAGAATGTTCACCTCTCAAAATGGCTATCTGCCATTTCCCCCCAGTAACTCTAAACTAAAAACATCACTGCTGATGTGAAACCCGAGGTCTAATGTTGAAATTCCCATAGCAATAATCCTACCTATAAGTATTGATTAGCAGTCCCCAAATCAACTCTATATCAGAAAAATAATATCTGTATAAAACATATGTATTACATCTCCCTTCCCCCATAGTTTGGATTAAACAGGGTTCAGGTACAGCCTAGACATCTGTATATTGTTTAAAGGCGATTCTAGCCCTGGCTGGTTTGGCTCAGTGGATAGAGCATCAGCCTGCAGACTGAAGAGTCCCAGGTTCTATTCTGGCCAAGGGCACATGCCTGGGTTGCAGGTTCGATCCCCAGTAGGGGGCATGCAGGAGGGAGCCGATCAATGATTCTCTCTCATCATTGATGTTTCTATCTCTCTATCCCTCTCCCTTCTTCTCTGAAATCAATAACAATATATTTTTTTAAAAAGGTGATTCTAACATAGATGGCCTACAGCCTGGCATCAGGGAAACAGTGAATAGACAACAGATGTTTGGTATGTTTGGAGAATCACTTCTACGTTGTGGAATAACAGAAATTAAAATACTAGTAAAAAAAAAAGCAAAAACGCAAACAGATGCAGCCTTTCTCTGCATTTGGCTTAACAATCCCTCTAGACCAGTGGTCGGCAAACTGCGGCCTCTTGAGGGTGGCTCTTCCACAAAATACCACGTGCGGGCGTGCACGTACAGTGTGATTGAAACTTCGTGGCCACACTCAAGGGGCCAAAGAGCCGCATGTGGCTCGTGAGCCGCAGTTTGCCAACCACTGCTCTAGACCTTTCTCTTCTTCACTGTGCTTTATAGCTCCAGAAACTTAAAATAAAATTTCTAAAGGCATTTGTGCCCTGTTGAAACGTAAAGATTTAGAATTATCAATATTTAGAATTACTCACTGTGTTGCTGCTACTTGAAGACACAATGGCTTCAACAAGGATTGCTGGAACAAATCTGTCAGCTTCCTGCCAAGGTCTTTTATGTCCTTTCCTAGAATTTCTCAGTCTGACTGCGATTGTCAACAAAATTTATTATAATTTAAACCTGAATGCCCATCCCACTCTTAGCTGCCAATGGAATTATTTATTCATTCCTCATTCATTAATTCACTCTTGAAATTAACAAACTTATATTGAGGGCCCACAGGTACTGTGGTGAGCTTTAGTGGGACAAAAACAAATAAAACAGTGTGATTTCCTTCCAGGAGGAAAGGCAGAGAAACAAGCACACAATTGCAATATAGGATGCCAATGCAATGATAGCTATTCATTTCATTCAATTATGTACCAGATACCCCAAAGCCCATTAAAATCTCTCAACCACTCGATAAGATAACTGTCGGTGTCATTTTACTAATAACTGAGCTTCAGAGAAGTTAAGCATTTGCTCAAGTCACACAGTTGTGATTTGGACCAAGTGCTTGCTAATTCCAACAACCCTCACATTTTCCATAGCTCCTCATTCCTCATAACAGGAGTACACTGGCTGTGATGGTACCTAACTCAGACTGAGGAAGAAAGGGAAAGCTCCTAAAGGAAGTGGTCCCAGAACTGGTCCTGAATGAGGACTAGTTACCCAACCAAAGAAGAAAGGTGAGTTGTGATAGGGCACAACGAATGCAGAGATTATGACACACAAGAACTGCTACTTCAGTGCATTAGTCTGGTTGGAATTATACTGGTTCGTGAAGAAGGTGGCAAGGGATGGGGCTGGAAAGTGGGAAACAGTACATGAAAGGCTTCATGGACCAATTACCAAGTAATAAGTACTGTACTAAAAACTCTACAAATAATGCCTCATTTAATTTATGTAAAACCCCTCCCTCTATTTTTTATCCTCATTAACTGAGACTAAGAGATATTAAATGATCGTCCAAGGTTGCACTGCTTGAAGTTACAGAACTGGAATTCAAACTCCCAATATCCAACTCCCGATGTCATGATACAACCCCGACTTTTAGGAAAATTTCTCCAGCACATGATGGATTGGAGGTAGAAAAGACAGGAATATTGATGTAACACAAGCAAGACATAATAGTGCTTGAGATAAGGTGGAAGTGGAGAAAAGTGGGCACACTCTAAAATATTGCTATTCAATAGAAATATTAATGTGAGCCACATATAATTTTCAACTTGCTAATGGCTACACTAAGAAATATAAAGGAACAGGTGAAATCAATTGTAATAATATTTTATTTAACTCAATATATTTAAATTACATGTTAACATTTAATTAATGTAAAATTATTAATGACATAGTTTATATTCTCTGTTCATAATAAGTCTTCAAATTGTGAGGTGTATTTTACACTTACAGCACATCTCTGTTCTGACCAGTCACATTTCAAGTGCTCAACAGCCATGTGACTAGTGGCTACCATATTGGACAGCGTGACTCTAGAGAATTACAAAGCTTGGAGATTGCTCTCTGGTTATGCTGACAACTGGAGATGCCCAGCTAACAATGATTATTATATAGTATGTATCTGAACTTCAGAGAAAGATCAGCACTGACATGACAGCTTAGGATATGGTTGAAATCATAGGAGTGCATATTATTGGGGGTCAGGGGAAAGAGGGAGATACACAAAGTGAGAAAGGAAGCAGTTCAAAATGGATTTCTGGGAAAGAAATCATATTGTCCATAGTCTGGTTTCTGGAAAGCTCTAACCATCATTATGACCCTTCAAAGTGTATCAATCTGAGCCTATCTCCTCTTACTTTCCCATGACTATTGCCCATGGATTAATTTATACTCAAGTTCCTAACCATCTGTGCTGCCCATCAAGGTGACTTTCCTAATACTGACTCTATGACATGAACTTCTGAATATTTTTCTATCATTAAATGTAAGCATTGTATAACCATACACATGAATGCCATTACCATAAAGGAAAAGATAAATCATAATTTCATGATGAACACAAAGATCTTGATGGAGGTCAGATAGTACAAAGGGCAACTAGTAGCCATGGTTTCACAGAAGAAACTAGTGATCCATGTCAGAAAGACAAGGTAGGTTTAAAAAACTGACAGGTAGAAATAAACATCCATACTCCAAGAAAAATAATTCCCCAGAATTTAGAACAATATCTAAGTGCTCTTAAAGTCCTATGCTCCTCTCTTTCTCAAACTGCCTCTGTGTCTAACAATTTAACTTGTTGAGTAGAGTTAGGTACTAACCCAATGGGTGTTCTTTATGAAGAATACTAGTGGTCTGAAGTCCTACTCTCCCCTATAGAAAAGTTATAGGAGTTCTTAAGAACTGGGGTTCAATTTGCTGAATGATGACAGGTCCAGTATTTTCAGGCTCAGAGGGGAAAAAACGCTGATCCTAACATTTAAACTGTGGCCTCACAATTTAATTTTCTCAGGAAAATAATGGGCTTTGTAAAGCTAGATAACATATTCTTCAGAGATTGGTGGAAAGAAGGGAATTTTAAATAATCCCAGTTACAAACTTCTGTTTTTCAATTTAAAAAGGAATGTGACCCCCTAGGCTAAGAATTAGAAATGAATTGCTTCTCTGCCTAATAAGAAAAGTAATACCGAATATCATTCTAATCTAAAACAAACAAAAAAACTTCCCACTCCTTTTCTTTTTCCCCGATATGAAAAACAGAGCATAAGAATCTGATAAATACCATGGCACATCATACAAATCACCGCTCTGCCATGAATGGTATGATTAAAAGACATTTTAATGGAAATGCTTGCTATCCCCAAAGACCATGCAAAGCCTGAATTTGTTAAACCCTTGTTGAACCTATATATCACACACTTAGGTTCCACATGAAGCTAATCTATTACTAGAGTTCACAGATCATTGCACGTTCGAGTCAGAGGGCACCTAAAATATCACCGAGTCTCATCGCCCCTTCATTTTACAAATGATGGAACAGAAACAGAATTCAGGTTTCTTGGCTCCTTGTACAATATTCTTGCCATTGCACTTTAATGCAGCCAGAACAGAACTCTGATTTTATAAAAACAGTGTGCAATTAAAGAGTTTGTCACCATTTTTACTGTCAGCGTTTATTCTGAAAAGCTACAATGACTTTTCTTAATGTTTTTCTCTTATAAAAGGATTTCATTTTGCTAGTGAAAATGTAAAAAAATAAAATAAAAACATTATGGACTTCATAGAAAATGTTAAGAATGAATTTGCTGGACTGGAATACATAATCAAATTCAATATTTCCAAATATTTCTAAATAGTTTTTATATATACACTTTAACACCATCATTTTTTCACCAGCAAAAATATAAAAGAATCAGTAAATATAAAGGCAGGTACTTGCTGACCAACACAACTAGGGTCAAGCCATAAACATAAAAGAAAAAGAAATGCTTTGAACCAAAGTTTTGTTTTTCACTATTACAAGCTCCTTGGAAGTTGAGAAATTGTTATTTTGGTGTTAATTCTCTATCTTTGTTTTTTATTATTTAGGTGACTGGGGCTTTTACTAGTATTTGTCTGGGATAAAGTGATATGCATTTGTGCTGTAGAGAGCACACTTGTAAAGGTATAATTATGTTTTAGTCCTGATTTTGAAATTATTAAGCTGGAAAACAAGCCAAGGCACCCTTTCAGGACACACAGAGGAAGATAAAGTGAAATGTCTCTGGAGACCAGGGGCCCCACCTACCATGGTGACTTACAAGGGACTTTCAGGATACAGGGCAGAGCAGGTGGATTAATGAGAAAATTGGGCTCCTTCTCACAACTGGAGATTTATGAATGGATGGTGGTGACATCATCCTGATAACAATAAATAAATAACTGAAATATCATTTCCTCAAGAGCAGTCTAATTACATGGCTCATTCTTCTGATCAGATCAGAGGGAAATCACTCAGCCTTTAGTCAGGCACGCTGCTGAAACAAGTTAATCACCTGGAAACTCGCTGACAATCAGTTACCATCAAATTCTCATTTGAGATGCATGCTGTTTGCCCCAAGACGGAGGACACTGTATTATCTGTTCATAATTTATTGCCTCTGAAGGAGGAGTCAGTGTCTGGGACTCAGCCTCAGAAGAAGCAATCTGGCATTCAACAAGCCAGAACTGTCTATTCACCAGCACTTCTGAATGGAGATCTTAAAATAATTTCCATATTGTTTCTGACTATAAAAAGTACTTGTAATTTTCCTGACCCAAAGATAACACGTCTCTTCCCCCAGGTATAGCCAACACTGATAGTGACAAAATCTGATGTGCGAGCTTGCAAGGCCAGGACAGATGAGGGACAGTGACTCCACCAAAGTAAAGAGGACCCAGTGGGCCATTTGGTAGCGGGTCACTCAGCTGACTTCTTCTGGAGACATTGGAGCTCCTTGTACTTTCCGTTCAAACCTCAACAACCAGAACACTCAACTTTTGCCCATAGACAGTTTTATGATAAAGAGGGCATGACTACTTATAAAGGATCAAGCTCTTTAAAAAATCTATTCTCTTTGTAAATGTGGAATATTTTTAGAAAAAACAGCAAGGAAAATTCACTCTATAAGACTGAGAATAATATCACCTTCAATGATGTCATGACTTATTTCTAAGGAGCTAAAACATGCTCCAAAGGTGAAAATTACAAACTCTGTTTATAGCTCACTCTTTCTTCTTACTTCTCACTGAGGAAGGTAAGAAAAATCTTCTTATTTCACTAAGGAGTTTTAAATTTGATCTTTCTTTTGTTAACATGTACAATGACAAATAGTATTCGAGCTAAAATAACCCTCTAATATGCTACTACTACATACAATATTCTGACCTCCTACTATGGTGAATTCCACTACATGCTGCTTGAAGAAATATTTTCTCACTCTTTCAAATGTACTTGACATTTAATTCCACCAAGCGAGCTCTTGTTTCTGTCATCTAAAACAGAGATTAAAGAAGGAAATAATACGCCTCCAGATTCATACCTTATTTTATTAGTGGGCCACCTCTGGATAACCCCTCTATTGCATGTAAAGCTTTATCCCACAGCAATTACATCATATAAGAAAAGTGAGGGAAGGAAGCAAGAGAGGAAGGTTAGAGAGGAATTTTGTAATAAGAGAATAAACTTATTAACAAAAGAGAAGAGAGAATGAGAGATGGTGGAACAAGAGGGAGGGAGTGAGAGAAAAAGTAGAAAAGATGCACATAAGATCAGAATATTGGACCATCAAACCCTGTAGACCAAATTCTAATTCTGAAACCTCAAAATACACTGATATATAATTGGTTCTAGAAAAGATATGTCATCAGAGAAAATATTTTGCCCGATTGTTCTCATTATTCACAATCTCCCTTAGTAACTTGCTCTTGAAAAAATGTAAGGTTTATGCTCCATGTTCCATCAGTTAACCCTATTAGAGCATATGTTTTATAAATGATTATCATTGCAAAAACCATCTCTTGAGAATCCCTCAGCAGTGGTATGGAGACTTCGGTGTCCATGGCTAGGTGCTCCCCTTCACCCAGCGCTATCTCCCACGCTTACTGCCCATAGGCCTGTCGGACAACGAGCCACGTTTATGTACTTTTATCCAGTTTCTTTCTCGGGGACAATGTTCATCAATCTTACTTTTTTCTGATTACCTTGAAACTGCACTTAATTATGATTCTCATACTTGGCTAATAAATTGAGTCCCATTTTTATTATTTATGGGGAATCCAAGACACTAAAGAACTACGAAGTCGTTCTACTGTTGGCTTGACTTCTTTTCTCTTTTGGGCTAGGCTATTATCACGGACTAAAACTCCAGCTGGCATAACTCAACCCCCATCCTAAAATCTGTCTTTTCATATTCTCTGTTGAGTCAATTATATTTGTCAAAGAAAATTACCTTTAATGAGCCAAATTACCAATCTTTTTGCTCCATTTCAGGATAACCGCTCCAATAAATTAGCATTTTCAAGAAAATACCAAATGAAGCAGTAATTTGAGATCTCTATTTCTCTGACCTTGTAGTCTTTTTTTGTTTGTTTGTTTTTATTTTTTATTGATTTCAGAGAGGAAGGGAGAGAGAGAGAGAGATAGAAACATTAATGATGAGAGAATCACTGATTGGCTGCCTCCTGCACACCCCACACTGGCGATCGAGTCCACAACCTGGGCATGTGCCCTGACTGGGAATCGAACCGTGACCTCCAGGTTCACAGGTCGATGCTCAACCACTAAGCCATGCTGGCCAGGCTGACCTTGTAGTCTTATCTTTTACCTGTAAAAGTGAAAATGTTCTAGTCTTTTCTTGATTCAAGTAATCCTATGCAATGCCAGCCATGGCTTTAGCTTCCTTAGCTGTAAATTGTGGGCTTTCTGTATGATAAAGCGACTAACAACTGACAGAGGTCTTCACGTACCAAAGGACCTGAAACAACTTCATTTGCGTCTTTCTTCTTGATGTCTCATCTCCCTGTTGACATCACAACTTACTCATCTCAGATGCTCCTTCTGCGGAGTGACTCCTGTTCTTCCCTGATCTCTGATAACAAGGACATCTCTGCTATCATTATTGTGCTGGATGGGGAACATCTGTTGTCCTCTAGTTGCCATTTATCATCATGTTTTGTAATAGTCCCTAGTTTCCCACTAGAACATCAGAGCCTAGAGATGTTATAACTGTGTATGTCTTCTGTGATCATCAGAAAACAAGCATTAAAGGGCTAATCTGCTAAGCCACACAAAGATTCCTCCTTGATTTTGTAATTGCTAGGAGTATAAAGATACTTCTTAAGAAAACTTAAATAGTTTTTAAGAATTCATTCACGTTTTAGTTCCTTTAACTCTCTCTCTTTAAACTCCAAGTTATGAAACAGAAATGTCTATTTCATCTCATTGCTTTTCTTATTATTGAAAAATCTTGAGTAAATTTGTACACAGTGAAACACATAGATCTTAAGTTTTGACAAATGCACACATCTATGTAACCCATGCTCTCTCAAGATATATAATATGTTCATTACTACAGAAAGCTCCTCATGGCCCTTTCCAGTAAATCTCCCATCCCTGAAATAACCACTGATTTAATTTCTATCACTGTAAGTAAGTTTGCCTAATCTATATTTCATATAAATGAAACCACACAGTAAAAATTAGTCTGGGCCTGGCTTCTTGCATTTAACATAATATTTAGAGGTTCAGCCCTGTTGTTTCAATTATCAATAATTCATTCCTTTTTATTGCTCAGTAGTATTCTATTGTATGAGTGTATTACTGTTTATTCATTCTGTCATTGATGGATCCCTGAGATTTTCCCAGTTTTTGCTACCAGGTACATTTCCTTTTAATAAAAAATTAGTTCTCTCCATTCATATGAAATACTGGCAGTGTTAATATCATATTAAAATAATTTAATTCGTCCTAGCTGGTTTGGCTCAGTGGATAGAGTGTCGATCTGTGGACTGAAAGGTCCCAGGTTCGATTTCAGTCGGGGCACATGCCCGGTTGTGGGCTCAATCTCCAGTAGAGGTTGTACAGGAGGCAGCTGGTCAATGATTCTCATCATTGATGTTTTTCTCTCTATCTTCCTCTCCCTTATTCTCTGAAATCAATAAAAATATATTTTTAAAAAAAACACACAAGCAACAGGCTGCTGGCTATGCCTATTATTTAAAAAACAATCAATTAATTGATTAAATAATTTAATTCATAAAAAAGAACTATGAAAGTGTGGTTGATGAAAGTAGCAGATGCTTAAGTGAAATGTTAATGAGATAAAGCATATTTGCAAGTCTTTACATAGCTTCTAAAGATAGTTACATGAGGTTTTTCTTCCCACTTTTGGGGGGAGGGGTGTTGGAGGGCTGTCTCTCTATATATGAATAAATACTGATCCTCTTTATCATCAGTAGTGCAATTGTATTGAACATACTTGATAATGGGGCGCTGTCAGCAGTGCTGATAAACTGGTATGGCTCCATCCATACTCTCTCTCACCCCCTTGGGTTCAGTGACACATTTGAAATGATGAAGTTACTATTGCAACTCCAGAGGTACTAGTATACCTGTGTGTGGACCAGCATCTGGGCAAAGTTAAGGTGAAAAAGCTTCACTCTCATCAAACCTGAGCCACCACTATATTCCCATGAAGGGCGTTTGTTGTTCTCTTTACTTGTAACTTTACCTCTCAGCTCTCATTTCAACAAAGCAATCATAACCCACTGGGAGAGTGGGAAGATAAAGGGCCACTTCCTTATCAGGGCCCAGAGAGACTTGGGGGAAAACAGCAAAAGCATTCTATGCTCTGCATTTCAGGGAGGCAGAAGGACCAAAGCTTCCTGATAGAACACCAAAGCATAGCATCACAAAGAGGCCCACAGTCCAGGTCCAGGAGTAACAGAACAATTCCATGCCCTTAAGCAGGGCTCAAAACAGAGCCACTGGCCAGAAGGAGTGGACAGGAGAGAGATGAAGGCTATCAGCGTGGACTAGTCACCACAGACTAGATGAGCTGGGGAGGACTCAGTGAGTATCTGCAGGAACAGATGACTAGAGAACCTCTGGCTTTTGCACTAATAATTTATCTGAAACTTAGATACAACATCAGAAAAATGGGAGAGGGAAAGCCAAAGTTGACTGAAATTAAGTTTCCATCACTGGGGGACAATAAAAAGAAATTAAGTTGGGTTATGAAAGAATAAAGAACATTTTATTTCTCTGATACCCAAGTTTGTGATCAGAATTCATAACTGCTATGCCTGTGTGAGCACAAGCAACTTTGGGAGGACTGGCAGAAACTGTTAACAGTGTTGCCTTCGGGGGAAGGGGACATAGGTCTAGTGTGGGAGCAAGACTTGTTTGCATTATTTTCTTAATATTCTTGAACTTTTCACTAAGTACACATATTACTTTTTAGATCAAATCTAATATTTAAACTAAGGAGATAGACAGTACTTTCAATATTGAGCTGGTGTAACAAACTTTCTTGGTTCTATTCCAACTGCTGTCACACACTTGGAATAGTTACCTGGCTGTTATGTTAATTCATAATAATAGTAGTATCATTTTGTTCTCCTTATCTTTATGTATAGTCATTTGTACATGAGATAAGAAACTTGGATGTCAAGAATTACATGAAATAGAGAGAAAGAAAGTTCATTTCATTAGATAACGTTGAGGGAAGCAAATACGTTATGCGTGATTAACTTTTAAACTGATCTACCTCTCCATCACTGTATAGACATGACAAGTTTCTTAATTTCTCTTTTTGCTTGTCCTTAAAAGTTGCAAATTAAACAATGTATAGGATGCCTTTTGAACCATATGGAAGAAACATGCTCATAAAAGTAGCACATGTTTCTCTTGCGGAAAATTACTTGGTGATGCATTTAGTCATGGGACTCTGGCCAAAGGCAGCACACCGGGCACTTCGTTTCTGCCTGTGTGGCAGTGGCACAGGGATGGTGCTGGCAGCAAGGACCCTCCTTCCACGCTGCCACAAACTTACCCAGTGGCTTCTAATTTCGCGGGCTGAAGAGAATCAAAGGCAATATCATAAGGAACAAAACTCACATGCCAATATGTGTACAAGAAAACAGATTTCAGGAGAGTGAAGTTAGAAAACAAAGTTGGCTTTGTTCTTACTTTATTGAAAATATTTCCTGAGATATCTGATTTTACTGGGTTCTGGTTTCTGGCTTTAGGGAGTTTATGTCTATTTTTAAGGAGTTTCAGGCATCCAATACCTCTTTTTCCCTTCTCTATGATTCTGCCATACTAAATTTTCATTATACTCCAAATACCATATAATACAGATATATTTAATTTGATGTCTATTTTTCATCCAGATGCAACAAGGGAAGACTTGGAGACTCATTTAAGTAATCTGGTTGAAGATAATGTTAATAATAATGATTTTTGTTCATACCTAGGCATAAAGGAGGTAAGGAGACCAATGTGCAAATACACCACAGGAGGAAGAAAGGGAAAAGGGAGACGAAGAGAAGGGTGGGGAAAGAGAAAGGGAAGGGGGAGGGGGGAGGGGGGAGGGAGTAGGGAAGGAGAGAGAGAATGAGGGAGGGTGCTAACTTGTATTGAGCACCTATAGTGCACCAGGCATGGTGCCAGACCTCTTCAGACTTACCAGTCTTTAAAACAGCGCTCTAAGGACAGTATTAGTCTTACTTCTACTGACCAGACAATGGAGCTCAGAGAGGTGAAGCAAGGCTTTTGCTTTTCTCAAGGTACCCAGCTGGCAAGTGCCTAGTTCAAGAGTCAAACCAGACTGGCCTGACCTCAGAAACCCTGACACCTTTTATTCAACAAAGTCATTTCTCAAATGATGATAGATTCATAGTTTGGGTTCTTGCTTTGTTTTGTAGTTTGTTTGTTTATCTGAAAAAGGCTAGATGAAAGAGCTGGTGGGCAATAAGGGATAAAGTGAATTTACTCTGAAGCATATTTGATAGAAGACAGAAGTATGTGGCTTTTTAGAGTTAATAAAAGGTTTTTTTAAAACACAGGGAAAACCATACCTTAAATAAAAGGGACACAAAATCCATAACTCTGGTCAGGAAATCATAGATCAGTCATGAAAATGGGTGAAGCAAAATCAATCACGTTTCATTGATTTTAAAAACAACAGAATTTGAACTACATAAAAGTCACATTTTGTATTTGTCAGGAAAACTCACTGAAGAAAATGAATTAGCTTGACAGAAATGAACTTGCCTTGAAAGAAACAAATCATCCGATAACATCTACATTAATGGAATATGAAAAAGCCAAGTGTCAGGAGAAGTAGAGAATTCTTCCTGGGTAAAAGCTGTGCTTAGAAAGTTTTTGGTGTTCGGTGTTTTTCTTTTCTTTTGGGGTTTTTTTGCCTTTTATTAATAAAGAGTTTCAATTTATTTTAAGAAATTTAATTTAGGTTATGTTCATATGAAGGTGAAATTTTGTTGATAAATTATTTCTTTAAATTGCATATAAATTATGAGACTTTATGGCTGTCTAGTCTGATTCTGTTAATATATTTATACTATATAGATCTATACTTCCTTCTAGAAAAGACATAAAAAGTTCCTCTTTCCAGCGTTTAAGCAGCAACACTCTCTATATGTCATCTGCTACTCTCAGGTAAAGGGCCACTTCTTCCAAGAAATGTTTTTATTGTTTCCTTTACTAAACTATAAATTACCTGACAGAAAAAACCATATCTGCCTTTAATTCACTGTATAAAGAAAATAATTATTGCTTAATATTTGTTGAACAGAATCAGAAATGGATATCATATGGTAACATTTGAGGATAAAATGGTTATTCTCTTGAGTATTGCTTGGATTTTGGTTGAAGTGTGAAAGTTTATATTAGATCTTCTATTTTATCTTGAACTTGTAATTGTGTATACAAAAACACTGAGTATCACAGAAAATCCACATTCAGATATTCTCTTAAATTGTACAGACTGATTGTAGCTCTGGGTGGACAGGCCTGTTTATCCAAAGTCAGCAAAGATACAATTGCCAACAAATTCATGCATCCATGTATGTATTCAACAAGTTTCTATATTAAAAATAAATTTAATGTTTTCCATCACCATTTATCTCCCCTATACCCTCTTCCACCTCCATTCCCATCTCCCATCTCCCATCCCCCATTCCCCGCCCCCGCGATCACTACATTGTTGTCTGTGCCCATGTCAATGAATTTTTAACAAATGAGTTTTGGTTCATTATATCTTTGCCCTCAAAATACTCATGAAATTGTGCCTAATTAGCCTTTGAAGAAGTGATTGGAGTATAATAGTGAGTTGACCCAATGGCTTAGAAGTTATTTGGAAGTGTGATTCAGATCATCTGTCATTTCAGATAAACCATTTCCGTTCTTTTGCTTGGAATAAATGCAATAATTAGACACATTAAAACTTAATGTTTTCTATGTCTACAACTGAAAACAAAACCTCTAGCCACACCCATGGCTTTGAGGGATACCTAGATTCAATTCTGAAGTCAGGAATAGACAGTATGCAGTCTACATTAAGCCCAGGTCCCTAGTTAAACGATTCTTACTGATACCTTAGCACTAAAGAAAAATTTAATTTTATGAAACTGCTCCAAGGGAACATCAGCACTATTTCTTTTTTGCATTAAAAAAAACTCCAAGTGAGGCGTATTCCTGTAACTTACCATATATTTGGATTCAATTCCAGTTGGTGGTAGGAATCAAAGTCATCTCGTAGGATAATACTGTCGCTATGTATTTCAGCTAAAAGAAAAAAAAAGTATTTAGAAAAAATTATACTAAACAATAGATTTGGCTACACAAAAGGCTCAATGTGCTGCATTTATGAGAAATAATAGTTTGACCTTAAGAATGAATTCTAAATGAGCAGTTGATTATATTTGCTTTGCTAAGGACAAAGGGCAAAGGCTGTGCTGTTTAGACACCTAGGAATCTGGAAACTAGAGCCCCCAAAGAGAAACCCCACCAAAGTGTCACCAGGCAGGAAGACCAAGGTCAGCACCAACCAATAGGGAGAGGTCACACAAGACTTGCCTCTCATAGCTCCACACGCCCAAAGAGATTCCGTTTCCAACTCACTTTAAAGTGTAGAAAGAAACAGGACACTCTACTTGTTGTCAGCTAGCATTGCTGTTATTTACTAACCCATTTCCTCTTCTCTTTCCTATAACCCTCTTGCTTTCTCTCATTTCCTATATTCACTCATTTTTTATTTAGTGTGTTTCGAGTTAACTTCTTTCCCCCTCAGAGCTGCATAGAAGAAATAAGCTACACAAATAAGTAAAAGTCCCCAATAAAGTCATGTTAGAAGTCAGAAGGAATGCCAGGGAACCATCCGTAGTTTTCAATATATTACCACTACACTTGAGATTATATTAAACACCCATTTTTAATATAATCTAGAAGAACTTTGGGCATGCTAATAGCAAAGAATGTTTACATAGCTATAGAGTATGTGATATTTGCACTGAATAGAGGGTGGGTGAGTAAAAACAATTTCATGGCCAGCTACAATGTCAGTCAGCTCATTTTCAAGGCTGTATGAGAAATGACAATTATTTCTACTCAAGGTGAAAAAAATGAATTTTGGGCTTAAAAACTCTCCCATTGATTTCCATGGTTTGCTTGGGAAGTTTGTTTCAACTAATATAAATTCTCTGAGCCTGTAAATTTTGTTCGAACTAAGTTTACATATGCTTTTTGGAAAAAATTAAAATCATATGCTCTAATGAATAAAAAATAACCCCCCCAATTTCCCCCCCCCAACATGACATTTACCTTTTTTCTTTTGCTCACTGAGCTCACTGCGTAATTAAATTCAGCTCCAAATATTAGGAAGCATACTTCTAAATTCTCTTTGGTGATAGCACCACCTATAGCCATCCTCACCCTCTTTATAGCAGGTATGCCAGCAGGTAAGCACATAACAAAGGCTGGGAAACCAGTGAATCAGCATGGATTGTGAGGAATGCCTTTTTAGACTCAAAGCCTTGGGCACTATAACAGGGAGAATAGGGATTTACACTGGAGAGAACACTGTGATGTATTCTGTGCATGGGAGTGACTTAATGATTCCTCTGAACAATTAGACACGGTGCCTGAAGTGCCTATAGGATACAGCTCTCTCAAATACCCAGCGTGGGGGAGACTAGAGACTCAGCTGGGCCACTGTGAGTCACCAGCCTACCTCTGCGGCCAGAAGGCATGCTTCTAAGTGCTTATGTTTGTCTGCCAAAGAAGAGATGCCCCAAGCTGTAGCATCACATAAAAGGAGAGCTTCTCAAGGCAGATCTTCCAAAGAGAAAAATAAATTAATTGGGCTTACAGGTTGAAAGGAAAAGCCCAAGAGACAAATCACTGACTCATCTGCAAGTCCCCGCAGTGAGAGACACCTGAAAAGGCTGGGGCCAGCCAGGATGACTTCTTTCCATTCTTATTAAATAGCGTAGTGTAGGGCATTGCTTTCAAAACAGGTCTTCACTAAAAAAGAATGAGAAATTTAGCTCTTAAAGTTCTTTTGTTTCATAGAGAATGTTTACAAAGGCATAAGTAAGCCTCAATGGTTCTTTATGTAGTTATTGATTTCCAACACTGTTATGTCGTTGACTAGATGCTTTACAAATATGAATTCAGTCCGTCCTCATAACAACTCTAGGAGGTAGGTACTATTATTACTTCCATTTTACAAATGTGGAAACTGAGGCACAGGGAGATTAAGTAACTTGCTTGATGTCACATGGATAGGAAGTGGTGAAGGAAAGACCAGGCAGCTTGGTTCCAACATCTGTACTCTTAATGACTACACAACCCTGCCCCAAGAACTGTGGCCCAGTCAGTGCCTGGCACTGTGAAAAGATCATGAGCAAAATGCGGGGTGATAAACATAATAGGGTGCCATTAAACAAAGCACATAGTTATTGAAACAGTCTCATTTCAGTTTCTGAAGAAAGGACCAAATCAGTTCTCTTTTTACAAGGCAGTACTAATTTGAGCAGAAATCTCAAATCTGAAGTGAGATGAATTTCTCCATATTCATAGCTCCTTACCCATCACTTCTATGGTCTGTTTACGGTGGATGGGAGCACTAGGGAAATTTCAGCAGTAGAATGTTCTGTCGAATGGTCACACTCAACAGGATCCTAAGGATGAATGGACTAACAGGTTTGGACGTCCTTCCATTAGCCCTCAGCGGGATAGCATGATCATCCTAGGTGAGTTCCTGTGTTCAAGCATAATCTGGACCTGACTCTGATTTTAGTGAACGATCAGCAAACCAGAGAGTGCAGAGCATTTCATCTGCTCACAAGGCCAGAGGACTAGGGCAAGTAGATCTAGGACTAAGGTCAGTGACACTGGGGCCTTAAACACTTACCTAGGTGTAGTTGCATTGTGGCCTCTGTTGGAGCTGAACCGAGAGAGAAAAGGGGAAAGATGATTGATTAGCAACAAAAGCAAAATCCAGTATTAAACAATCACAAATGCAATTACAAAACTTAGGTCATATAAAAATAAAATGGCTAGAAGCTTTTTAAAAAAGCTTTTTTAAATGCCAATAAATATCCTAAAATAAGACATCCAACTCACTATTTAGTTATATTTAAAAGTAATACATGGATATATTTAAAAGTAATACATTACCCTTAAAGCAAAGAATAGAACCCATTACACATAGGGCACATTTATTATTCAGGTTTAGTCAGGTATCCTTTGAAACACTCAATAATATAAATGTGATGTGATAGTTCATGAATATGCCGAAAACCTTTTGAGCACGCATTATGTGCCAGGGGCTCTTCTGGGTGTTTGGGAAATAGAGGGGAAAGTAGCACCATCCTTGGCCTCTAACAACTGACCATCTGGTAGGCAGCTACAACAGAGTGTAAGTGCTATGGCAGAGCATTCACAGGGTGCTGGGGTGAGATGGGGGACAGGGCAGGGATACTAATTCCAGGATAACAGGAGAAGAGGGCTGTTACAAGAGGTTTTCCAGAGAAGGTGACTTCTGTGCTGACTTGAGAGACTAGTAGGAGTAAGACGGGGATAGGGAGAGGAGAGGTGCTTTTTCTGCAGTAACAGTGGGATGGCACAGAAAAGTAAGAGAAAATGGCCTTCTGGGAGAACCACAAGTTCAGCATGACTGGATGAAGGTGTAAGAGGAGGGAACAGAAGAGGTGAAGTTGAGAAGATTGAGAGGACAAGACCATGACACTGAATTTGGATTTTACCACGAAAGCATGATGATCTGAACATTTATAGCAAAGGAGTGGATGTTAAAAAATGCATTTTTTGCCGAGGCCGGTTTGGCTCAGTGGATGGAGCGTCGGCTTGCGGACTGGAGGGTCCCGGGTTCGGTTCCGGTCAGGGGCATGTGCCTGGGTGGCGGGCACATCCCCAGTGGGAGGTGTGCGGGAGGCAGCTGATCGGTGTTTCTCTCTCATCGATGTTTCTGGCTGTCTGTCTCTCTCCCTTCCTCTCTGTGGAAAGTCAATAAAATATATTTAAAAAAAAATGCATTTTTAAGAAGGACACTCTGACAGGAGTTTGAAAATAAGGAACACTGCCCAATTAATACTTTGGTTATATTTTTTTTCTCAAAATACTTTAAAATCTATGCAGAAATACTATCAATTCACTATCTAAAAATTAGAACTCATAACATAGATATTTTTAAAGCTTTTACATCAGTTGAAGAATTTCAGCTGATATGAAAATATTTATTTCTGTTATGATGGTCAGTGATGTTAGATGAAAAATCCAGACATAACAGCATTTTAAAACTAGAAACTGATGTTTGTCATATTGCTTCACACCAACATATTATACACATTGAAAATTCCTGTGCTCTCATTTTTGAAACAGACTCTATGGAGAGTGCCATGAATACAGTTGTTAGTATACATCCATCACATATGTGCAAATGCTCTGAGTCATCAACAGTTTATGGAAGTGTTCAAAAAAGAAGAAGAAAAATGTAATGACCTTGTGTTTTGTGTTAATGCTTACATTGGTCAAGTCATAGAAGAGTTTTACAAAGATTCACTAAAGGTTAGCTCTAACTTAGGGTTTTAGGGAAACAAAAAGAATAATTGCCAATTATCCAATAATCAATGACAAAAATATGGCACCATGATGTATGCTCCCTTAATATCATACTGCATATGAGTGAGCTAAATTTGAAACTTCAAGGAAAGTGAAAGCTTATTTGCAAAGTATTTAGAAAAGGGAATTCATGTTAAAACTGAAACCTCTAAAATACAAATAAATAATGGTTTCATACATTTTCCTAACATGAATCAATGTGCGGAAGATTTCCTAACAATAATCAATATGCAGCATTTTTTAAATTGTCTGCAAAAATGCCAACAAAAATTTGAAGACTATCTTGTTGATATTGATAATTTTGTAGTTTCTTTTCAGATTATGCAATATCCCTATGAATCCCATGTTAATAATACTAGGTTGATACAAGAGTATATAAATTTACTTGGACAGATATGGTTTTGAAATTGATGTTTTTGTAACTAAGTGAAACCAGCTCTTCTAAAATAAAATGAATAAATTTTAAGCTGGAAAGTCACTGGAATAACTGTTTAGAAAAGAATCACAACTACATGACTTTATATTTTTGGTATGTATGTTAAGAATTGTGTACAAATTGAAATGTCTGTGTACTGATCCTCAAAACAAACAACAAAATCTCAATTATGAAAGAGAGAAAAAAACCTCCTCTGATGATTTTAATAGAAAACCAAATTTTAAAACCATTGTTTTTAATCATATAATCCATCCCTTATTTTACAGCATGCAGAACTGTTCTCTGTATTAAGTACTATATGTCTTTTTTCTGAAGAAGAAATAAATTCCTCAAAAGAAGAAAATATGTCCACACAAGACACCAGGCTAAGATGGTACTAGATTCTTAATAAATACTGAATGAAATTGAAAGCTTCTTCTTAGTGATCATATATTTTATGATAGTTTGGAAAATAAATGAAGATCCAAAACTTTGAAAAATGTCAAAATATACTCAGAATTTTATCAAATAGTCCTTTACTATAAGTAGTCTGGGTAGTTTAAACACCTAGTAAGTGTCCACCTGGATTTAATTAAACTAAAAAAATTTAAATAATATTTTAAATGACTAGTTAGGAAAATTCAATTCAATATATTTTTTTTCTTTTTCTGCTAACCCTCACCCGAAGATATTTTTTCCATTGATTTTTAGAGAGAATGGAAGGGATTGAGGAGGGGCAGAGACAGAGAGAGAAAGAAACATCGATGTGAGAGACACATCGATTGGTTGTCTCCCACATGCGCTCCTACTAGGGATGGGGAATCTTCAACCAAGGTACTTGCCCTTGACTGGGAATCGAACCTGAGACCCCTTTGTCTATAGGCCAAAGCTTTAACCACTAATTGAAACTGGTCAGCGCTCAATTCAATATTTTTAACAAAAATATCCACTGTCTGATATACCTAAACATTATTTCCTCAAAAAAGGGAACATTAGTACCCATTAAATTTGTAAAAGGAAATATACAAATTTCCTTGAAAAATATTTACACATGCATGGTTCAAAATCTAGTCAAGTACTAGGCCTGGGACACTGATTTCAATCATCTTTCACCAAGTGGCTTTATCAATCTAGTTTTATGTAGTAAAACAAAACTTTCTAAGCTTGTAGGAAGTTCATCTTTTTCACATTTATCAGGGTAATATATCACAGAATTAGAATAAATAGCCTGAAGAAGTATAATATAGTTCAACATCATTTATTACATTCCCATTTGGATAGTCCCTGCTTTGCCTCATACTACTAATATGGACAAATTACCAAATTCCTGAATTATGTAAATTTGGAAGAAAGGTCTTTTCCTTTATTAAATATAAAATGTATACATCAGAGAAGTCCTAATTTGTCAACCTTCCAAGTAATACCCACTGGCATCCTCCAAGTATACCTTTTCTGCTTCTTTGCCATTGAACTAGTTCTGACTCATCTTTGTAGATTGCTTGAATGTTTTTATCTCAACTTTTGTTGGTCTGTTGCTGATTCTATGCCTCTTTAAGGAGTTGCCCCACCCCACCACCCACCTAGGTCCAACTTCCCAGCTCCTTTGAAAGTGAAATTGCATAAATCAACTCTAGCTAGTACTTAAAGTTGCCAAGTGCCCTATACTGAAAAGTTTGGTTCTGAGAATGAGAGAACAAAAATGTACTTAAAGAACTAGGCTTTGGCTTTGAAGAAAATAGGATAGACACACTTTTAAAAGAAATCTAAAGGACATTCTCACTTTCTTCTAGGTGTCTCTTCATTGTGATAAAAAACCAGGTCAGATGGCTGACCACGGTTATACATGGGAGGATGTACTGTGGATAGGGGCCCTGCCAGTGGTCCGAGGAGACTGAGTTGGAGAGAGGGAAAGAGATAGCCTGGAGTGGTTCTCTATCCAGAGGGATCACTGTGGGAGAATCTTCATTAAATGGTCCTTACTTAGCTTCACTGATAAGACCCATGAGACCATACATAAAGGCTGGACAGAACTTTATGCTATGAGGAACTTACTTTTTACCCTAACACAGAACTGTTAACAAATTTGGATATTCCTAGATTTACAAAAATGAATAAATGTATAAGCTACACTATGGAAAAAATTCATCCCGAGAAGAATACCAGGAGTTCGCTTTGGTTTATACAAACACCTGTTTACTCAGTAAACCATTTATCTTACCATAAATGTTGAGGCAATTCAGCTTACCATGAAGTTCCTACCACTAAGCTGTAAACTCTTACAAGCAGTGCAATGGTTAGCAGTCATACTTCCTTTTTAAAAAAATCTTTAATTTCTTTATTGGTTAAGGTATTACAAATGTGTCCTCATCCCCCCATTAACCCTCACCCCCCTCCAACTCATGCTCTCATCCCCCTGTTGTCTGTGTCCATTGGTTTGGTTTATATGTATGCATACAAGTCCCTTGGTAGCAGCCATACTTTCAATGGTGTTTTTAAATTAAAGTACAATTATCATGATATACCATATCCTGCAGTTGGATTTCATGGACCACTCCAAGGAGGTCCCTGAATACTGGCAATGCATAAAGAAATCCAACTTATAATTCTGAAGATCTACTAATCTGTCACTTATCCTAGGCAAGATGACAACATCACTATCTGTGTTAATAGAACACATGAAGGGTAAATGACTTCACATTTCAATGAACTCTAGATTACACTCAAAATAAGCACACATATCTGTAATCTTCCCTCACAAACTTAATGTTATTGATATCCACAGAAACTATGTTATTTTTAAAGATTGATCAGGTTCAAGTAACTTGACTGAACTGGAAATTAAACTTAATTATATCTTGATAACTTAAGTAGTATGCCAAATGTCAACAAAAGAAATCAACTTAGAACCACAGATGAAATATGTAATGCTAACCAGGTGAGTTAAAATGAAGATTCTACTTTAAAAAAGCAAAAGCAAGCAACAGAATATAGGAATCAAATAGAACCTCAATAAAGCAGCCATGTTTTTTAAAACCCTGTTTCCAGCAAAGGATTATTAATGAAGACCTGGCATACTTTGACATGTTTTTAGTTGAAAAAGCCAAAGACCTTTAAAACTTAGTTATTATCATTCAAATTCTCCAGAATACAAAGCTGTAGATCAATATTGAAGTGCTTCAGTGATATTCTAGATGTTTGCATAGCCAAACATTTTCCTAGATGCTATGGAACTATTAAGTGTTAATACCTGAAGATTAAGTATGTAATTTTACTAAAATTTTATTGAATATATAAAGAGAACAGGAATTGTTTTTTTTTAAGTTGATAAGCTAATATATTTGAAAATAAAAGAAACCTGAATCACTGTTTTTATTTATTTATTTATTTTTAAATCTTTATTGTTCAGATTATTACAGTTGTTCCTCTTCACCCCCCCAACCCCATAGCTCCCCTCCTCCCGGTTCCCACCCCAAACTCTGCCCTTACCCGCCCCCCACTGTCCTCATCCCATAGGTGTACGATTTTTGTCCAGTCTCTTCCAGCACCCCCACACCCCTTTCCCCCTGAGAGTGATCAGTCCACTCCCTTTCTATGCCCCCTGATTCTATTATATTCACCAGTTTATTCTGTTCATCAGATTTTTTATTCACTTGATTTTTAGATTCACTTGTTGATAGATATGTATTTGCTGTTCATAATTTTTTTTAAAATATATTTTATTGATTTTTTACAGAGAGGAAGGGAGAGAGATAGAGAGTTAGAAACATCGATGAGAGAGAAACATCGACTAGCTGCCTCCTGCACATCTCCTACTGGGGATGTGCCCGCAACCCAGGTACATGCCCCTGACCGGAATCGAACCCGGGACCTCTCAGTCCGCAGGCCGACGCTCTATCCACTGAGCCAAACTGGTTTCGGCTGCTGTTCATAATTTTTATCTTTACCTTTTTTCTTCCTCTTCTTAAAGAATACCTCTCAGCATTTCATATAATACTGGTTTGGTGGTGATGAACTCCTTTAGCTTTTTCTTATCTGGGAAGCTCTTTATCTGACCTTAAATTCTGAATGATAGCTTTGCTGGGTAGACTAATCTTGGTTGTAGGTTCTTGCTATTCATCACTTTGAATATTTCTTGCCACTCCCTTCTGGCCTGCATAGTTTCTGTTGAGAAATCAGCTGACAATCATATGGGTACTCCCTTGTAGGTAACTAGCTGTTTTTCTCTTGCTGCTTTTAAGAATCTCTCTTTGTCTTTTGCTCTTGGCATTTTAATTATGATGTGTCTTGGTGTGGTCCTCTTTAGATTCCTTTTGTTTGGGGTTCTCTGCGCTTCCTGGACTTGGAAGTCTATTTCTTTCACCAGGTAGGGGAAGTTTTTTGTCATTATTTCTTCAAATAGGTTTTCAATATCTTGCTCTCTCTCTTCTTCTGGCACCCCCATAATTCGGATGTTGGTAAGCTTGAAGCTGTCCAGAGGCTCCTTACACTATCTTCATATTTTTGGATTCTTTTTGCTTTTTGCTTTTCCCGTTGGGTGTTTTTTACTTCTTCGTACTTCAAATCTTTGACTTTATTCTTGCGATCCTCCAGTCTGCTGTTGGATCTCTGTATAATATTCTTTATTTCAATCAGTGTATGCTTAATTTCTAGTTGGTCCTTTTGCATATCCTAGAGGGTCTCACTAGACTTATTGAGGGTCTTACTAAATTTATCAGTGGTCTCACTAGACTTATTGAGGGTCTTACTAAATTTATCGGCGGTTTCTAGAAAATTCTTGAAAAACCTTAAAACCATGGTTTTGAACTCTATATCCAGTAGTTTGCTTTCCTCCATTTCTGTCATTTGTGACCTGTTTCTTTGTCTCCGCATTTTGGCTGCTTCCTGTGCTGATAGAGTTGTTTTCTGTGCTAGGTGTCCTATAGGGCCCAGTGGCTCAGCCACCCCAATTACCTGAGGTGGACACTCTTGGTGCACCCCTTTGTGGGCTGTGTGCACAGTTTTGTTGTAGTTAAGCCTTGATGATAGTTGGTATCACTGGGAGGAATTGACCTCCAGGCCAATTGGCTGTGAGATTCAGCTATGTCTATGGTGGGAGAACTTCTGTGCTGGAGATACCCTTATGGGGTAAGACTTGTTTCAGGGGGGCTTTGGTGCTCACTGAGTCTGCCCCCTGAGTGTGTCCCTTATGGATCTGAAGAGTTGTAATCTGGATGGTCCCACTCTGACCACTGGGTACACTGGCACTTGGATCTCTAAGGAGTTGCTAATTTAGCCTCTGTCTGAGGCTACCTAGCAGGAGGTACAGAGAGATCTGCAGATTCCTCTTCTTTGTTTGGGATTTGGAGGTGCCCAGATGAGGCCCAGCTGTGAAGCAGTACAATCTGCTGTCGGGCCTTGGGCCTTCTTTCGGATGATCTGGGTCTCTCTGACCCAGCTGCAGTTTGTTAGGTAATTTTAGATTGAAAAGGGCTAGGTCATTCATATGCAAAAGCCTCTGCACACAGCTTGGGTGGGGCGGGGTCTCAGGGAATCAATAGGGCGGAGCAAACAGCTACGGCTGATCCTCAGTCCTGCCCTAAGAGGTCCCCGGTCTCAGTGTCCCACGGTAATCGCTGCAAGCGCCTCTGAGAGAAAGCTGCCCTTGTGTTCTGCCCGCTGCCAGACAGTCCAGTTTCTCCCCGTATGAGTCTGGGTCCCCAGAGACTCGCCCGGAACTGGAGTCAGGGCTGTCAGGAGCTTGTGTCTCCCTCCCGATTGAAAAAGATAACCGCGTCCTCAGTTGCCAGGCCTTTCCACGTGCGCCTCCGTACCTCTGCACTTTACTTCCGCACCTCCTCTGAGTTTCAGTGTGCTTTTCTCTTTCCTTCTAGTTGTAGAATTTCCACTCAGCCAGCCTTCCTGTGGTTCTGGATGATGTTCATTTTGTCTTTTAGTTGTATTTTTGAAGTGGTTGTGTGAGGCAGCAATTTCAGATGTTTACCTATGCCGCCATCTTGGTTTCTCTGAATCACTGTTTTTATAAGATACTTCAAAATTTGTTTTAAAAAAATATATCCCTTGTAGAGCTTCCTTTTTATTCAGCTCTGCTATTCTTGCAATTACTAAACTCCCTGAGCTATCATAAGAAAAAGACTGGAACTGCTTTGAATGAATACAAGAAACCCATATTAATGCAGATTTAATAAAGACAAGTATGCCAGGAGTAGTGAAGGTGAATAATTATTATGTGAAACAATTGTAAGGAGACCCAATTCACATGAAGACAAGCAATTCACATCACAAGACTAAGTAGGCCTAACATGAAAACAAGTAGATTCAGTAGCAACATTTTCTAAGAAAAACATGCTTCTTAGTCTATTTAAATAAGGATAGTATCTACTTGTTTAAAATAACAGTAGAAAAAGAATGTGCTGACACTTGAGCAAATGGAAAACAGCACTTAGCCCATTTATGTTAACACATATATGTTGGTCCTGGCTCTAAAGTCACAAGAGTTGCAGGTCCCTTTCTAAGGGATATCTTTATTTGGGTGGGGGTGGGAGGCAGGGAATTTGAGATATTTTTTAATAGCTCATTATTTTCCAATCGGTGTGAGTTAATCTGACCACCATTATATGAAAACTAGAGGCCCGACGCACAAAATTCTTGCAAGGGGCTTGGCCCTCACAGCCGTGGTGGCTTGCCTCGGCCCTTGCAGCCCCAGCTTCGTCCGGAAGGTTGTCC
The DNA here is from genome assembly GCF_000147115.1 of Myotis lucifugus. NCBI lineage: Eukaryota > Metazoa > Chordata > Mammalia > Chiroptera > Vespertilionidae > Myotis > Myotis lucifugus. The sequence continues at coordinate 11,159,541 of NW_005871066.1, read as the reverse complement.
AGAAGGACATCTGGAAGGTTGTTTGGCTATCTGGTCTAATTAGCATATTACGCTTTTATTATTATAGATAACTACTTAACAATCCCTTTCCAAACTTTTAAACCCAACAAATGTTAAATATCTATCATTGTTTGGCATCAGAGTTACCCAATGAACATTACCTTTCATTCACTAACTATATTTTCTCTATCATCTAGAGCAAGCATGTCAAACTCAAAGGCTAACATGGGCCAAATAAATAAGGTTTAAGTTTATGTGGGCCACAAAAAACAAAAGCTTCAATTTTCATAGAAATGTAGGTTTATTTTGATAGAGACATGATGAATACAAAGGGCTGAAATAAATAAGTAATCATTAATATAAAATTTATAGAACATTTTAATAAAAATTAAATTTTTTTCTTGAACATTAACTTACTATACACTGAATAACTGCATAAATTAATAAGCGTAACGCAAATAAACCTATTTTTCTTTTTCTCTGAAAGGGAAATATTTCCTGTTGCGGACACCAAACAAGTCAGTACAAGACTAATGACGTGGCCATCGGCTGCTAAAATATTCGTTGCTAGCATTAGTGGAGAGAAATGGTGTGCCTGCGCGTAAGGCGCATAAGGGAAACGAATGCAACACGATTATAGTAATCAGTTATTAGTGAACATTGTAGGTTGTTATTAATAATCATGTATAACAAGATATTGTAAAAATTAAGTTACACAATTTTTATTAAAACATTTCTTACATATTGGTGGGGTCGCAAAAATATTCGCTGTGGGCCTCATGCGGCCCGTGGGCTGCGAGTTTGACATGCTTGATCTAGAGCAGGGGTGGGCAAACTTTTTAACTCGAGGGCCACAATGGGTTCTTAAACTGGACCGGAGGGCCGGAACAAAAGCATGGATGGAGTGTTTGTGTGAACTAATATAAATTCAAAGTAAACATCATTACATAAAAGGGTACGGTCTTTTTTTTTTTTTTAGTTTTATTCATTTCAAACGGGCCGGATCCAGCCCGCGGGCCATAGTTTGCCCACGGCGGATCTAGAGCATCTCACAGGCTATATGTAGTTAATAATTTGCCTGTGTGACATTGACAAGAAAATAGTAGCTGAGCTTTGCAGATATAAATTAAAGATCTGAAAGTTTCTGTAAACTGAAACAGGGAGCAAACACCTCCAATTCCATAATAGTTTCTATGATTTCATTTGGATCCTGGAGCTCACAGTTGTGCTTTTCTTAATCACTTTATAATAGACTAGAAGCCTGACGCACGAAATTCGTGCAAGAGTAGGCCTTCGCAGCCCCGGCCGCCTCGGCCCTGCAGCCCCAACTTCATCCAGAAGGTTGTCTGGACAGTCATTCCACTGTTCAGTCGTTTGGTCAATTTGCATATTATGCTTTTATTATTGTAGATTAAATATTTGGGTGTTTTTTAGTAAATATCATAAACATGGACCATTATATGGTTTCTCAATATTAAATTCTTCCCATCATCAATTCAATTTGTCCAAGAGACAAATTACATGCTGAAAGTAAAGAAAAACTTCATATTTGAAAAAGCATTTGTGTTTATGTTCTTTCAGAAGTTGAGCTCACTAGTATCTCATGAGATTGCATTATCTTTATTTATTTTTAAATTGAATTTATTGGGATGACATTAGTTCACAAAACCATACCGGTTTCAAGTGTACAACTCAATGAAACATCATCTGCACATTGTATCACAGAAATGCAAAGGATTATAACAAAATACTATGAACAACCATATGCCAACAAAGACAATCTGGCCAAAATGGATAAATTTCTAGAAACATACAATCTTCCAAAACTGAATAAGAAAATCTGAATAGACCAATTGCAACTATTGAAATCAAAGCAGTAATAAAAAACTCCCAGCAAACAAAATTCCTGAACAGAATGGCTTCACGGACACATTTTAGCAAACATTCAAAAAAAGGACTACCACCTACCTCCTCAAACTAATCAAAACAATTCAAGAGGAGGGAAGACTTCCAAGCTCATTTTACTGGGCCAGGATTATCCTAATTCTAAACCAGATAAAGACACTACAAAGAAAGAAAATTATAGGCCAATAATCCTGATGAACTTAGATACTAAAATCTTCAATAAAATATTAGCAAACCTGATCCAGCAATACAGTAAAAAGATTATACACCTGATCAAGTGGGATTTACTCTGGGGATGCAAGATTGGTACAATATTCAGAAATCAATACATGTGATATAACACATAAACAAAATGAAGGATAAAAATCACATGATCATATCAACAGATGCAGAAAAAGCATTTGATAAAATCCAGCAGCCATTTATGATAAAAACTCTCAGCAAAGTGGGAATAGAGGAAGCATACCTCAACCTAATAAAGGCCAAATATCACAAACCTTCAGCCAACATCATACTCAGTGGGCAAAAACTGTTTTCCTGAAGATCATGAGGTCACATTAGAAAGAATTAAGTCGTGTTTAATTCCCCCAAAGGTTGTTCTTTTGATGAAAGTATTTTTCTTTTAACTGACTTATTTTGGAAGAAAACTTTTAAGTAATCATGTAACTCCAAAACATATTTCAGCCAACTTGTTCAACAATTTATTCAGTACAAAGAATGAAGATTTCAATATGTTGGGCAGAAAAATAAAAAGGGGTGTCTAAAAAACGAGTTATAGAAGTGGTTAGTGAGCTTTGTGTTAATATTATTGATTACTTAAAATAAAAAGAGAAGGCTTTGAGCCAGACAGACACTTCTCACAAATAAAGGTATTATGTGATGGGAATTATATCTCCTGAATCGTTTTAGCATTCAAAGACCCTAGGTAGTTTTGCCTCAGGTATCTCTTCACCTAATTTGAAATTCAAATGTATAAAACTTCCACAGATAAATATGACAAATTAGACATGGCCCGTGAAGTTACCATTTAATGAGCTATGAACCTAGATTTTCATCTCCCCAGGAATAATTTCTTTATTACTTTTTGTATTTTATTGCAATAAAACACCATTTGACCTTCAAGTATGATAATTAAGCTTCTAAAAATGTTATAAATTTAGAGTGAAAATAGTTCTCCCTGTGTTCTGGAATATACTTATGTTCAGTATAAAAGATTACTTAATATTTAAAGACAGCTAAATTATACACAGAACCAGCAATATTAGGAAGTATTTTTCCACTTCCCATCCTCCTCTATTTCCCATCTCAATTTGATTTGTGTCACATAACAACTTATCATCTCTTGCTTTATAAAATAAATGAAATAGGAGCAAAACTAAAATATATCTTTATAACCTACAAATGGTGAACAGTGAACTCTTTCAGATAAGATTTATTCTTTTATGAGCTGTCAATAATGAGATTTCAAACACTAAAACTTATGACTTTTTTTTTTTTGCTATGCGCATGCCCTCATCTTTTCTGGGGAAACATCCCTACATATTTCAAAAATTTGCCTGTGATATAAGTAAAAGTTTTTAGTGAGAAAATCAGAATACAAAATATACCATCTGACTTGCTGGTGAATTGTTATTTTTTTACAATAATACTGTGTAGTAATCTTTTTTCAATCTTAGACCTCTGAGAACTTGAAGAGATGAAGTTCACAGATGAAGCAGAGGAGAGGGAGTGCGGCTATAAATTGACCTATAGCCTAAGCACATATACATGGCTTTTAAATAACATTCAGAGATGGAAAGGAAAATCAAGATTATCATCATCAAATAATAATAATAACAACAATACTACTACTACAAGAAGAAACCTTGTTGCTAATGTTAGCAGAAATTTGCCAGAGGTCTACTGATACCTATTCTCCCCTTCTTTATTTTAACTGGATTGGGGACCCCAGTTAGAATATTCTGTGTCCTCTGCAGCTTCCTGTAACAAAGGAATCAAGTTCTGTCCATAGGAAGGTGAGGAGAAGTGACCCATGGGCATGCTTCCTGTTGCAGGAACCTCTGAGTGCTGGAGTAGCCAGCGTGGCCCCTGCGTATGGAAGCTAAATGTTGTGCACAGTAGACCCACTCCACCCCTGGACCACCTGCCTCCCGACTGGTTTATGGCTGAGCAATATTCTTCTAGCCATTTAAGCCATCTGTAGATTGAGGCATTTGCCATGAAAGCTTATCTATACTCTATGAGAGTTCATTTCCTGTTGGCTGGGGAAGAGGTCCCTTTTGGGAAATGGTATCCTCTCTATGTCTCAATCCTAAAGGCCAGAGTGGAAATTAGAGTTGATTATACTATGAGTTCCTGTGACTAGAGACTCCATTTTGTATATCTCTGTATCCCTATGCCTAACATATAGTTGCTCAAAAAATGTTAGTTGATTGGGTACTAATAACTTCAGCAAGACATTAATCCTAGAATCATTGTTAGACAATTCTAATGTCCCAGTGTTCACCTCTGTTCCCTCCTCTCTTAGTCACAGGTACACGTTATCATCTTCATCTTACCTTACTTTCCACTTTCCTTTACGTACCTAAGAATAAACTGTACAGTTTGTCTTGTTCTAAAATAGAGGCAGCTAACAAAAAAGGGCAGACAATCGAATAAGACCATAAAGTAGAAAAATTAAAGATAATGACAAATGAGGGTCAGAAAAAAAATGCATCCAGTTGAGATAAGTATGCAACATGAATGTGGTGACATCTTCAGTTTGGTCCTGAAGCTTACAGAAATAGAAGAGTTTGTAACATGAAAGAACACATATTGCTCAGGAAAAAGGCAGCTATTTCAGGTACAGAGACTTGGAAAAAGTTTCTCCTGTGGTTTCTTAGAAAGGGCACACTGAGCAATGCAATAAACATCATGTGAAATAACATCTAACTGTGAATTTTGTAGGGCTATTCCTAATAAAGTCCATCAGTGGAGAAGGAAAAAGTACATAATGCCTCAATACAATTGTAAAAACAGTTCTGGGTGTGCAGGAGGTGTAGGTTGGCTAGCAATTAAAGAAATAATAGTGACCTAGCCGGTTCGGCTCAGTGGATAGAGTGTTGGCCTGTGGACCAAAGGGTCCGGGTTTGATTCTGGTCAAGGGCACGTAACTTGGTTGCAGGCTCCTCCCCAGCCCGGGCCCTGGTCAGGGCATGTGCAGAAGGCAACCATCTATGTGTTTCTCTCACATGGATATTTCTCTCTGTCTTTCCTTCTCTTTTCCACTCTCCTTAAATATCAATGGAAAAATATCCTCAGGTAAGGATTAAAAAAAATAAAAATAATTTAAAAATTAAAACTAAAGAAATAATAGTAATTAGACAATTCTGGAAAGGTACACCTGCTGTACGTGGTTCACTCATTCCCTCAACAACCAATATTTGAGTGCCAGGCACTGTGCCTGGCTCTGGGAATATAAAAATAATCCAATCTTTGCTGGATCAAAGGGTTCAAAATACAGTAGCAAATACATGTAGAAGTTAACACATGACAATGCAATATGGTCAACTAAATTCAATTAATAAGTATAGGTGGGATATTGATAAAAATAACAATGGTAGAGGAGGAGAGACTTGAGCTGGATCTTTAAGGATAAATACAATTTCATGGGTAAGACACAGGAAGAGGTGCTAAGGAGGGTATTCCAGGGAAGGGAATTGGCATGTATAAGCTACAGATAAGCCACAGAGATAGAAGATAGGATGGCATGTTTGATGAAATCAGTGCTTATTACAGCTGAAGTAGATTTCAGTGCTAGGTGAGAGTGGGCAGTGTGGAGAGAGCCTAAACACAGAGATGAAGTTGGAGAGAGAGAAGCAGCATCAGATCATGGGTAGCCTTGAACGCCAGGCTACACATGGGCAAATGAGGCTGGCAGCTAAAAAATGAGGTTTGTGTTTAAGAACACTTTGATAGATATGTGGCAGGCCTGAAACAAAGAAATGCTGTTGTTGTGGAAAGAGCAGTGATGGCTTAAGAGATGTTAAGAAGATAAGGTGAGATAAATTAGTCTTAGACGCATTGAGTATAGAGATGGATGAAAGAAAGTAATGTTTATCTAAGTCTCCATTTAGTCCCTAACCAGAACTGTAATAAAAGGGTCCAAATTTGGGGAAAAGTCAAATTCAGTTTCAAATATATTGAGTTCAAGGTATGTAAGTGACATCCAAATGTAAGTACCTAATAATAATAATGATAGCTAATATTTATAAGGTATTCATTTGCTAGCTATCATCCTATGCATGTCATTATTGCATTTAATCCTCAAAACTTTACTACATTCCTTCTGGGCACAGACTATTGTGCTGGGTTCTTGAAAATTATATGAGATAACTAAAAAAGTAGGTACTGTTATTTTCCTTATTTTGCAGTAAAATAATTGAGATTTCATAGCCAGAAAGTTCCAGAACAGAAGTTTGAACCCCAATGTAGATACTTCCAAACCCCATGCTGTTAACCACCTTGCATTACTGACTCTCTGAGCAGGGATGGTGAAAAGGAAGAAGCTGATGATTTGGAAAAGAGAGGACAAACTGTTGACCAATTCCTCAGAGGAGATGGCATTACTTCCAGTCCACTGATTTTATATTTTTCTATAAATGTGTTTTGGAGTTTCTCTCCTAGGTTTGGACTAAAAATATCTATAAGATATTTAAGAAAAGTATGTGAAACTGCCACACAACTCTCATACAGAGTTCCACATATGCCCCTGGGGACACAGCACAATAAGTATTAATTAATATTAATGAATTCCAACTCTTAAAAAAACCAACGTGAAAATCTGTATTACATTGAACAACTGAATCTTCAAGTATAAAAACAAGGTCAGATTAATAGGTTTCATGAAGTAATATTTCACAAGCCAAAATTAGAATCGTAATGAAAAGTGTTTAACCACAGCTTCGCCGCCCTTCCAAACTTAGACTTTGTCCTTCAAAATATGGGGGAATTCAGCAGATTACATAGCAGCTTGAGTAGAAAACATACTTCTATGAGCATCCAAAACCACTCAATGTCAAATTCTTCTCAGGCATAAATCTTGATGTTTTGACTTTGGACTAGATAAAGCTGTCAAGTGGAAATGTATATAGCTCCGAAGATTGAAAAGCAAGCTGTTTAAATATATGTTCAGTCATCTTGGGGAAAACAGCACCAGTCCAAAACACTCTTCTTTAGAAAATTAAAAAAAGTAGTCAGACCCACCTAAAGCCAGTAGCAAGACATTTTAGTGTGGCCCTGGGGAGTAGCCTCTTTGTCATTCCCCTTAATCTTGTCTGCTGTAAGGATCACTGGGGGACACTTTGCCAGCCACTGCCCTCGGAGGGCCCCAGTTCTTTCCCCTGTTGGGCAGTTTGTGAGAACTTGAAGCAAGGTTCCTGGACGGTTTTATCTGAGCCTGCTAACTCAGCTCCCTTTGTCTGTACATTACAATGTGCAGGGATGCCAGCAAAGCAGGATAACTGCTAAACTGGATTGTTAGCTACAAAACAGCCATGTGGAAAACAGATGACTTTGACTAGCAAAAGTTTTAACATTGGACAAATTCAAGTGAAACATATCACTCATTATTTTTTCACTTCAACCATTCAAGTAGATACGGTAAAATCCAATTCTGACTATTAGTCAATTCTGACAATGTTTAGTCTGAATAAATTTTTAAAAAATGCATTTCAGGGTAGTGAAAAGATTATTTAGTCAGATAAGCTACTGAATAACCAAGGATAGCTAAGGGAAGATTTGGGTAGATCTGATCTACAGTTCATACAATGGTTGAGTATAAAAGCTATTTTCCACCCAGCTTCATTGAGGTATAATTAACAAATGAAAATTGTATATATTTAAGGTATACGACATTGTGAAATAATCACCAAAAACCAAGCTAGTTAACATATCAATCAGCTCACATTAATAGGTATTCTTGAAGTGCTGAAAAAAATTGAGGTAGCTTTTCACTCAATTCACTCTATGGACGTGCTTACTGAACTTTTTATCTCCCTCCTTCTCAGAGTTTAAATAAAATGTCACCAACTCTTAGTACAAAAGGATTAAAAATTCCAAAGACTTTGGAGTCTGAATGGCAGAAATACACTGCCCACCACTGTGACCCTAAAGCCCGTAGAGAACACAGCCACACTTTCTACCACTCACTTTCTACCACTCAGGGTGATGAACAGCAGAAACACTGCTGAGCTGGCAGAAAGCAGCCAAGGTTTTCTGCTCCAGCTGTACGCCTGACCCCTTTCCTCCTGACATAAAACATTTGCTTTTGGTTATATCCACTTCCATCATCCCAACAACAGAGAATTCCAGCATGGCTTATAAATGGCATGCACTCTTTGGGGGCACTATAGGGCATGACTGTTGTCAGCTGTTTAAGCCTGCCATCTGGCCTTGCTAAATAATCGATGTATGTGTTTGAAGAGGGAATGCCAAGAAGCTCCCAGGCCAGCAAATATACATGCACGCCATTATTCTCTCTGCCCCACCTCCACCATGATGTGTGTGCACTGTTGGACCAGCAGTGGCCATGCTGGTACACTCACATCAGCCCTGCACTTGTGACTTTTGTTTTACCAGGGCTCCAAAAAGTATGTATTCTCTCCTAGGTGTTCCAGGATGAAGGCAGTGATGATGATCTTGTTTATTGGGGTTGTGGTTTCTGAGAGTTTAATTTTTTTTTAAATTTAAGAATCTACTTGGTATAATGAAACCAACATTGGACTGTGAGTCCAGACTTTTGGATTCTAGTCTGGCCACTTGGGAGTAGTGTGTATTTTGTCAACTTAACTTTATTGGCCTCATCACTAATCTGCAGATAAGGACTCCATGGTTCTAAGATCAGAGCATAAATTCAAATATTATTCCTCATCCTCAGTCTTTACAGGGTGGGACACAAGTAGGTTTACAGTTGTGAGTACATGAAATAGAGTTTATTCTTATATTATTATTTAGTAACTAGAGGCCCGGTGCATGAAATTCATGCATGGGGCAGGAGGCAGAGGCGGTCCCCTCAGCCCGGCCTGCACCCTCTCCAATCCGGGATCCCTTTCACAATCTGGAACCACTGGCTCCTAACCACTCACCTGCCTGCCTGCCTGATGCCCCTAACTACTCCTCTGCTGGCCTGATGGCCCTAACTGCTCTCTCCTGCTGGCCTGATCCCCCTAACTGCCCTCCCCTGCCGGCCTGATCGCCCTAACTGCCTATCTGTGCTCCCCTCCTGGCCTGATCCCCCTAACTGCCTATCTGCTCTCCTGGCCTGATCCCCCTAACTGCCTATTTGCTCTCCTTTCCTCTCCGCGCCCTTTGGACCCCTGGTGCAGGCATGCTGAGAGCTCTCTGCCGTGGCCCTGCCCCCGTTCTGATTGGTCATTATGTGATGGTGTCCTGGCCAATTTGCATATTCCTCTATTATTAGTATAGATTACTGTATTATATTCAATACATATAACTGTAAATCTACTTTTGCCCACCCTGTGTATCCCATTCCCAACTATTCATTTACATTATAAAATATTTTTATAATCCCAGGATTTTTAAAAAACAAACAGCTTTTAGGTAAAGATAAGTGTTAATAAAATCAGACATGATTTCCTGGTACTATGCAGTTTTTAGGGTATTATGTTCACTGCTATATGGTGTTCTATATTTTCAATAATGTGAACATTTTCATAGTCTGAAACATATTTACATTGTGATAGATTTCTCAAGCCTACTATGAAGGCAATCACATTTTTCATTCTCAAAAGTTACAGAATAAAATCTGTTTAACCCAAGAACACTGATGATGTTTTTGAAACTACAATTAGAATAGGGCTTTCTCATTCAAGAGCCATGCATGTAAACTAGCAGCAGTTTGCTAGTAATAACCATCAAGTATCACATTGCTTAGATAAAGCCATATTGATGATGTATATATTACTATAAATAATACATGGTATCTTCTTATGCTTTTCAAAAAACAATACAAATTTTCCTCAAAGTCCATTAGATTTTCTTTAGCAGATAGTAGAAATTTCCTTTAAACTCAATAATGTACTTCCTAAATTAATAAATTTCCCCAAAATATAAATCTGTAAGCAAAAAAATGGTAATATGCCTATGCTGATGGTGAAAGGGCATAACATTTACAAAAACTGGCTCAAATATATCCATTGTCAAGATGCTTAAATAGAGAAAGAAATGTGTGCCTGAGAAATACTCGTATTTACTCTATCAACATTTTCCGAGAGGCTGTCACATGCCAGGTACAATGCCAGGTCCTGGGGAACCAAAGAGCACGGAGGCTTGGTTCCTGTACTTGAGGAGCTTGGTCTCTCAAAGGTGGCATTCATCACTTTTCAGAAGAAAATCCATGTGAAGTGGGAAATGCTACATGAAGACACAAAGTCAGGTGGCAGCACAAGAGGTAGAGGGATCAACTTTGTGTGAAGGCATGGGTCCTGGCTTTCACCCTTCAGTGTGCATGTGTGTGCGTGTGTGTGCGTGCATGTGCATCTGTCAGAGTTTGGTGTGGGTGAGAGCTGGAATGTGTATGAGGCCATCATAAAGCAGAATTACTAACTAATTCATTAGAAAACAATTATGAAAAGAAGATAATTTTTCTTGTTGTTTTTTGTTCACACTTTATGTTTTAAGTCTACAGATCTTTATCAATAATTACTAATTATATGGTCTGAAGGGGTCAGTAATTCCAAAGCATCATGATCATGCAATATTAATGAAATACTTACTTAGCACATAGAACGTAGGACCTACCATAAATAATTTTGACACAACCAACGCGGAGAAGCAAAAGATTCTTACCTCCTTGTTCACACAACTGCTGGGCTAAAGCATCTTTGAAGATAATCTGGCCCCTGTGTGTTGCTGTAGCCCTGGAAATGAAAAGAAAAAGGTTAATCCAAATCTTATAATAAGTTTGGTGATAACGTATGTATTTTTTAACTTTTAAAACCTTCATTATTCTGTGGACATGATTTTTTAAAACATTAGTACATCTGAACAATGAAAAAAATTAACAATAGAGTGAAGGCTTAAACTAAGGCACCTGGGTTATGAACTATCTTCTGGTTATACTTTGTAAAGCTATTGTAGCATTTGTGGGCTTACTTTGAAAACCACAGATGTGAGCAAATCCTGGATAGAAGAAAAAGCATGGAAAAAGTGCTTGTTAAAATTTCTTCTTCAGCAAGCCTTGATATAAAATGTTTTGTAGAGCAATAATGATATTAGCACTGGAAAAAAGATGCTCTTAATGCACTTTTTGTCCTGAAATCAACAGTCACCATCACATATAGAGAGGTGAGAGGAGAATTATATTTTAAAGTATTTTTTAAAAGAGGGCTATTCGAAGTTTTCATAATTACAAAATCTGTGATAATAAAATATACCTTTACTGGGTCTAATTCACCATTTGAAGGAGATATGTATCTTTTACCTCCTCTAATCAGAGCTGTGCACATAGATTGGTATAATAATAATAATAATAATATCCTTGTAGCAGATGTGTTATTCAATGGCTATAATAGGAGCTGTCTTAACAAAGGAAGAATTATTTATGCTTTATATTCAAAGTGTTTTTCCTTAAAAATGATTTTTCTGGCACAAAATGTATTATTGAAACAAATTCAAAACAGAAAATCATGTTGCTTTAAGAAATCTGATCTTTTCAATAACTAAAATATATTAACATTAAAATCTCAACTTTATTCTAGACAAAACTACCCTAGGGCAAAAGTAATTTGATTCAACCATCACTTACTGAAGATGGGTTATGTGCAAGGCACTGTGCTTGGTCACAAGAAGGCAAAGTTTGGCCTCTGCATTTCCCCTCCACATGTGCACCACTCAGTCAACATCTTGTCCTTCGTGGGGCCCAATGGGAGCTCATGGTCTCCATGTGGATACACCTTCCTCCTCCATGCTGCAGACTTTTCTGGTATCTATCCCCCACTGAATTATCACTGTCACCAGTATCAAGTCTCCTAGGACCCAGCTCTCAGAAAGTAATCTGATAAACTAATACATGTTGAAGTGTTAATGGGTGAAGTTGCTCCAAGCTAACATATTTCAGCAATGAAACTTAAAATATCATACTTTAATGCACATGCACACACACACACACACACACACAATGGTGAGTCTGAATGGTGGAAGGGAGTTATAATTGGAGAGAAAAATCAGTGGCTAGCTTTCAACTCACATCATATGTAAAGGAGATAAGGTTAATCAGCCCTTGTTGTTAAATGTTAATCATTATCAAAATTGCTGATAAACAGATGCTACCTCTCCCTGTCTATATTCACATATGTTTATAGGCTTTGCTTTGCTCTTAGCAAGCTGAAGCTGAGGAAGATTAAATATAGGGCCAATCCAAGCTATAAGGATGGCCTACAGACTCATCAATCATAGGTTTTACATCCAGAGGGAACATGTGATCTCGATTTACCTCAAAACATTTCATTGTTAAAATGGCAATCAAGTCAGGAGCATCTGAGCTCACATACACTTCTAACAGCATAGCAATCAGAAATGTAGAATTTTAATTTGACATTTTCTTTGAAAGGGACATATTTTCTGAAACTACTAACCACCAGGAAAAGTCCTCTAATGTATAGTGCTTACATAATTGTCCCTTTTAATTGTCTTCTGATTGCATCTGTATAGTATTCTTATTGTAATACTAGAGGCCAGGTGCATGGATTCGTGCACCGGTGGGGTCCCTTGGTGTGGCCTGCAATCCAACATTGCCTGCCGTGCCTGCCTGCTGCTCCTGCTCATCCCGGCCCTGCTGCACCTGCAGTGGGCTCGCGCCCAATCAGTTCTGAGCTGCGCTCGCCAGCCTTGTGCCCTGCCTCTGACACCAGTTGGTCAGCTGAGCAGCGCTCCCACTGTGGGAGCACACTGACCACCAGGGGGCAGCTCCTGCATTGAGCGTCTGCCCCCTGGTGGTCAGTGCACGCCATAGCAACCAGTCATTTGATCACTTAGTCTTTTATATATATAGATTTCTCCTTGTCATTATTCCAGTCTATGCTCTCCATGAACACAATGAGGCAAGAATATCTAGATAAAATTCAGAGGTTTTGCCTTTTCCCTGGGTATCAGAGATATTCAAATATCTCAGTCACTGCACAGCACCTTATGAATAGTCCACTTTCTTGCTTTCCCTATTACTCAGGTTTCTCATATTTAGGATTTGTTGCTTTCATTCATGTTCTTATGCTACTTTGGTTCAGTGAATAAATTTCTGAGAAACTAGAGAGTAATTGAAACCAAAGAAACTTTTATTACCTAGTTAAAATTTCTTTAGCAGTGGTTCTCATTCTTCAAACAAATATTATGGAATTCCAATATATGATACAGAGAAGTCCTAGCTTTTGAAGTTGTTAGGTTCCCTTTCCTCATCCAGCATGCTTCCCATCACCCATTCCCCCAACTTCCTGGTGCACTTCTCTGGGACTCTTAGGGTTTTAGAGAGGCAGAGTTTGAGAACCACTGAACTAGTATAAGTCTTACAGCATATGAATCAGGAAACTGAGGCATAGTGAGGGCCTGCTCAGTGTCACACAAACTGTCAATGGCAGATAGAAGCTGACTCCCGGTTTTGATTTCAAGCCTTGGATTCTTTCCTCTGCATCAGCAGTAGTTTTCAAAATGTGTTCCATAGTGGTGCCCAGGGGTCTCCATGGGAGTCAGGGGAGGGGCAGCAAGGAGTGCTCCAGGCTTCATCAATTCAACCAGAGCACTGGGCCTTTACATGTTCTCATTATTTAATGTTTGAAGAAAAGGCTCAGGAGTTAGAAACTGACTTGCAGAGCATACCATGTGCTCAATGTCATTATGTGAAATCTTCTGCATGGGAAAATCCAAAGGAGTAGTAATAATGTGACTGATATATGTACATATATATAAACCTTATATATTGTTGTTATTATTATAACACTTCTTTGATGAATTGAAGTTTACTCCCTGCTAGGCACTGTTGTAAGTTCTCCACATATATTAACTGAATCCTGACAACAGCCCTCCAAGTTAGATACCATTATCCCCATTTTCCTGGGACACAGAACTATTGTGTGATTTACCTAATGTCATACACCTGGTGGTAAAGTCAGGCTTCAGACCCACACAGAGTGTGGAATCCTTGTGTTTAACCATCACATTAAATCGTCATTGATCCGATTCATAAATTTGATGGTAGCCTTTAATCTCTTTCCAGGGGACAGCCTGCTTTATGGGCCTGATAGTCAAATTCATTCCTTCTCTGGCTTCTGCTCTCTATTCCAACCCTTTAGTCCATAGTTAAGCACTTTTATTTAACTTCTTTAGGACAAAGTACTTTCCTGTTTCCAGTTGGAACCTTGGTCCCTTGGCCAGCAGTTCCCTGGAATTTATCTTTGAAAATATCATTTCCCTTGATCCCTTCTTCCACAGTGTTCAGTGAGTCCCTCAACTTCTACTCATCTCACTGCAGTCCCTGTGTCACTCTAACAGCCTGCAAGATCCCGCACATCTCTTCTGTTCTCTACCAAATACAAGAGCACCGAATGCCAATCTCAGCCACACCACTGCCCAATCTCCATGGGGGAAACAATGAGCATATTGAAAGATAATCATCACTTGCAGCATTTTCTTTTCTTTTCTTTTTTTTCTTTATTGGTTAAGGTATTACATATGTGTCCTTATCCCCCCATTGGCAACCCCCCCAATCATGCCCTCACCCTCACCCCCTGTTGTGCATTTTCTTTACCAACCTTTTAAATCCTCAAATTTAAAGATAAAAATACCCAACTCTACAGGAGATGCACAATTAGCAATTTTAGGGGCCTATAAATATGAATATTTAAAATAAAATGTATTGCCTGGCAGCATGGCTCAGTGGTCGAACATCGACCTATGAACTAGGAGGTCATGGTTCGATTCCCAGTTGGGGCACATGCCCGGGTTGCAGGCTTGATCCCCATTTAAATATGTGTATATTTAAATAAATACACAGTTTAAATATAAATATATGTATATACATTTAAATATAAATATTAAAGTATATACTAAAATTTCCTAAAAACACAGTAACTCAGAGTTGAAAGACTAGAGGTCATGTCCTTCAATATTTAACCCATAATATATTTTTCTTTTCTTATAAAAATGAAAATGCACAGTTATGATATATAATGACAGGCCTTATTTAATTTCAGAACTGTTATTTTATGTAATTTATAGCTCTCTTTTGGGGGAGGTCTATCAAATCTGTGGTGTTAATAACTTGCACTGAATTTTCTATAATTAGCACTAATTTTTCAAAAGAGTTTTAAAAATATCCTCATTGTTCATTGTTCTGGAGAGTAGACCAAATTTCTTAAACAAGCTTCTAATAAGTACTTATCAACTTCTTGGGAGATGCATAGATTTCCAGAGCAAATTTGGCAACAAGAATCCCTATTAAATAAGTAATTTTAAAATCCCCTTGGGCTATTATAATCTATCATTTGAAAAGCTCTAAAGATTCTACCAAATAAAGAAAATTCATTATGATCACTATATTCAGAATTTAAAATAGACTTTGTTGTTATGACTTTTTGTTGTTGTTAATCCTCACACGAGGATATTTCCCACTGATTTCTAGAGAGAATGGAAGGGATGGGGAGAGACAGAGAGAAACACTGATGTAAGAAAGACACATCAACTGATTGCCTCCCACATGCACCCTGACCAGGGCTGGGTATACAGCCTGCAACCAATGTATGTTCCTTTGACTGGAATTGAACCCGGGACCATCAGTTCACAGGCCGATGCTCTATCCAATGAGGCAAACTGGCTAGGGCTTGTTGTTTTGACTTTTAAAGAATATGTCATATTTTAATTTTAACTGAACTCCTACAGCAACTGTCTGCCCAAGCCATTTAAGAATTGAGTGTGTATTGTAGTAAGTGCTGAGCTCTGAGTCTCTGGAGTCAGAAATACCAACATTTGAACATAGTGAGCTGCCACTTATGAGCTATCTGACTTTTGCACAACTCCTTTAATCACTCTAGGCTTCAGATTCCCTGTATGACAATAGGGACAATAATAATTATTATTATTTAAATATATGAATATTTACTCTTAAGATACAGTCTACCTAAACAGATTTAAAGCTTCTGGAATAGCAGGAATAGTTAATTAAAAAAATTATCTCCCATAAGGCACCTGTCAGAATGACTTGAACATATGAGAAAAATCAAAACTATATTTTGAGGTTCACATTTTTCTTCAAATGTGCCATATGGATATCCAGTTTCCAAAAAAGGAATACAAAGTGGTTTTGGTATAGTTGTTACCATGTCTACCCAAGTGTATTGTTTATTTTATGAAATGCTTTCAGATTTACCTAAAGAATCATTTTTAAATTAAGGGCAATGTGCTTAACCCGCTGGGTTTCTTTTCCAGCCTTTCTTTCCTGCTTTACAAGTGAGGTCTGGTATGTTACTGTGCTTTGTCCATTCACAGTTGGAAGGATATTCATTAATCAGCAATCTGACGTTAATCTAGTGTAGTATCAGCATGCCTGTGCCAAGAGACCCTCCAGGAAATGTTACTAAATATGTGGAACATGGGGAAAGAGAGAGGTAGTCTGAGTTTTGGTAAATTTGATCTTCAAAGGAATCAATTCACTTGCAAAGATTATTGTTTCCTTTTCATCTGCAAATTACTGTACTTAAAAAAAAAGTTCTTGTTGGAAGTATTACATATGTCCTCCTTTCCCCCCAATGCCCTCTTCTAGCCTGCCATTGTCCCCCACCACAGGCCTTCACCACCCTATTTTTTGTGTCCATGGGTTTGCATATAAGTTCTTTGGTTGATCTTTTCCCACCCACCCACCCTCCCCTGCCTTCCCTCTGAGACTCCACAGTCTGCATCCAGTATGTCTCCTCTTTGGAGAAATGTCTACGTATTAAGGTCCTCTGCCCATTTTTTAATCAGATTGTTTGGGATTTTTTGATGTTAAGTTGTATGAGTTCCTTATATGCTTTGGATACTAACTCTTTGTGAGATGTATCATTTGGGAATATCTTCCCACATTCAGTAGTTGTCTTTTTGTTTTGTTGATGGTTTCCTTTTCTATGCAAAAATTTTTTAGTTTGATGTAGCCCTATTTGTTTATTTTCTCTTTTGTTTCCCTTGCCCAAGGAGATATATCCAAAACAATATTGGTAAGAACAATGCCAAAGAATTTATTCCCTATGTTTTCTTCTAGAGTTTTATGGTTTCAGGTCTTACATTTAAATTTTTACTCCATTTTGAGTTTATTTTTATATATAGTGTAAGAAAATCGCCCAATTTTTTTTTGCATGCATCTATCCAGTGTTCCCAACACCACTTATTAAAGAGACTATCTTTATTCCATTGTATATCCTTGCTTCCTTTGTAGTAGATTAATTGACCTAAAAGTGAGCATTTATTTCTGAGCTCTCTATTATTCTATTCTATTCTATTCTATTCTATTCTATTCTATTCTATTCTATTCTATTCTATTCTATCCTATCCTATCCTATCCTATCCTATCCTATTACATCCCATCCCATCCTATTACATCCCATCCCATCCCATCCCATCCCATCCCATCCCATCCCATTCCATTGATCTACATATCTGTTTTTATGCCAATAACATACTATTTTGATTATTGTAGATTTATACTATATTTTGATATCAGGGAGCATGATACCTACTACTTTGTTATTCCTCAAAATTTATTTGGCTATCCGGGGTCTTTTGAGGTTCCATATAAATTTTATGATTAGTTGTTCTAATTCTAAGAAGAATGTCACTGGTATTTTAATAAATATTGCATTAAATCTTTATATTGCTTTATATTATAAGATTTTTAAAGGCTAACTAATATTCCATTATGTAGCTATATCATATTTTCTTTATTATTGTTAAAATTTTTTATTTTTAATATTTTAAATAATTATATAAGTTTTTCACCATATCTTTTATTCCCCCTCTCTCACTTTATTGAGAGATAATTTCCTTTAAATTTTTCTAGTGTTTTCATGCTTAGAAACTCTTTCCTATTCTAAATTCAGTTAAACAGATATTTGCATGCATTTGGGGGAAGTTTTTATATTCATCTGGACTTTATTTTAGTATAAAGGCATTCAGTAGGGATATAAATTTATTTTTTTCCATTTATTTAAAAATGTCCTTGCAAGATGCAAAATTCCTCAAAAAAATTAGCAAATTGAATTTAGCAATACATTAAAAAGATCATACATCATGATTAAGTGGGATTTCTTCCTGGGATGCAAGGTCAGTATACGGATTCCACAAATAAATACATGTGATACACCACATAAACAAAATAAAGGATAAAAATCACAATCATATAAATAAATGCAGAAAAGTCATTTGATAAAATCTAGCAACCATTTATGATAAAATCAACTCTTAGCAAAGTGGGAATAGAGAAAACATACCTCAACGTAATAAAGGCTATAAATGAAAAACCCAGAGCCAACATCATATTCAATGGGCAAAAACTAAAAGTTTCCTTTAAGATCAGGAACAAGATAGAGATGTCCGTTTTCACCATTCTTATTTAACATAGTACTAAAAATCCTAGCCACAACAATCAGACAAAAAGAAGAAATAAAAGGCATCCAAATTAGAAAGGAAGAAGTAAAACTGTGGATGAAATGACACTATTTATAGAGTCCTCTAAGGATTCCACCAAAAAAACTTATTAGAACTGATCAATGAATTCATTAAAGTAGCAGGATACAAAATAGATATCCAGAAATCAGTTACATTTGTATACTCCAATGATGAACTATCAAAAAGGGAAACTAAGAAAACAATCCCATTTAAAATTACATAAAAAATGTAATAAAATACCTAGGAATAAATTTAACCAAAGATATAAAAGACCTGTACTCAGAACATTATAGACACTGAAGAAGATACAAAGAAGTGGGAGCATATATCGTGTTCACAGATAGAAGAATTAACATCATTAAAATGTCCATACCACCCCCAAACAACCTATAGACTCAATGCAATCTCTATCAAGATACCAATGGCATCTTTCACAGAACTAGAGTAAATAATCCATAAAAGACCCTGAATAGCCATAGCAATCTTGAGAAAGCGGAAAAAAGTTGGAGGTATAACACTACCTGATATCAAACCATACTACAAGGCTATCCTAATCAAAACAGCATGAAAACAGACACATATCAATGGAACAGAATAGGGAGTCAGAAACAAACCCATGCTTATATGGTCAATTAATACAGGGTAGGGCTAAAGAAGGTTTACAGTTGTGAGTACACAAAACACAGAGTTTCTGTATGACCCAGCAATTCCACTTTTAAGTATATGTACCCTGGAGAACTGAAAACATATGCTCACAGAAAAAACATAAACACAAGTGTTGCTAGGAGCGTTATTCGTAACAGGCAAAAGTGGAAACAACCCAAAGGTCCCTCAATGGATGGCTAAATTGTAGTACATCCATACAACGGAATATCATCCTATATAGTAAAAGGCTAATAGGCAAATTGACCAAATGGCGGAATGACTGGTTGCAATGATGTGCACTGACTACCAGGAGGCAGACGCTCAATGCAGGAGCTTCCCCCTGGTGCTCAGTGCGTTCCCACAGGGGAAGCGCTGTTCAGCCAGAAGTGGGGCTCACGGCTGGTGAGCGCAGCAGCAGTGGCGGGAGCCTCTCTTGCCTCTGCGGCAGCACTAAGGATGTCAGACTCCCCTAAGCTGGCAGTCAGACATCCCCTGAGGGCCCCCAGACTGCGAGAGGGCTCAGGCCCAGCTGAGGGAACACCCCCAAGTGCACAAATTTCATGCACCGGGCCTCTAGTTCAGCCATATGTAGGAATGAAGTACTGTTCATGCTATAACATGAACCTTTCAAGAATGAACCTTGAAAACATGCTAAGTTTAAAAAGCCAGTTACAAAAGCCTGCATGTTGTATGATTCCACTTATATGTAATGTCCAGAACAGGCAAATCCATGGAGACAAGAAATAGATTAGTCATTGTCAGGGGATAGGGAAATGGGAGGTGACTACTAATGGGTGCAGGGTGTCTTTTTGGGGTGATGAAAATATTCTGAACTTTTGGTGATGATTGCACCACTCTGTAAATTTTCTAAACACCACTGAATTGTATACTTAGGGGCAAATTTTATGGTATGTGAGTATCTCGATGAAGCTATTATTAAAAAATAAAACTGAAATATATTCTAGAAGGCTGTAGATAACCATATCATTATTAAGGACATTATTAAAGACGCATAATCATTATTAAGATGTGAATTGGGTATACCTCTTTTTTCTTGAGGTTAAAGTTAAAATAGACAAAAAGAAGTGTTTTAAGGGTTGAAATATCCAGAAAACAGAGCTAAATTAGTATTTTTTTAATGCTGCCATTCTTCAATGCTTTATTAAAAAGAATGTAGTAGGTGGCCTCAAACTGCAACCAAATTTCAATTAAACCAAAGTTTCATTTCTGCATCTTATGCAACTTTAAGCACAGGCAGAGAGTAATTTTCCTTTTGTGTAAGTAGTGCTTCTCTTACCTGCCTAAGGGTGCATTTAGATGAAAGAAAACACATTAAATTATTGATGTAATGATTAATTGAAAGTCCCCTTAAACTATCCAGCATATTTATAGCATAGCACTTTGGCCCTCTGCAGGCAAAACTACAACTCCTTCAAGTACATGCAAAAGCAGTTATGTGTGCCTTTTTGTTTTTAAATAAATTACAGTATTGAAATAACCAGGCCAAATGCTTAGGATGTTGTCTAGATGAAAGCTGTTTTGTTTCTTTTTTCCTGTACACGCCTCACCTAGAAATACACGCCCTTGGGTTAACACAGAAGCATACTCGGACTGATGTCAGTATTGCTTCCAGTGCTGCCGTGTTGCTAGAGAGAGTGTCCAGGTGGGATTGTTGATGATATCACCAGTTCTGTCACTAGTGAGCCTGATTTTGGAATAGCACAACTTTCAGCACAAGTCTAAGAAGAACCATTTACCAGCTAATAAAAAACAGACAGTGGACACATGAGAAATAAGAAACTTCCCACCAAGGATAACACTCAGGCAGGTGCATTTTCAGGGAAAGACATGGGAATGTGAGATGGAAACAGGCAACAGGAGTAGCAGGACAAGTAACCATTTGGCCAGATAGATAATATGTTTTGTGTTAAGGGTGTTCAAAAGGCAAATTCTAAACCATCCAGACTAGTGATCCTAGAAAGGGGAAGCTTTACAAATATGTAGTGTGCCAGGCCCCAGTCTCAGTCAATTTATTCAGAATCTCTGGGCATGGGGCTCAGGCACGCAAGATGCCACTTGTAGTCAGGCTTAAAAACGACTGGTCTGAACAGATACACCACTATTACTTGTTTCCCCGTGACTCAGAATGCTTCACCCTCTCTCTTGGCAACATCTTCCACTCTGGTTACAACCACCAATGTCAGCAGGCTGTTTTATTCCTTCTTTCTCCAACCAAAAACCCATTAGTGAAAATTAAAAGTTTATTCTGTTGGTCCTTCATGGGGATTGCCCCGCCTTTCCCCTTGATGTGTCACTGTACTTAATAGATAAGAATCGCATGGATATTTAACTCCCACTAACAACAAAAAACCCCCAGAAAAAGTAATTTTCAGTGAGGTGGGATTCTCCTGTTAACCTAAAGGGATGTTGTATGACATAATGCATTTGCAGAGTTGGTTCTGGTCTAGTCATTCACAAGCTGGTGTATAGGAAGGATTTCTCAACCTCAGCACCAATGATATTGGAGCTGGATAATTCTTTGGTATCGGGGGCTGTCTTGTGCTTTAGCAGCATCCCTGGTCTCTACTAGGTGTCAGGTATGACAACAAAAAAAATGTCTCCAGACACTGTCAGATGTTCCCCCGGAATAAAGGCAAAATTGCCCCTGGTTGAGAATCACTGGTATATAATAGGTTTGTAAGAACTCAGCCCATATCAAAATTACAGTATTTGCACTGAACCTTCTGTTTACCACATTGAATACCACATTTATACTATGAAAAATATTTCATATTTGGCTCATGTCTAGCAGTTTAATTATACATAATACCCCCTAATGCCAAGAGCATTTCCTATTGAAGTCAATTTCTATGGATCAGTCATAACCAGCTTCCTGCATTGCTTTGGGCAAAGGAGGAAAGATCCCCACACACACATTCTGCAGCAGATATCTGCATAAATGGTCCCTGCCGGCTCAAGCTAAGTCTTCGCTTCAGGAAAGTTCTGTTGCCTGACTCACATTTTTTGTGAGTTCACTCTATGACTAACAAGCCCTTGGGGCTGGGAAAGTTGAAAGGTTTTTGTTAAAAAGATCTTTCCTGGAATTCCACACAATGGTATTAGAGCAAACCCATTGTGGGTAAATGGGAGTTGATGAAAATATAAGGTACAAATATTCAAAGTCAAGAATTTATCACTAAGACCAGGGATTCACTAACAGAGCAAAGGAGACTGAGTCAATTAATCACAAAATTAGGCATTTTAGAGTTGGATTATATGCTTCATGATTTTTTTTTTCTTCCTTTTGCTGGGAAGACATGAACAAATCATCCAGTTTCAGGAGCGTAGCTAAAAGAGAGCCTTTATTGCAAACAAAGGCTGAGGAACAGTGAGTTGAAAGTGAAAAGTCAGTCATGGAAAATGAATATTTTAAAATTCCTTTGGAATTACAAGGCACAGACCATGACTAATAGCATAAAAATGATGGCCCATATTTACAATTTTCCCCCAGAAAACATACACTGTTTGAATTACATTCTGGATAAAGTAGCAACAAGGAATCCATTTGACAGAGCTTGGGCATTCATTCTCCGCCTGCGAATATTCCATTTTTGTACAATGCTAAAGAAATCACATTTTCATTTTTCGGTAGTTCATTATGGCTCACTGCTGTGGAACTGCCAAACCAGTCAATTTGTATAAATAATAGAACAAGCTTCTATTGTCTCTCAGTCTTACACAGTGCCAACTAGTTGGTCTACCTTTTCCAAGAGGGAAATCGTGTTTCTAAACTCTTTATCTAATTTTAATGTTCCTGGAGTTATTCTTTTGGAACACTGAACTGAATGTATATACTCAAGCGCTTATTCCTTAAATTAAGTTATAAAGACCACTGATTTCCATGTTGCCATTAAAGAACCAACCCTATGTGAGTATTTAAAAGCCCAGTGAATCTGTTTTTCTTCTGATCTTGTAAAACAGTAGCAATTTAGTGATCTTGTTTTTTCTAAATTACTCGTCTTCTAGCATATCAATTAATATTTGCCTAATTCAGATTTCTAGAATCAATCAACCTTCCCTAAAAAGGAAAAAAAAATGGCTGTGTGCTTCTGGGTTTGCAAATTTAAATCTCAGCCTGTTTTTTGTTTGTTTTTTGTCTTTCAGCATTACTTATAGCAGTGAGAAGAATAGATACAATCTTCTTACCCTGAATACAATTCATATCATCCAAAATTTACAAAACAGAAATATTCACTGGTTAAATATGCTAAGAGTTTGTAGACAGTAAATGGGTATATAGCTACAGAGTCATCCTTACATATCTATATGGTGGGGCCCACATGCCTGCAATTCTTAATTGGAGATTTATTCCTTTGAAAAGTAACTGATCTCTTTTTAAGGTCCTTTTGCTACTTTAAATGTTTTATTTGGGAATGATTTTATATTTAGCAAGAAAAGTTGCCCAGACAGCATAAGAGCGTCCCCACACACCCTTCACTCAGCTTCCCCTAATGATAACTCCTCACACAACCACGGTACGTGTGTCAATACTAAGGAATGAACACTCAGACTCTACCAGTGTTTCAGATAATGTCCTCCCCCTGCCCCATAAGGATCCGATCCAGGACACCATGTCACATTTAGCAAGACCCCTTTTGTAAACACAAAAATTTCCAGGCAGTATAATTTATTAAATTACCAACCAACCCTATTATGAACTCATTTACTACATCAATTTTCTTCTGGAAGGAAAAGATAAGGGCAGCATAAAAATCCTGGGCATGTGAGGGTCTATAAAGGAATTGTGAAGGGAAGGAAATGCTGCCAAGAAAGGAGGCAACAAATCAAAGCCAAAGACATTCCATTTTGCCTGGGGCAGGCCCTGCGCTGCTATGTGTAATTAGCTTCCTCAATTAGTACATCTGACAAACTAATTTTCATTTGAGAGAAAACAACAAATCATTAATTATGCTAATAAGTCACAGATGAGAATCTTTGTGTGTGGCTTCTACATGCACTGTGATCTGTGCCCTTGGTCAGCCTTTCCAGTTCCGGTGTGAGGACATCTCTGATCGCCCACCCCTGGACCACTCTATTCCCTGCCTCTGCAGAACCAATTCTGAACCAGCACTGCTGTCAGGTATACCTCTCTGCGATGCCCTTAGTAGCTTACTGTCTTGTTCTGATAGCTACTTGAAAGCGAAGATGAATCTTAAGAAGCAACAAAGTGTTGTGATTAAGAGCATGTGCTTAGAAATCACAATTAAGTTTAAATGTAGCTACCATTTAATAGTATTGGCCTTGGGTAAATTAAGTAACCTCCTTAAGTTGCAGTTTATTCGTGTGTAAAACAGGGGCAATAATAGGGCCTAGATGATTCCCATGAATATGGCTTGGCCACGTACAGTCATCCTGACGCCCATAAGGTTAATCTTCTCTCTGTTCTTAAACTAATCCTAGAGTCAGGAAGGACAAAGGACATTATGTGAGTCCTGCCATCCAGGGAGATTTAGAATTTAGCTGCCTCTTCAAATGTGGATCTTGGGGATCAACCATGATTCTTGAGACCCTATGTTGGTCTCTATCTCCTTCATTGCCAGGCAGATCTGAGACCCTTTCCCCACATGGACATCCTTAGGGAGCTCCTTTCTCCCTTCCACACTGTCTCAGCGGACTTCAGACTTCTACCTAGGTACCTGCTTCCAAGACCTCCTGGTTATAATGCCAGGCACTATTCTAGGCGCTGGGGATAAAGCAGTGAACAAAAAACGTTTTCTGCTCTCAAGAAGCTTATATCATAGTCACCCCCAACTAGAGCTCCAGACAAAACCACCCCCTCTCTCTAGGTTCCCAGTGTCGGCTGTCCAGATTTGTCACTGGGTTCCAATTAAGAAAAACTCCAATGTCGGTGTCCCCTGGCCTGTGCTCTCCCCTGTCAGGCCCAGAGCTTCTAGCCATTCTCTGTCATTGGGTCCATTTCCTGAGCGTTAGTGGCAGACCTCTCCCCTCTTTCTACCTGCCTTTCACATGTCCTAGGTTGCCATGACCACCACACCTAGCAACAGAGTTGCAATTGACAAGAGCAATAAAAACATCCATGGGTTACAACCTTAATAGTAATAACAAACTAAAATCATGTCAGAATTATCCACCTTAAGTAACTGGTTTATAGATTCAAATACTTTGTACCTCCAGTTTCCTTCATCCTTAAGTGGGAAAAACACAGGGACTCACATAGCTAAGGATATTCCTTTTCAAATCATGCACTGTCTACTAACAATATGTATTTTTATGAGTAGATCTGGTTATATAGGAAGCAACTATATTTAGAACAAGGGCAAATTTCTATTGTTCATCAAAATGTGCCTCTGTGAGGGGAGACTAGTGCTCCATAGTACATGCTGCTCTATCATTATTCCTTCATCAACCTATCACATTTACAGCCTAAGGCCTGCTTTCAGTTCTAACAACCTAACCATTTCCTACCTCAGGACATTTGCATAAGCTGTGCAATTATTTTGGGGGAAGGAATTCTCTTCCACAGAGCAAATCCTAGTCATCCCTGAAGTCTCATCTTGAATGTCTTCCTCAGAGAGGACTTCATTATCTTCTAGACTAAATCAAACTCCTTGTTGTATCTGCTCATTATAGCTTTCACTTCCCCATGTCATTTGTCATAATTATAATTATTTTATTTGTGGGAAGCATAGTACAGTGATCAAGATCATGAGCTCTGGGATATGAACACCTTAGTTTAAATCTGATTACTTATTGGGGTAAATCACATAAATAAATGACTTAATTGCTGTGTGCCTCACCAATAACAGTACCTATCTCATAGAGTTGTGATGAAGATTTAAAGAAATTATTCACATAAAACACTGAGCCTGGTATACAATAAGCTCTCAGGTATGTTAGCCACAATAATCTATAAGAATAAAAGCATAATATGCTAATTAGGACAGCCGAACGACCTTTCGGACATTCTTCCGGACAAAGCCAGGGCTGCAAGGGCCAAGGCCCTTGCACTAATTTTGCGCATCAGGCCTCTAGTTATAATAATAATAAAAATGCAGGTTCTATGGCAGGGACCACTTCTTTGTTCACCAATGCATATTTCTGGGGCTTGGCATAATCCATGGTACATAGTAGGTGGTCAATACATATCTGCTGATTTTACTGAATGAATGAGAAACAAAGTAAATACAAATCAGGTTTCCTTTTAGTCCATGTTTGCAGTTTAGAGAAAAAGTTGTCTGCGTATGACATTAAGAATACAAAGGCAAGAGCAATATGAGAG
The DNA here is from genome assembly GCF_000147115.1 of Myotis lucifugus. NCBI lineage: Eukaryota > Metazoa > Chordata > Mammalia > Chiroptera > Vespertilionidae > Myotis > Myotis lucifugus. Next base: position 11,133,008 of record NW_005871066.1, on the reverse strand, counting down.
ATCAGTAACTTTCACAAATTCAGAGGGAAAAGAAATAACAGAAACAATTTACCAAATTCAAAATTCAGCCACACATTCTCAAAAAATTTTGTAGAGGAAAAAACATTCAAAAATTATTAAGTGCTAAAATTATCATTTACAGTAACAAAGTACAATTAAGATATGAGCAAATAAACAAAAATAAAATTGATATTTGCCTTATAGCATATGCTATGCATACACTCCTGAAATGATGAGGGCATTCAAATATTAACTGAACAAAAGGAGATTGCTAGTTAACGAACTACTATTTTAGAACAATCCTCTAATTAGTCTTTTCCTATAAATTTGGATTTTCACATATAGGATTTAGTTTTAGACCCAGGTTCACAAGAATTTAAGTTAATTTAAATATAGACATGTCATAAAAGTCACATAAATTCAAGATACCCAAATGTGAAATTTGGAGAAGCATTTTGCTTAGCAGTAAAAAATAATGTTAGCGCTGTGCATTAAATCCCTAGGAAAATAAACTAGGCTTCTAAGTACCGGTATAATTGCAAGTCTCCTTATGAAATCAGAGTGCCAGTCCCATTTAAAGGCTTGGATTGGCTTCAGGGATAAGTATATAATGACATCTGAAATATCCAAGCAGGGATTTAAAAAGTGTACCTTCCATATAAAATGTAGGTACAAGAATTCTTGTAATTCTTGTTTTACCGACTAAAGCAGAGACAAAGCCTCCAAAGTAATCAAGGTCACAATATAAAACCATTTCAAGAATGCTGGCACTTTTTGAAATGAAGTAAACCAACAGCATTTGTTTCACAAGGTATCCTATAAGGCGTTACTTTCATATTTCCAATCACTACATAGGATGAACATTCCCAGGCCTTATTTTTAAGTGGATTTAAATTTGGAATTACCCACATAGGTAAATAAAAACCAAAGTTTTGAGTCTATCTTATGAGTCAAGAATAAGCTCACTTTTCCCCTAAAATACTTCCCAGCTTTATGATTGCAGTACTAAAATACTCCATCTTCATTCCTACTCAAACTCATATTTTATAAACACATTCCCAATTGTTGTTTTTAACCTGCCATTTCAATAAAGGTATTTATCTTTTGTTCATACTAATATACTCACAATGATGATTAAAACACTTTAATACATCTAGCACTTTTAAATACATATTAACTCTTTCTTATTTAATTCATACCTTCACTTAATGTTTCTTCATTAATATACTTAATGTTCTTTCTTTATGTAATAAACTCTTAGAGGTTGGAGGATCAGACGATTAACACAGTATCTATATATATAAAAGCCGAAGCAACCGGCCGACCGGCCCACCGGCTGATAGCTATGATGTGCACTGATTACCAGGGAGCAGATGCTCAACGCAGGAGCAGAAACCACAAGCATGGAAACATAGAAGAGACTGATGAATCTCAGAGGGAAGGGGGGAGGGGAAAGGGTAGGAAGAGATTAACCAAAGATCTTATGTGCATACTAGAGGCCCAGTGCATGGATTCGTGCACTGGTGGGGTCCCTTGGCCTGGCTTGCAGGGATCAGGCTGAAACCAGCTCTCCAATATCCCCAAGGGGTCCTGGATTGCGAGAGGGCGCAGGCCAGGCTGAGGGACCCCACTGGTGCACAAATCCATGCATCAGGCCTCTAGTCTACACTAATAAAAGAGAAACATACAAATTGGTGTCACTCCGCTACGCCCACCAGCCAATCAGAGTGACTATGCAAATTAATCCAACAAAGATGGCGGTTAATTTGCATACGCAGGCATGGAGCGAAGACTGAAGACTGAAGACTGAAGACTGAAGCCAAGCCTTGCTGTGGCCGAACCAAAGGCCTGGGTTCCGGGTGCGAATCTTCGTGCAACGGGCTTCTAGTTATATAATAAAAGACCTGAACAAAGTGATGATAATTGAAAACTTATAAGACTAAGTCCATGATTTTGCCTAGCATTCCAATGGTTGGTTCAAGAAATACTCTTTGGCACCCTCTAAGTAAAAAGCTTCATGCTATGTTCTATGGGGAATAGATACCAAGCCTTGCTTTCAAATTGCTTAGAGATTGCAGCTCGATATCTGGCTTCTAAGGCTGGAAGAAACTTAGAGACATATAAAAATTCTCAGGCACTTCTGCACATTATAATGGGTGAAGATCTGTATGAGACTTGATGACAACCCTGAGTCTTACATTTCCAGGACAACAGGAACTGTCAAGGTTATAGATCTTAGGATGCTGTCATTTTTTTTCTTCTGTTCCTCTCCTAGCAACAGATGCGGTTACAGAAAATGCTTTAGAAATTGGGGTTCATTAGCTATTTTAAAAGGTGAAAAAATTTATAAAGGATGAAAATTGCACCCAAAAATATCTCAAGGCTATGAAAACCACTGAGAATCTTTGAGTTCTGTGTTTAAGATCTTCAAATAATGTGTAATCGGAAAGGAGATCGCCATCACATAATGAGCTTCACTCCTGCCAAGGGAGAAAGTCTATTACACACGCACATTTATGTCCCCTGTTTGTAGGCGGAAACATTTCCTATCATAGGAATATTTTTAAAGGGTTCATATCTTATCTTTGAGACTTGTATTTGTTTATTGACAATTTTACAAAAGTTTGGGGTTAAGAAAAAGGTTATTTCAAGAACATATAAGAATTATTTGATTCAGTTTGGGGTTAAGAGAAAGGTTATTTCAAGGACAAATGAGAATTATTCTAAATTATGTCCAGATAACAAAGCCAAAATATGAATGAGGAGAAATCTCAAATTTCATCTGAAGTTGCTGGATATCTTTTCTATTTCAAATAGAATGGCACTGAATAGCAAGTAGTCTGAAAAGAAAACCATAATTTATGCTCTGAATCTTTGACAAATTAGGAATAGTGCCTGTTACACTATGCAGGTCACAGCCTGTCAGGTAAGCATTTCTTACTGTGTGGCAGAGACAATGCATACATTAGCTATGTAAATGTGAAATCTACACACAATTTCCAGGTTAGAATATATTTGAAGAATATGGTCATAAATAATGTGTAGTAATACCAAGCCTGATTCTGCAATGTCTGTGCGCCCACAAATTATTTATAAGGAATGCAAAACAAATCTTTTAGATAGATCTAATGAACTAATGTATGATATCACTAGGAATTAATGTAGAAAGTAGTAATAGGTTATTTCTTGCTAACAAATGAAACTCCTAAATCTTAAATATTAGTTACAAAAATGAGTTAGAAAACAGATTTCTCAAGTTATTTAATGTTGGGTGGCTTTTCATTATGTTTTTCTCTCCTTCCTTTTCTACATATCACATCCAGCCAAGATATTTTTAAGTTGGGGAACAAATAAATGATCATGGATAAATGATGTGCAATTGTTGCTGATCAGCAAATCTAGCAGGGACTTGGTTTTCACGAAATAATTTAAAAGTACCAACCATGTATCTAATGCATCTTCCTTCAGGTTGAGTAAAAAACAAAACATGTCACAGTCAAGAAATAATTCAAGGTCTAAAAAAAGACAATTAGCCTCTACCCTCAGTTTTGCCACTATACGGTCTGGGTGGATGAAGCTGAGCAAGTAGTATAACTTGCCTCCAAGCTCCATTCTTTATCTGTAAAATGGGAACAATAGCTGGTCTGCCTAGCTCATAGGTTGACATGAGGAGTAAATAAGGCAACAGATATGAAACTGTTTTGTAAGTTGTAGAAGAATCACTACATGGAGAGAATAAAAATCTGATTTCCTGATAGTCAATGCTTTTTTAACCAATTCTTGAAATATGAATATGCATGGCATGTGAATACTTATGTGTAAGCATATACACAGGTAAAAGCATAAAAGGGCAATTGTATATGTTGCCAGCTTTTTAAGACTTTCATCAATATTTGAACTCTGCCCTCATTTTCAATGTTCTATTCCTCTGATCTAACTATTTAAAACAACGTGCCAGAGTATGTGTTAGAGGAAGGAGTGGGTATAAATATAAGTCCTCCTGCATACGCCAGCCAACTTCCAGCTATTTGGATTTTAATCTAAGGGTTCTCAATTAGCTATTGATCTGATGATGGCTAAATCTTGGGGGCGGGGGGTGGGGGTTGACAATTATTCACATTTTCCTGGTTATAGGCTCTTTCAGTTTATCAAAGTGTGCTATAATTGGCCACACAGACACCTTTAAAATGAAGAGTTAGCCAAAATGGTTGAATTTTACTTAAGGGACATGCGGGTATGGTCACAGTGGTGTCCAGAGAAATGCTGGCTAAGCAAGGAGAGGCGAGAAGGGACAATGAATGCTTCCCCAAGGGCCTTTCTTATCATCTACTCCCTGGCAATAAACACTGACCCACTGTGGTTTAGAAAACATTTTTAAGCTCTAAAGAGAAAATATGTGGAAGAGAACATGTGGATTTTGAGTTGCTTAGTAAGGAGAAATCAAGGTTTTACATCTGCAAGGAATTTTTATCCATCTTGAAAAAAAAAAGGTCTATTTGTTGGTGAGGAAAAATATAGTATGTATTTTTTCAAATTTTTAAATAAAGCCATGCTTAATTTTTCAAGTGAGGAGGACATAATACTACAATATATATTCAGAAGTGAGGAAGAATCCAACATTTCACTAGCATCTGAAATAAGTGCTAGATAACTGGGGGATCTATCATAGTGGAGAGAGGAAAGAGGGGACTTCAGTTTAGTCCACTGTTAAAGTCATAATCCTTGGTATTAAGGGGGAATGGAGCTCCCTGTAAGCACTTCCTTACAGACAATCATAAAACATAATTTTCCTCTTTCACACTCTACAAAAAGGACAAAAACAAACAGGAATTGAATAACCATCAACCATCAAGAGAATCTGAAAAATGAATTATCTCTTTTTTAAAAACAAACAAACAAACCCAAGACCAATTTACCTTTTTTCTTGGCTTTAAAAGTAAAGTAGCACTGCAACTAAATCCTAAATCAGTATAATCTCTCCAGGACAGGCTACATCAGGAAAAGTATCTCTTCTTCATGATCCTAAAATCCATGCTCATTCATTTACTTAACAAGTATTTCCTGGCACCTATTATGTTACGGGCTTCTTGCAAGTGCGAGAGATAGTAAGACAAATAATACACAGATTGCAAGTAAATGACTTCACAGACTAATAGAGACTCATCTATAATAATAAAAGCATAATATGCTAATTAGATCGGATGTCCTTCTGGACGAAGCCACAGTGGCGGGAGCAAGGCAGAGGCAGCTGCTGCTGCGGCAGGGGCCGAGCCCCTTGCACGAATTTCGTGTATCGGGCCCCTAGTGAAATGATAATTATAATGGAATCAGGTAAGTGCAACAGCAGCACAAAAAAGGACTCCTGATCTGAATGGGGAGACTGAGAGGTAATATCTGAGCTGAGTTCTAATTGGTAACTGAGAAGTTGCCACGTTTTAAAGATGGGGGACTGGATGCGAACAACTGCTACTCCTTCCTGAAACCTCACTAAAAGACAGTAAAGGGTCCTTTAAAAGGCTAAACCAAAAGACCCACGGAAACAGGACAGATGACAACATCAAAATTTGGGAAACTGGAAAGCAGAAGGATGAGTTGCAAGTAACCTAGCACACACCAAAACACTGGGTCCTGAGTCAGCAGTGGCGTGAGCTGAAAGAGACGCAGAAATTACTAGTGCTAGATGTTTTCTGAAGTTAGGGAGATGAGACTGAAAACAGAGACTCTTTGTTGAAGTCTACTTAAGAAGCTTTCTTCACGTCTATGCAGTTCATCACAGGGCCTCATCACACCAGTAAGACTGGAGGTTTATTCTTCAGAGATACCAGACACATTTGTGGGCAGGGCACTATGTTGAAAATAGGGATGAATATTTAAAAAAAAAAAAAAAAGCCGAAACCGGTTTGGCTCAGTGGATAGAGCGTCGGCCTGCGGACTGAAGGGTCCCAGGTTCGATTCCGGTCAAGGGCATGTACCTTGGTTGTGGGCACATCCCCAGTGGGGGGTGTGCAGGAGGCAGCTGATCGATGTTTCTCTCTCATCGATGTTTCTAACTCTCTATCTCTCTCCCTTCCTCTCTGTAAAAAATCAATAAAATATATTTTTTTAAAAAATCAATGGAAAAATATCCTCAGGTGAGGATTTAAAAAAATAGAAATAATCAAAAGGAAAAATGGAAAATGTATTGGAAAATTAAAATATAATAGCAGAGCTGAAAGACCAATGAAAGATTTGGAAGATAAAGCTGAGGAAATCCCTTAGGAGGTAGAGCCAAAAGGCAAATAAATAGAAAATAGAAGCAAAAAAGAAAAGAAAATAGAAAACTAGAGGATCTGTCCAGAATGTTTAATGACATGATAGAGGCATTCCAGAAAGAGAATAGAGAAAATGGGCATGGGAATGGAATACATCCTCAGTGACATAATTCAGTAAAATTTCCTGGACCTTCAGAATACAAGTTGCCAGTGGAAGAGCCCACTGAGGTTCTATCACAAAACAATGCACATCATCATGAAATTCCAGTCCCACTAATATGTAAGTAACAAAAGTTTTCCTGGAAAGGGTCAAGCATTAGAATGGCCTTGGTCTTCTCAGGCTATACTGGGGGCTAGAAGGCACTGGAGCCCTGCCTTCTGATTGTGAGGGAAACATTTCCAACTTAACATTCTTATACACAATCAACCTATCAATCAAGAGGGTAGAATTAAGACATTTGCAGACTAACAAAGTCTCAAGACTTTTTTTTCTACTTGGGAAAATTATTCGAGGATGCTCTCTTCCAAATAACAACAAAAATGACAAAAGTGGAGGAGGAGTTCAGGGAAATACCAAGAAAGAGGAACCTGTAAAATAAAGGAAGCAGGAGCAGGAAAGCAAGAATGAGGGAGAGGGAGATCCCAGCGCACCAGCTGTGCAGCTGGACCAAAGAGCAGCCAGTCCAGATTAGAACAGGACAGAGGCTCCAGGAAAGATTTCTGCAAATACATTTAAACTGATGGAAAACTTAATGGGTCTGAATGTGTTGAAAAAAGGGTTACATAAGTAGGGGAGAAACAAATACTTAGAACAGAAAGCAAATGAAAAAGCAAGGAAATTATTAATTCCAGGGAAAACAAAAACTTAGTATAGAAAGGAAAAGAAATTACGGTACAGTACCTGAGTCAGCTGTGCATGGTTTTACATAATCAATATGATAAACTGTGCATATCGACCCAACCAAAATCAAAAATAACAACTTAGTCTTCCCCTGTGTTAAGTCGAGATATAATGCCTAAAATGGGAAAGTCAAGAGCTGGCCTGTTATGTAAAAATACGAAAAATTCTGAAAGAATCAGCTAGAACAGAATCCCTGTTGTGACCACGAACAGCAGAAACCCACACAATAGGGGATATGTGACGTCAATGACTTCTTGGGTGAGCAAAAACAGATCTGTATTTTTCTAAGCCGCTAAAACTCAGCGTTTTTCTTGTGTGTAATGAAACCCATTCCTAAATGACAGGAATTCCAGGAAGCAGATTTTCTGGTTGATATTGTTTACGGAAATTCTCTACTTTTATAAATTTTTAATCTCACAATTCACACCAACAGGGACCATTCAATTATCCTGATGTTACCAACCACCCTTCTTTAGTCATTTTCCCCTCCGAGGCACCCTATTCCCCAACACTCGTGTGCTTACTTTCCTTCTCCTCTGCTGACATGCCCGGGGCCTCCTCTGTGCTCATGCGTACATTTACTCTGCCCTTTGCCCCAAGCGTTATGAAATCAATTACTTATTACACTACTAAGTAATGTCATTTCCTCTCATCCTTTTGTCACTTGGGCTTTGAAAGCAACAGCTCATCCATCTTCTTTTCAGAGCAAGACCCAAATAAGTAGGTCTTAAAATCATCATGACCTCAAGCTAGGTCTAATCAACTGGAACCAGAGGAAGGAGGAGAAGACATCTGTGTCAGTTTCGTGCATACGTTGGAATTATTTTCTTTGGCAGAAACATGTCACATTCTTTCTTTGTGACAGTCAGCAGAGCCGATCACAGGGCTACACAGGGGGCCGGTGATGGAGCTCGACAACCTGGCAACCTCACCATTATCCCAGCGCCCCTGGTCGCAGCACTGCCGGAGCCAGATTACCCCTCTCTCCAGGAGGAAAGCTCACATCTTCTGCATGGATTACAGTGCACTCACAGTGTCTGGTTCAAAGAAGAAATATCAGGCATTGTGGCAATGATAACAATGCCAGTAAGACACTCATGACACTGGGAGTGTTAATTTTTTTCTTCCCTCTCCCCCAGTCTTTAGAAAACTGACATATATAAATATATCATGATTTTTCTTCTTTTTTTTGCTTCCAAACAAGCAAGGGACTGACTTTCCTTGCTATGTATTAAGCTATAATATCTTTCTTTTCTTGATCTGGACTAAAAAAGAAAGATAACCAGGCCCATTCTCCCACAGTTAGTTATTTTTTACAGTTATTATTGCAAATGAATAAACTTTTTTGACTCAACATGAATGTTCAATTACTCTATTTTAAAATATTGTAGCAAAAAGTATTTTAAAATAAATTGTAGTTATTAATTCACATGTTACTACTTAAAGAATATACCAGAATTGTAAGCTTGAAGTAACTGTTCTTTCATTATACCTTCTCAGTGTTACTTTCTAAAATATATCCCACTTGTGGGCAACAATAGAAACCAATCATACTTAAATAAAAATAAATTGCTTTTATCTGAAAAATGGCATAGTGCAGAGCAACCCATTATTTTTACCTGGTGCACAGAGTCATACAGGAGGACCTGGGTTTAATCACAAGAGGTACTGTAAAACACATCTGTGACATCCCCTAACCTAACTCACGCCTACATGAGAGATTGGTACATCTCATGAATTAAACATAAGAGCTGATTTATGTTCGGTTATCCCTCATATCAAAAACTACAGTAGCAGAGCTGTGTCACTGTGAATTCATTTAATGATATTGATGAGACAGCCAGCACAGAGACTGCAAAGTAACCGCCAGTGCATAGCACGAACCTATAAATCACTTCTGCAGAGTGGCTGCGCAATAAATAACAAGTCATTAATTCACGGTAAGTTATGCTAAGAAGCTCAAACTACATATGTACCAGATTGTAAATAAATGCCTCTGGTACAATATTCGAAACAGGCTATGTTTGGCATTAAAACAATTTTATAAGAGCAAAAATTCATTGAGCAGAATTAATTCATTGTGGATTTCCCTTGGCAAACATAAACTAACATAGATTTTTTTTTTGTAAAAAATTGACTCCTAAACTTCTTCCATCTAGAGGAAACACATTTCAGGTATTAATTCCAAAAGAATTTTTTAGTGCCCAAATTATGAACCTATCCAGTGAGTGATATAACGGTACTACCATAAGCCCTTAAATAAGCTAATGGCATTCCGTAAAGAGTAAACTAGTGAGTATGAGGCTGGTTATTCAAATGGTTTTGTCCTGTTACAGCCACAGGGGCAGCTGTGACCACAGACACTGCTTTCTTATGTGAATCAGAAAACATGTGAGTTCAAGTGACTTTCACTAACCTCCTTCTTCTCAATCAGGTACGGCCTAGTGAGTGTTCCCCAACCATCCTGTCTCCCCAGGCCCTCAGAAATGAGAAATGAGTCCCTGGAGCTGCCCGGGGTGACACCATCTGGCCCCACCTGACCCTTGTGCAGATCCCATGCCACACATTCATCTGTCCTGCCTCCTCCACTCAGAGTCCTGCCTCTGCCACACGGCTGCAAAAGTCTTTCAAACAAATGCGTTTCCAGATCTACTCTTCACAAGTAATCAAGGGGCAATGTCATGGTCACAGTTGGAATAGCAATCTCACTGAAAGTGGTGACTCTAAAGATAAGAACCCCAGGCACTGTGCTTCACACAGGTAAGGGGCACATTTTGAGGGAAAGGGGGCCTTTTATTATTGTAGCCTGTACCTGGTTAGCACTGAATTTTCTTGGGCTGTAGGGTATTTGCATACCTATGACGAAGACTAATCTTTTTTTCTTACTGCTTTGTAATTTGTAATCAAGGAACTCAAAATGAGGCCTTATCGGCAAAAAGTCTTTAGCTGATCCTTTATGCAGAATCTGGACACAAGAGTCCTAAACACAGTAGCATGTTAACTATATTATGTTCCAGCTTATAACTCATTTTCTGCTTAGTATCACCTCAAAGCTTCTTTTATCATTATTACATTCTAATTCCAGCTTATCTACTATCAGGGTTTCACATTACTTCCTCTCTAGGTAAATTTACTTGCATTTTTAAGCTTCAATTTTCCAGTCGTTATTTCCTACTTCTAACATTCTATGGACCTTTTGTGTTTGTCTTGTTCCTCACTGGTGTTAAGTAACAAACACCTCTCCACTTAGCATCATCTGAGAATTCAATTAACTTGCTGTTTTCCCTTGTTGCAGGTGAATAATGAAGATGTTAAAGTAGATGTGACATTAGTCTCCCTGGAAGGTCACTGGAAACCTGTTCTCTTGCAACATACATGACCAGTTATCCTCTATGATCCTGTGATCAGTTTTTTGTTGTTGTCATTGTTGTTTTGTTTCGTTGCTACATCCACATCCCTATCAATTTGAAGTCTCTCAGTAAAACTGCATGGGGATTGAGAAAAGACAACAGACAAGGAACAATGCTTTGTTTCTTTAGGTTACTGACACCCAGGAATAGCAAGAAGGCATACACTTTATCATTTTCTTTTAAATAAAAGTAAATATCGTCAGATGGGGAACTGAGGCAGAAAGACAATGACATCAGAACTTTAACAAGTCAATCTAGCTACCTTTGTCTTGACTTAAGGGAAAAATACATATTATTTTTTAAAAGTCAATACACACACACACACACACACACACAAATATGCTTCATTATTTGAACATAGTTGGAAAATCGAATTTTCCACATAAGCAAATTTTCCAGATTAGTCCAAAAAAGCTGAAGCTTATGCCATGAGCACAGTAAGAAAATCCTAAACTTTGAGTACAAATAATATATCAGGAAGAAGGCCTCTGGGAAAAGAAAGAAGGCTTGGAGATCTCTGTTCTATATATTTTTCTCATCTTCCTTTTCTCTATTTTTCTACAGTTTTGACTCCTTTAATGGATCAGAAGACCATGTTTCTTTTACTTAAAATTTTTAATTTATCTTGCTCCCCAATAGTGCTTTCTCTTAACACTCAAACCAGTAATTATTGATCCCTATTTCCATATAAGTAGACTATAGTATTTTTAAGTACAAGTTCCTTTTTTTTCTTTTCTTCTTCTACCTTTACATATAGTGATACTCAACTTTGTGTGGTTATCAGAAAAGCATTAAGAACCCAAACTGACCCAGGCTAAATCTGAGCTGTAGTGCTGCCTCTTCTAGCTATATGAACTAGCTGTGTAATGAACATGATATTTAAGTGCTCAGGCCTCTGATTCTTCATTTGTGAAATGGGTAATAATATTGCTTATTTCATAAGATTTTTGTGAGATTAAATAAGCATAATAAGGTAAGACACCTAGCATAGTGGATAGCATACCAAAAGACACTAAAGCTTTTTTTCTGATTTGGAAATTTGTCCTGATTGACTTATAAACAAATGAAGATTAAATTTTGTATATTTATTAGTTAGTTCTATACAGTTAACAAATGACCTTATTGAAAAGAATACAGTTACCTGAACTTGAGCCTTTCCAGAAAACCCAGAATATAAGTCCATGTAGCTTAATAAATCCAAATAAAATATCACCATATTCAACAGTAATCTAGTAAGTGTAATGTTTAACTGTCTTTGCTGCAATTTTAACATGTGAAGAAAAAAGAGAGAACAGAATATTGGAACTCAGCCTGTAACGCCCTCTAAGGAACCAGAAGACCAATGAGCTGAAGGACCTGTAGTGTGGTGAAGAGAGAAGTAGACTCGGGTTCTCCAGTGAGCTGCCACCATCTAGGTTGGAAACAGTGAATTAACCTCTCCGAGTCTGAGTTTCTTCATCTTTAAAATGAAAGATTGGATTTTTTTAGCTACCTTTAGAACTTTAAAGTTATGCTATGCTGAGAAAACTTTGTTCATATCAATACACCTACTTGACAATGTTTCCCAAAAGGTAGCATTATTCAAGTTAATTTATACATCTTTAACTGTCCATAGGAATGGCTAGTTGCAAAGGCAATTAGGGATGGAAGTGCAGAGAAAAACATAAGCAATCTGTACAATAAAATACATAATGTATGTTGGAATCTTCCTGTGTTATTTTCCATTATTGATTTTCAGCTGTCCAATGGTTATATATTAAGCAACTTAATATGTTGAAAAGATTTGTTCATGAAAGTGATTGAATTCTTAGAAATGCAGACAAATACTATTACAGAGCTACTTCTGAGTTGATTTTGCTATAGAAAATTTCCCATTTTCAAATATTTGGGAAATTAAACTCTCATATCATATTTTGATTAATATTTGACCTTGGAAAGTTTTACACATTTCATGAAGACATACAAAATTTTCACTCTTTCCAGGGAAATGAATCAAATCTTTACCCATGTGTTGAAGTTTCTAAGACTAGCAGTTGGGTAGATGTAATTTGCCTCAGATATAAAGTAAAATCATGAGTTTGACTTGAGGTATCAAGTGAAAAGTAATTATTTATGAAAGTTTAAACACATATCATTATTATATTTTCTGCAATTTTATTAATTTAAACATCTGATTTGCCAGCTATTCATACTTCTTGGTCAAATACTGTTATTGGACATTTTGACAATTTTACACTTAAAAATAAAACTGTGGATTAGCATTACGGGTTGTGGAAGTCATATTTTTGAACTGGCGCAGATGCAACAACTGTGCTATAGTAATATCAGCTTTGGTAATCCCTTTGTAAGTCAAGTGTATAAACCCAAAGACTTTTTTAAATTGGCATACCGAAGTATGGTACTTTGAGAATCTCCAAGAGAAAACAGCATTTTTTACAGATACTTATTATACAAGTCCATGCTCATCCCTACTGTTGCTATGCTGAAAAGCTCTGTATAAATGGATATGAAACAACAAAAATGTATTTCAAAGGTATCTTATATTTAAATCCTGATTAAATCTTTCATTAAAAAACATTATTTTAAGTTATCATGTATAAATGTCCTTTAAGTTGAAGTGTTACTATGTCAAGTCCTCTAAAAAAAAAAGGCGCTTCCATTGCTCTAAATTTTCATCTTCATTTCTTCAATGTAGAATTAGCAAAAAGGGGCTATAGCTTTCAAGATAGGTCTCACTACATTAAAAATCAAGAAAATATAAATCATCTTTTAATTTGCATAAAAAGATCATATGCAGAAAGTTATCTCCCCCTGCTCAAAAAAAAAAAAAAAAGAAAACACAAAATTATTTATAGTGGTTATTCAGAGCTACTTTCTCTGGAAACACACACACACACACACACACACACACACACACACACACACACACATTTTCTTCCAATATCTTTCCTTTAGCATTAACATACTATAAGCTCCACCAAAAATAATTTTATCTAACATTGCAACCACTATTCCAGGGATTGTTGCCTGTGAGACTATTATTGTCTCTTCTCTTTCCAAGCCCTTGAGAGGCTTCCCAGAATTTGGGGAGCTCATGTAAGCCACAATAACACGTTTTTATTTCTTCAAGATACAGTCCATAATTGCTCCTTGAGGTTTCCTCTTAGAATAGAACTGATAACTAACTCATAGACCATTATTTTGTAATAACAGCTCAAGTTATTTTCCCTTATTTATATTTATTTAAATTTGTGTACATATTGATACTGATTTTGCCAGTCTTCTGTTCATTCATTTTCCCCCCACAATTTTTTTAAATTTCTTTATTTATTAAGGTATTACATATGTGTCCTTATCCCCCATTACTCCCCAACCCCCCTCACTTATGCCCTCACCCTCCTGTTGTCTGTGCCCATTGGTTAGGCTTATATGCACACATACAAGTCCTTTGATTGATCTCTCCCCTTTAGCCCCACTCTCCGCTACCTTCCCTCTGAGGTTTGACAGTCTGATCGATGCTTCTCTGTCTCTGGATCTGTTTTTGTTCATCAGTTTATGTTGTTCATTATATTCCACAAGTGAGTGAGATCATGTGATATTTATCTTTCTCTGACTGGCTTATTTCACTTAGCATAATGCTCTCCAGTTCCATCCATGCTGTTGCAAATGGTAAGAATTCCTTCTTTTTTACCACTGTATAGTATTCCATTGTGTAGATGTACCACAGTTTTTTAATCCATTCATCTGCTGATGGGCACTTAGGCTGTTTCCAAATCTTAGCTATGGTGAATTGTGCTGCTATGAACATAGGGGTGCATAGAACCTTTCTGATTGGTGTTTCTAGCTTCTTGGGATATATTCCTAGAAGTGGGATCACTGGGTCAAATGAGAGTTCCATTTTTAGTTTTTTGAGGAAACTCCATACTGCTCTCCACAGTGGCTGCACCAGTCTGCATTCCCACCAGCAGTGCACGAGGGTTCCTTTTTCTCCGCATCCTGGCCAACACTTCTCGTTTGTTGATTTGTTGATGATAGCTATTCTGACAGGTGTGAGATGGTACCTCATTGTTGTTTTGATTTGCTTCTCCCGGATAATTAGTGACTTTGAGCATGTTTTCATAAGTCTCTTGGCCTTTCTTCTGTCTTCTTTCGAAAAGTACCTATTTAGGTCCTTTGCCCATTTTTTGATTGGGTTATCTTTCTTTTGTTAAGTTGTATGAGTTCACTGTAAATGTTGGAGATTAAACCCTTACCGGTGATAACATTTGCAAATATGTTCTTCCATGCAGTGGGCTTTCTTGTTGTTTTGTTTCTTGTTGTTTCTTGATGGTTTCCTTTGCTATGCAAAAGCTTTTTATTTTGATGTAGGTCCATTTGTTTATTTTCTCTTTAGTTTCAAGTGCCCTAGGAGCAGTATCAGTGAAGAAATTCCTTCGGCATATGTCTGAGATTTTGCTGCCTGTGGATTCCTGTAGTATTTTTATGGTTTCCCATCCTATGTTTATCCATTTTGAGTTTATTTTTGTGTATGGTGTAAGTTGGTGTTCTAGTTTCATTTTTTTTTGCATGTATCTGTCCAATTTCCCCAACACCATTTATTGAAGAGACTGTCTTGACTCCATTGTATGTTCATGCCTCCTTTGTCGAATATTAATTGGGCATATTGGTTTGGGTCGATTTCTGGGTTCTCTATGCTATTCCATTGATCTATATCTCTGTTCTTGTGCCAGTACCAGGCTGTTTTGAGAACAGTGGCTTTGTAATACAGCTTGATATCTGGTATTGAGATCCCACCTACTTTGTTCTTCTTTCTCAGGATTGCTGTAGCTATTCGGGGTCTTTTTTTATTCCAGATGAATTTTTGGAAAGTTCTTTCCAGGTCTGTGAAATATGTCATTGGTATTTTAATGGGGATTGCATTGAATCTATAGATTGCTTTGGGTAGTATGGACATTTTGATGATGTTGGTTCTACCAATCCATGAACACGGTATGTTCTTCCATCTGTTTATGTCTTCCTCTATCTTTTTTTTCAATGTCCTATAGTTTTCCATGTATAGGTCTTTTACCTCCTTAGTTAAGTTTATTCCTAGGTATCTTAATTTTTTTGGTGCGATGGTAAATAAGATTGCTTTTTTAGTCTCTCTTTCTGTAAGTTCACTATTGGTGTATAGAAATGCCATAGATTTCTTGGCGTTAATTTTGTATCCTGCTACATTGCCGAATTCATTTATTAAGTCTAATAATTTTTTGATGGAGTCTTTAGGGTTTCCTATGTATAGTATCATGTCATCTGCAAATAAGGACAGTTTTACTTCTTCTTTTCCAATTTGGATGCCTTTTATTTCTTCTTCTTGTCTGATCACAATGGCTAGTACTTCCAGTACTATGTCAAACAGGAGTGGTGAGAGTGGGCATCCCTTTCTTGTTCCTGTTCTTAGGGGAAATGGTTTTAGTTTTTGTCCATTGAGTATGATGTTGACTGTGGGTTTGTCATATATGGCTTTTATTATGTTGAGGTATGATCCTTCTATTCCCACCTTGCTGAGAGTTTTTATCAAGAAAGGGTGTTAGGTTTTGTCAAAGGGTTTTTTTGCATCAATTGATATGATTATGTGATTTTCATCTCTCAATTTGTTTATGTGATGTATCACGTTATTTGATTTGTGGATATTGTACCATCCTTGCATCCCCGGAATAAATCCTACTTGGTCATGGTGTATGATCTTTCTGATGTACTGCTGGATCCGATTTGCTAGAATTTTGTTGAGGATCTATAAATATAGCATCTATATTTATGAGGTATATTGGCCTATAATTCTCTTTCATTCTATTGTCTTTATCTGGTTTTGGTATTAGGGTGATGCTGGCTTCATAGAATGCTGCTCATTCATTTTTATAAGATCACCCTACCACTTACTTACATCTAGTTAACATTTCACTCCTTTGGAAGAATCTAGTAGTGTTAACCATAAACTCGAATATTTCACTGTGAATTCTCACTTCTACGTGATTTATAAATCAATGAGTTGAGACCAAAGGCAGACAAATATTCAAAGCAGCAGGCCAAGATTCTAAATATGTAGCCAGCCTTTTCTATTTGAGGTCATGACCTGCTTTTAATATAGTAAAGGTGCAAAATACTCTTTACCCAGGTGAAAAAGACATTAGTTTAAAGATTCTTCTACATGGTTAAAATGGGCAATATTATCATGCTCACATTTGTGTGTGTATAAGCCATGTGATCTAAGAATTTAGTCTGTATGATTTCTTTGGAAAAGCTCAATTCAAAGCAGCAGGCCAAGATTCTAAATATGTAGCCAGCCTTTTCTATTTGAGGTGATGACCTGCTTTTAATATAGTAAAGGTGAAAAATACTCTTTACCCAGGTGAAAAAGACATTAGTTTAAAGATTCTTCTACATGGTTAAAATGGGCAATATTATCATGCTCACATTTGTGTGTGTAATAAGCCATGTGATCTAAGAATTAGTCTGTAGGATTTCCTTTGGAAAAAGCTCAAGGATATATAAATTAAGAATTTACTTTCCCAGTATAGACTAAATAGAATATGAAATAAGGTACAGACAATGATAATGTTTTAAGAAAATACCATTAATAGAAAAATGTGTATGTCATCATCTACATATATAAAAGCCAAACAACTGGAATGCCAGAACAACCGGTCACTATGACGCACCCTGCAGCCAGCCAACCGGCCCAATCGGAGGGCGGCCCCTCCCCCCAGCCAACCCCAGCCAGATCAGGGGTGGGACTGGCCAGCTAACCTCCCACAGCCTCTCCGCCCCTGCAGGCCCGGCCCCCAATTGGTCCCCACCCTGATCAGGGGCAGAGCCAGCCGGCCAACCTCCCATGTCCCTTCTCCTCCACCCGCCTGGCCCGATTGGCCCCCATGGGGCGGGTGGGGGGGGCAGCACGACCCCACTTGTGCACGAATTCATGCACCGGGCCTCTAGTTTGTGATAATTTTAAAGACCTATAATCATTAAATAAGAATTTAGAAAGTGAATATCTTCAGAATATAATAAAGCTAACTTTCATTTACTGGTGAAATTTACATTCTCTCTGTTTTCCTTACAAATATAAAATGAGAATGTCTCATTCAAATTATACATGTGAAATAACAATGATTTTTTGAAAAAGCATAAACACAAACTAAGAGGTTCACTCATTACGGGTTAGTTAGTTGCAAGGCTATGTATTCCAGGGAGCTTTGGAAAAGGGACAGAATGTGTTGCTTTTCCATTGAATTGGTTTGCCTTATAAAATAAATTTATTAAAATTTCAAAATAGAACAACTTAACAACAGAACAAAAATTATTGTAATGAGAAAGACAATGTTTTCTTAAAGTGATGACTAGGTAATTAGAACAATGACAAGGAAACTGCCATTTCTCTTAACCCGTGAACAACTATCAAACATCACTTTATAGGACTATTACGGTTAAAAGTTGAAATGTTAACTATCATTAGTCTTTTTGATGCTGGCCTTTGCACAAAAATTATAATATGACTTTATTTTAATAAGGATGACTTCATAGCTTAGCTTTTCATTTTAATCAGGTTGACTTCCTAATTAACTCTACTATGACAATAATATATTTTCATAATTAGGACTATGCAAAGATCATTAGCTATAAAGTGGTTATCAAAGCTGTTACAACAGTGAGCATTGGAAATAAACAAAATGTCCAGAAATAAGGGGCTGATTAAATACATTAGAGTACAGCCATAGAATAGAATACTATCCAGATATTGTAGATATTATGTATTAATATTTATAATGTAATGTTAGGTTTTAAAAAGCAAGGTTAGAACACTGAATTCATGGTAGAACCCCAATTTTATAAAAAATAAAATTGAACCAACAGGGTGAGATAACAGGGGGTTTACAGTTATTTGTATGGAAAATAATACAATAATTAATAAATAATAATACAAGAACAAACTGTTTTGCATACTCACAACTGTAAACCTACTTTTGCCCCACTCTATATACATACATCTGGAGAAATACACTCCAAGATACTTAGTATTCTTATTTCTGGGATAATAGGAACATGTATGTATATGTGTGTGTGTGTGTGTGTGTAAGTATGAATGTGTGTACATGTTTTCTTCAATAAATAAGCATTGCTTTTACAATCATAAAATAAAATTATTTTAAAACACTTAAAAAGAAGTAGTATTTACTGTCAGGTTTAAATGTAAAAAAACAATGCCTAGTTGAGGCATATATTTGTTTACTGTCATTCTTTTAAATTATAAATCCAAATTAAGGCATTTTGGATTCTGACCCAAAAGTGAAATATAGAAAGCTAAAAATAACTTGACATTTTAACAAAAAACAAACTCAGAAATACAATGTCTGAAACAAGCCACAAGAAAAAAAAGTATATATTCCATATACAACTCTTGGATTGAAAAATATTAATATGTATTTTTTCAAAGTCTTTTTAGGAGTTACCTAAGTGCAATATGGAATTGAAATGCAAGAATAAACAGTCCTCAAGAGAAAACTCTGATTCCCTTTGAACTTTGAGAAGAGGTCATCTCAGCTTGCTCTAAGAAAGCCACTGATAAATCTCCCCTTGCTATTTATTTGTATGGGATATCCCATTGCACAACATAACTAAGATCCATTTCAGGAGACAAAGAAACCTATGTTTTAGGAGCAAAATATAAAATTTAAAAGCAGGAATTATTTTTCTTGCCCTGATGACTTAGTATAGTTATTTATACTCTCAGTTTCTTCTAATAGTCTATATTTTCTCTTAAGTCCATACATATTGCTTTAATTCCTTATATCCAAGTTCTTTAAACAGAAATAGACGCCAAACCAATTCTTCTATTTATAAATTCTGATGATAGATAATACAATTGTTCATTTACAAGATTTACAACACAAAAATCTTTGTAAAACTACCCATTTCAACATATACATTTTTATTTCTCCAATGTGGCATTTATTATAAATTAGAAAGTCCAAAAGGTATCAAATATTTATTTTAATTTTTAGAGTTAAATACAACCATCTACAATGTCCTAAGATATGTTTACTTAGATTTCTTTAACAAAGTATGAAAATATTAATAGCATTTCATTTTAACACCAGAAAATAATGAATGTCATAGTTGGTATAATATTTAAAAGACTTGATGTTTTCACCTAATGTGATTGTAGGTACATTTTTCTGTTCCATATTTCCCTCTCCCACACAGAATGATTCCATGCCAAATCCCTTAAATTCCTCTTTTGAAGTTTAAAATTAATTCCCATGGTTGCTCTTCTATAATCCCCCATCTTTTGAAAAATGCAAAATATGCTTATACTATTAGAGAAACCAGATGAAATCCTAAATATCCTATGTGAGCATGTGCTGTGCTTTCAAAAGAAAAGCCACTCACTCATTCTCAAAAAAAGCTGTTCATCAAGGCATCTAATTTTATAATTAATATGAACAAGGTAACATTTTGCTTTAAGTACCCATTCATAATGTTAAATCAATGTTAAATTATAACGAACTTCCATGGAAACACACAAGACATGTGCATCGGTTCTAATGAAATTCATACTGAATGGCAAATGAATTCTTAATAATGAGGCACTTGTGTTATCCAGAACTGGGATTGACAAGAACATAACTTAGCTACACTTTCTAAATAATATTATAGCAAGTAACGGATAAAGCACATGCATTTTTCAGTTTGGAAGAAAATGATGTTTCCCCGTACCTTTTTAATATAGTCTGTTTCCCATACAGACTTATCAAAGGGTTGGCTCTTTTATAAACTCATCTTGCCCTAACCATCAGAAGTCCATAACAACAGATGCTGGAATAATTAAAAACCTATCATTATTTTTAAAAACTATCACTATAGACTCTTCCATCACATTACAGACGAGGAGAATGAAGGTGGTTTACGGGTGTCCTTGTGTCACTGTACCCACCTCTTTGTGGTTAACGTGTAGGCTTTAATGTGCATCCTTGCACCTCTGCTCCGGCAGGAAGCCTGTCTCTGGGGATCACTTGCAGAAAATAGGACATTGAGTCCATAATTAAAGTAATCTCTTTCCAGGCAGATGCTGCAGTTGGCTCTGTTATCACATATTACAAAAGGCATCTTGAGAGTTATAAAATGTGCAGCAAATAGCTTTGGAGATGAAAAACCGCAATTTTTCATCTAATTTTGATCCATAGACATGTAAGCACTGTATTGCTAGTTTTTGGTTTTGAGCCAAATAACTATTATGGTGCTGCGATGAGCCGGGCAGTAACCAAAATTAAAGAATACTTTAGCTTTTATCCTCAGAGTGAGAAAAGCTCTTTTGTAACCATCTTTGCACTTAGCAAATAAGGATGCCATCTCAAATCTGAGCATTAATGCCTGCAGGCAGATTAAGAAGAAAGGCTTATGTAGCTTAGCCTTACAGTCATACTTTCAATATATTTGCTTAAGTTAAAACCAGGGGTTGATTAAGGAACCAGCCATCTTAGCACCTTTGCAACTACAGTGTACATTTTTTAATTTGAAGCATTTCTGTTTATCTTTCATATACTATTTTAAGACATTGCTCTTTGAAATATGTTAGCCTAGATAACTAGTATGCCCATATTATTCATAATCCCTTCTATAAATACTAGTGGTGGAAACAAATGGAGAAGATTTAACTAATACATTTTTGTTTCTAGCTTAGGACTTGTCAATGTGATAACCAAAACTTGACCTCAATTCTGTGAGGTGCTAAAATGGAGATGGAAATAATTTTGTTTCACATTCATTTCTCAGTAATAAATAAGACAACTTCTGAATGTGAACTGACTCATTTTTAAAGAGGTTATTTTAGAATTCTTAGAATTCCAGAAATTTTGTTGTTTAAATTTTATTTCCTCAAACTGTTTTTTGTGTGTGTATGTTTTTAAAATGTATTTTTATTTACTTGAGATAGAATAGAAACATCAATGATGAGAGAGAATCATTGATTAGCTGCCTCCTGACCAGGAATCGAACTGTGACCTCCTGGTTCATAGGTTGATGCTCAACCACTGAACTACCCCAGCCAGACTCATTGAGCATTCTTATAACTAGTACTTTGAACTCTGCATCTGGTAGACTGCTTGTCTCCATTTCGTTTAGTTCTTTTTCTGGAGTTTTGTCCTTTTTTTTTTTTTAAATTTGGGCCATATTTCTTTGTCTCCTCATTTTGGCTGCTTCCCTGTGTTTGTTTGTATGTATCAGGTAGAGTTGCTACATCTCCCAGTCCTGGTAGAGTTGCCTTATATAGTAGGTGTCCTGTAGGGCCCAGTGGCACAGCCTCCCATTCACCTGAACTGGGTGCTCTAGATGCGCCCCCTGTGTGGTCTATGTGCACCCTCTTCTTGTAGTTGAGCCTTGATTGCTGATGGCATGTCAATGGGAGAGATTTACCCTCAGGCCGATTGGCTGGAAGGACTGGCCATGGCCACCATGGAGGATCTGCTATCCAGGGGCCGACCCCATGGAGCAGAACTCATTTCAGGGGGGCTTGGTGCCCTCTGAGTCCACCCTTTGAGTGTGTTGCTCATGGTGGTGGTTGAATGGTCCTTCAGCATGGTCTGAAGCTGTCGACTGGGTGCACTGGCTCTGGGGTCTCCTGGGAGGTGCAGACCAAGGTCAGCCACCACCAATGCCTTTTCTAGAGCCACTCAGCATGAGCTCCAAAACAATCTGCATACGACTGCTCCTTTGCTGGGTTTGGAGGTACTTCCACAGCCAAGGTATCCCTCCCGATTCTTATGCACCACACATGGGTGTGGGACCACCTGTTCAGCATCTCTGCCCCTCCTACTTGTCTCCATGGCTTCTTCCTTATTTCCTTAGTTATAGGAGTTCTGTTCAACTAGGTTTCAGGTATTCTGAATGATGGCTGTCCCATGGTTTAATTGTAACCCTGAAGTTGTTGTGGAAGGATGCCAGTATCACATTGACCTATTCCACCATCTTGACTGGAAGATTCTTTTCTCAGTTTTGGGGGAGTTTACTTAACGTTAAATTGTCAGTAATTTGGGCACAAATCTGATCTTCTATGTTCCATTTGTATTCTAATATTATTCTAGCATCTCTGTCCAAGCAGTTAAACCTAAATCTACTGGTGATAAGTTTTGCCTTTAATTCACACATCCCTTCCCTATGTAGAATTCACTTTTGACAAGTAATCTATATATATAAAAGCTTAAGTGACTGTTTGACCGTCCGACCAGTACCTATGATGCGCACTGACCACCAGGGAGCAGATGATCAATGCAGGAGCTGCCAAGCTGCGGTGACTTGGCAGCTGTGGTTCTCAGGTGATGCACCCAGAACCAAAGAGGAGGGAGCCAGATTCTGGGGTGCGTCACCCAAGAACTGCCCTCTCACAATATGGGACCCCTCAGGGATGTCCGGAGAGTTTTGGCCTCATCCCTGCAGGCCAGGCCGAGGGACCCCACCGAATCCGTGCACTGGGCCTCTAGTGATATATAATAAGCTTTCAAGGAATGAATCTACATTATAGATATCAAGATGTAATCTAATATGTTCTTCGTATTTCAGAAGTTTAAATCAGTGTCTCTCAATATTCAAAAGAATTAGATAATTCTCTCACACAGAGGTAGATTTCAAAATTACAATAGTAAACACCATAATATGTATCAGTACCATTATAAAAAATAGGTAAGTGATCATTTTAGAGGCAACTGTAGTAAAGTGTCAAAAATTGCCTGCTTGGAACTAGACTACCTTCTGAATCCAAGCTGTCACTCACGGGCAAGTTATTTAATGTCACTGTAAGCTGAAATAATAACAGCACCTACTTCATAGAATTACTTTGAGAATAAAATGAGTGAAAAGATGTAAACGACTTAGAACAGTGACTAGCACATTCTAAATTTTCAAAAATATTATTAATTAATGTTGTAATTGTTATTTTACAATCCCTATTCCCTGGCAGCTTCTCACTAATATTTAGGGCTAGCTGGCTGGAGATTTCCTTCATTCCTTCCTTTTTTCCCTTACTCCCTTGCCTGTCCCTACCTTTTTCCTCTCCCTCCTCTTCCTCTGCCTCCTCCTCCTTCTCTCCTCCTTCTCATTCTCCTCCTCCTCCTTCTTCTTCCATCTCTTCTTTCCATATATCCTCCTCACTCTTAGGATTTTGGGGGGACAATTTACATGCAAGAAGTTTGAATAATTAAGGGCCTCTTTTAACTTGAGGCTTACTTGTCACTAAGGACTAATCAAATATAAAAGTAAGAACAAATTATACTGTCATAAGATCTGGATACTAAGCAGATCTCTGAGTGAAATTATCACTTGAAAAGTTATCAACAGGTGTCAAAAACTAATGATAAAATAAATTTAGTTACTTATCCATTTTTATTTTATTTTATTTTTATTGATTTTAGAGAGGGAGAGAATCTTAAGATTGGCTGCCTCCTGCATGTCCCACACTGGGGATTGAGCCAGCAACCCGGGCATATGCCCTGACTGGGAATTGAACTGTGACCTCCTGGTTCATAGGTCAACGCTCAATCACTGAGTATGCCGGCTGGGCTAGCTATCCATTTTATACATCTGTACCAGGACAGCCAGCAACTTTATTCTCAGGCCATCCTCTCCTCTATGTCTCTCACTTGATTATTTTTAACGAGAAAGGCAGTAAAAAAAGACAGCCCTCATTACTGTGTGGCTAAGTGGTTTAGCTATAAAACCTGTTTTATTTATACAGCATGCTCTTCTCTGGGAAAGGCACACACAGCACATGATGTAATTGGGATTTCAGTTCAAATGTTCCATAATTCTTACTACAAGATTTTAAAAAAGGACTTAAATAGATAAGTGGGTTTTTTAATCATACACGGCTGTTCTAATATGAAATTACAGAATTGGGTGCAGTGTCGATTCAACTGCCACTTTAGAGAGACCGTACATGTGGTAAATGATAGATATTAGTAGCTGGGTTCTTCAAATCCAAGACACAATCAATTGTAAGACATTAAGAAATAAAGTAAATGCTGTCAATTATGATTATAATCTCTTCTTTTGAGATTCCAAAACATTTTTTAAAAATCAGTATTTCAGAATCAATGAAATATGATATCATTATGAGCTATTAAGGAAATTTTATTGAGGGCCTTCTATCATCTGTATTACAGTATTAGGACCTGTTAGGTACATAAAAATAGCTAACACAGTCCCTGCCCTTGGGGGATTTAAAATCCAGTTAAAAAGGAAAATACACTTGTAAAGAAATTAAATAATGTATGAAGTAACTAACGATAAGAAGTTATTCAAAATATATGACTAAAGCATATAAGCATGGCTGAAGTTTAATTTTTAAAAAGCTATTCTTCCTACTTTAAAACGTGAAACTTTTAATTTTTGAGGTTAGTCAGAAAAAAAGAGAATCATGATCTATTTACATTCAAATGCCATAAGGTTATGTGTTATTTTATTTTTGCTGAATGTTTAAAATTTATGGTGAACATTAGCAATCCCCTTCAAGTATTGCTGGGCACATACTAATTACAGGTTTTAACTCATATATAGCTCTACTCAACACATAATAAATAGTGTAGTATGGAACAAAGGTAAAACATTGCAAGACTTTATTTTGGAAATTTTCAGATAAATTGTTTCAGTGGTCCATGTTCAATCTTCAGTTTTCCTGTAGTCTCTCACAAGGTAGTTAGGAAAGGAGATTAACAAAAGCATCTTGCCCACATAAGAAGCAGCTACTCCATGCAAAGCTCAACGTAGTCATGGCTCATGTGAAGCAGAGACTTAATGCTATTAAGAATAGCAAAAAGTGCAAATTGCATCATAAAAATTTTGTTGGGAAATACAAGTGAGAGTGTGTATTCTTTGCAGAGAGTAAAAATTACTTCTGAGAAAACTGTATTTTTCTGACCAACTGCTAAGAAAATATTCTTTGAAGTTAGGACTTAAAATACCTGTTATTTCTCAGAAGAAAGTAGAGTTTGATATCCCAGGAACAGTGAGATCATATGCCATCAAACATGATATTTAAACAGATTAAATTTAAACCTCTATTTCTTTTTGAAGTAAGCAATTCTATATTGTTGACATAATTTATTTTGTGTTCTACTGTTGACAAAAATAATTCTTGTTTTAAATTACAAAGTGATGCATGGGAAAAATTTGTTGTCCTTCCAAGTGCAAACATGAGGAAGATAAAGTATGCCAAAAGAGTCAGAGATTACTATTAAACAAAAGGAAAAAACAACATTGAACCTCATATAATCCAAGGGCATTTCCCATGTTTTCTCTGTTTGAGACACTGTATCAACTGTGGAGGGATCACAAAGAAATAAGAAGTTGTCCCTATCCAGGCAAGAAATTAATTCAAATAAGAATACAGTAAACCAATCAGCATGTCACTTCTCTTATTGATGTCTTGGAAAGCGTTATAGTATAGAAGAGTGGGCATTTTCAACAGTTCTTGAAAAAAGGGTAGGACTTTAGCAATTGAAATTTATAGAAAAAAAAGTATTCTGGGTATGAGAAAAGAAAATCACATAATGTTCAGGGAATTGTAGGAAGTCTTATCAATTAACACCCTATCCAGGAGGTGCATGCTATAGGAAATAAGAGAAGATGGTAAACATCAATATTGGGAAGAGCATATCAAATCCATGCCAAAGGGCTGGCTTTCAGATGGAAATTTTGGGGGATACAAGTTTTGAGTGATCAAGATTGTACCTTAGGAAGATAAACTGGCTAACAATGTGCAGGATTGACTGGAGGAGAAATAGGCAGGAAGTGAACAGACCAGTTGGAATGCTATTGCAATCAATAACCTTAGCAAGAGGTACTGGAAAGAATGAGTTCAAGTATGAAAAACTTCCTGAGGGAGAAAATGATGAGATTAAATGTCTATTAACTAGAAGGATGAATCTGATGTTTGCATCTTGGTAACCCAGAAGATAGGCAAAAAATAGGAACCCTTGACACTGACCTGTATGCTATTAAAGGGAAGTAAAGATAGTAGTGACTTTGGAGTGTGCATATTTTATGAGACTTTGTCGTCTGAGCAGAAGGTTGGAATAGAGAATCATTCAATATGCCGTCCAGCTCTATTTTGCTTGGCTGCCCATAGAACGCTATTTCTGAATGGCCTCTGACCTTATTCCATTGGCCTATTCCATTATCCATTCAACAAATATTCAGTGAATGCTTACTGTGTGCCAGGGACTGTTTAGACAGTTGGGGCAAATGAGTAAACAAACAAAAAAATTCTTGCTTTCAAGGAACCTGCATTTCAGCAGAAAGAGACAGACAACGAATATACATAATTAAATATGAAGTATATCATGTGCTAGAAGTAAAAAAAAACAAAGATATGGAAAGAAAAGATAACTAAAGAAGATGAGGAGTGGTGATTCTGGGGCAGTGGTAGTGGAATAGTCTATACCGAGAGATGTCACAAGTCACAGCCTTTGAGCCACAGTGCAGTGTTTGTCCAAGGCCGTGGGGGTATTACTCACTACATTTCCCCGTTTCCTCTGGATGAAAGCACATAAGAAAGTTATTAAGTTTCTATAGAGTCCCTGATTTCTCACCATCATGAATCTCTTATTTGATCACATTTCCTTCTTGTCACTAATGGTCAGAAATCAGAAAGCTAAATTTGTGTTCTTCCAACATGTACATGAGTCTCATGGCATTTTTGGTACCTGTTTTCATCTTATTTTCTAAACGAAAATTTTCATAATGCCTTTATTTTTATCTTATTGTGTATTTTGGTCAGCTAAAATCTAATTTAGAACCCTTGAGGAATTAATAAATAGGCAAAAATAAAGTTACTTTTTAAAAGTTTTCATCTCTTTTTTGACACCAAAATCAGTGAATTCCATTAGAGTCAAACTTGTTAAAATAATACACTTTAATAGTTACCCCATATGTAACCCAATGAGGGGTATATTTGCCTTCCTTAGTGGTCACAGACACTGTGGGTACTTACATGAAATTCACGCAGCCTGTGCCAGCAGGTGGAGCAATCCAGACGAAGCTGAGGTTGGTTGTGGGCAGATGACTCACATGAGAGGCCACCACACTGCACATAAACTGGTTACCAAACTGGTGGTCAGACATGATCCCTGAGAGAGAGAAAGGAAGTTTGTTATAAAAACAACAAAACGAAGTCTTTCTTATCATAGCCTAACCATATTTTCTGGAGATTTTTCTTTTATGTTAAGATCCATCATGCTGTTTGGGCTTCCCCATAGATTATGCAACTTTCTATTTCCTATTGTTAGAAGGAAATTAATCATTTAAAACATTATTGTTAAGGAATAACCTAATAAATTTATTGCCATAGTACTGGCTTTGCTTTGATTTTGTTGATTGGTTGTTGCCCATCACCAAAGACCACTAGGACCACATTGGAAGTGTTTACAGCAAAGGAAACAAAATTCCATTGATAAGTGGAAGGTATCTCAGAGAGGATGTTAGAAGGGGCTTGTTAAAATATTTGGGCTTGTGTTGTTATTCTAGAGAATAGGATGGTCAAGCTGGCACCAGAATTTCCAAATTTTAGTACTGGAAGTCCTGCATCCTGGGGACACCTGCTCCCCTCACCCCCTGCCCAGTCCTGTTGGGGATGTTACAAAGAAGGTGGCTTTACTTCTGGATTTGGCGCTATCACGAAGTAAGGGCGATTTTATCACTGAGTATCTTAATTTTTGTCTAGGAGACATGAGGAATTGAATAGGGCTCAAACTTTGATTGGAAAAAAGTTCATATTAGCAAGAAGAGGGGATGCTGGTCATTTTGGTGGTTTGCACCATGTTCTATATCCAGGCATGAGTCTAACGTGGTCCTCCCAGTTTCAGGTGGTCTTGTTTGGTGCTGATGTTCTGTGAAACTGCTTATGTTCAACATGAGAACCCCACGGCCCCGCTGTGAGTGCCGGGCCAGCTCCCAGTGAGCTATTGGGACGCTTTCTTTCCCTTTCCCATAAGGCTATTCTCCCAGGTTTACCTCAAGTACAAAATATTAACACATGACTGGGTAATAAGAAAATAACTCAATTTTTAAAAATGGGCAGAAGTCCTAAATAGACACCTCATCAACAAAGACATGCAGATGGCAAATAAGCCTATGAAAAGATGTTCAACATCTTATGTCATTAGAGAATTACATGTTAAAACAACAATGAAATGCCACTACACACTTACTATGGCCAAAATCCAAAACCACTGACAACATCAAATGCTGGCAAGGATGTGAAGCAACAGGAACACATTCGTTGCAAGTGAGAATGCAAAATGGTCTAACCCTTTTGGAAGACAGTTTAATGTTTTGTTACAAAAGTAAATGCACTCTTACCATATAATCCGCAATCCCACTCCTTACCAGTTACCCAAATAAACTGACATTTTATGTCCACACAAAATCCTGCACATGGAGATCTATAGCAGTTTTATTAATAACTGTCAAAACTTGGAAGTCCCCAAAATGTCCTTCAGTGAGCTAATGGATAAACTGTGGTAGATTCAAACAATGGAATATTATTTAGAGCTAAAAGGAAATGAACTACCATGCCATGAGAAGGCAGGGATAAGTAAATGCATATTACTAAACGCAAGAAGCCAATTGGAAATGGTTACATGTTGTATAATTCCAACTATATGATATTCAGGGAAAGATAACAGTATGGGGATGGTAAAAAGATCAGTGTTCGCCAGGTTTGGGAGGGAGAGAGGGATGACTGGGCAGAGCACAGGGGATTTTTAGGGCAGTGTATGATGCTACCATGGTGGAAACGTGTCATTGTGTATTTGTCAGAACTCATGGAATGTACATCACAGTGAGCCCTAGTGTGAACTATGGACTTTGAGTGATAATGATGTGTTAATGTAGGTTCATCTGTTGTCATGAATATATCACTGTGGTGCAGGACAGGGACAGGATGGACGCTCGATGTGGCGTGGGTGGGTGGGGACAAGGGTACATGGGAAATCTCTGTTCTTTCCATTCAATTTTGCTGTGACTTAAAACTGCTCTAAAAATAAAGTTTATTAATAAAAACATTGCCAGAAGTGGGCAGTTAAATAAAACATTCATTTATTGACTTTGTGAAATGGGCAAATGACTTACTCTCTCTGAGACCCAGTTTTCTTATCTATAAAATGGAATTACCATGTCCCCTGTATCCTGAAGTTATAGTGAGAATTAAAAGGCCCAAACACATACAAGAGCTCCTAGTACAGCACACCTGTGTTTGGATCGGTGCCCCTCCTGGCTATCATCATAGCAGTCCCTGCATTCCTCCATCCCTGCACTTGCCCATCTTTCCAAGGTGTCTGTGATGGACTAGGTCTTTCATCTTTATATTCCAAGCAACTGTCACAATACCTGACACATCACAGATCATCAAGAAATGTTTTCTGAATAAATGCAAAAATAATGTAACTATAAAAAAGACAATAGAATTTGTGGCATATGTTACATTAACTAGTGAAATAGGATCTTCTAGAATAGGAAGCTATTCTGAATAGTAGTTCATACTGGGCAAAGAAATAGAAAAATAAATCTATATTTTTTACACAGCCAACAATGCTCTTTTTCTCATTTAAGAATTCATTTTTTGAGCTGTATCTCGAGACAAAATTCTTCAAGCCAGAGAAACCGCAAGGTTAGAAAGAATAAGACTCCCGGGGAAATTGCCGAGTGCTGAAGGTGACTCAGGCACTGCCGCTCCCCTCTGGTCAGGCATAAACAGGGAGCCAGTGTGTAGAAAATGACACATCTGCAGGAGTCAGCTGCCAAAAGGAAAACACAGGTTCCAACCACAATCATTGTGGGAAGGGAAATGAATCAAACAAAACAAGGATGCAGCCTTGGTAACCGGATTCACATTCGAGTATCTCCTCATTCCTCAAAACTCCTCTTAGAAAGTGAGTGGATGTCTAGGCTACATAGTACTTGACAGAGATGTTATAAAGCAGCCATATGTCATAATTACCATATGCCCTATCCAGATAAACATGCCACAGAACCATAGCCTGGCAGGCTTACCAGGCTGGCCAGGTAAGTTCCCCAACGTGGCTGCACAGGGGCATCACCTGAAGAGGCTGAGTAAACACTGGTGCCAGAGATTCGGGCTTAACAGGTTTGGGGTAAAGCCTGGGTAATGAGAGTTTGAAAAGCTAACATGTAGCTGAGCATTAAAAACGTGTCTCAGTAAAATGCTGTCCAGAATCCAGGGCTCAGGGTAATACCCCTACGGCACCAATACACAATTTGAAAGTATCCAGCAGTGTCTTACATATGACTCTGGTAGTAATACAAAATAGCCTATCTTCTTATCCATTACTCCTAAACCACCCCCAATATGTACTCTGAGTATTTTTTTTAGATACCTTCAAGTAATATGAGTGGTAGTGGTCTTTTGCTTTTTTTTTTTTAACATAGAGCACTGGCACATTATACTCCTACCACATTTTAATTGGCTTTCCTTTTCTTTCTTTCTTTTTTAAACATCTAAAGGTTGGCCAGAGTTGCAATTATTAGAAATCTATTTACCTTATCAACCAGCAGGAAAAACAACAGTATCTACAGAATCCTTATTTTGCATCAAACATTATGTTAGACCCTATGGAGGTACATAGAAGAAATTTGGGACATAGTCACTACCCTGAAATGACCTGAGCTGGGAAGAGAGACCTGGAATAAATTGACATTTTAAATAAAACAGCTAACTTGGTGGTATTCCTGGAAAATACAAAATAGGAAAGAAAGAGGGATTAACACAGACGATTGTAATAATAACCAATGCTTGTTGAGCACTTACAATGGCCTGGCATTATTCTAAGTGCTCCGTGAATGCTAACTTTTTGAAGGCTCTTAACAACCCCATCAGATAGGAGCTGTTATTTTCTCCATTTTAGCACATAGGACAGAGCAAGCAGGCAGTGTAGCCTGCATTCAAACCACAGTGCCCTTGCTATACAGTCAGAAATGGCGTTATTGCAGAGGGAGACTGAAACTGAGTCTTCGGGGAAAGGCTAAAATTTCCCATAATTTTTAAAAAAATTTTATATTCAGCAGCAGGGTATAATTCAGAGACTGTCACCTCACTGCCACAGACTGCATGACTTTGTCAGGATGCCCTCTCTCAGGGTCAGTTCTGACATCTGTAAGCTGCTGGTCCACAACCAGTAAGACCCCTTTCAGTGCCACAGCTGAGTGCAATGTAAGTGAACAGAGGAAAGATGGGAGGACATCACACAATGAGCAGAGGTGCGCATGTAAAATGAGAACGAGGAAGACGAGAGCAGTCAGGATCAGCTTCCTGTGTCCTATGAAAACAATTTACTGCATCTGCCACACTGATATTCTCAGTGGCTTTTGTGTCATGAAAGACATATACCATCTAATTAATATGTAGGGTTTATATTATATATTCGGAAGCCTATTCTTGGGATAACTGAAATTTGAATTTGGTAATGAATTTAAATTTATGATGGTGTTTTCCCTGCTGCAGGCTGGATAACAGGATACATATTGCGTTTTTAATATTACTTGGAAAAGGGAAAATGGGATCTATAATAAAAGAATTTAATTACGCTGCATATTTCAGGGAGATACAAACATATAAAATATATGCTGACAGAAGAAGATTTGACTTTGGGTGGGGGCACACAATGCAATATATAGATGATGTATCATAGAACTGTACACTTGAAACCTATCTAATCTTAATAAACATTGCCATCCAATAAATTTAATTTTAAAAAATAAAGATTTCATTTTTATTGTTGTGGTTATGTGTAAACTGTCACACAAAATTTTTTCACATGGCATTTCTTCCCTAGAGAAAGAAGCTATTATAATTGACTATGAGAGAAAGTAAGCACTTCAAGAAGTATGGCTCTCTTGACCTAATTTTGAGCAAAGAAAGTAAAGTATATCCTTCAAACTCTGAAGTTTCACAAGATTGATAACTGTCTTGATTTTAGCAAGATTTTAAAGAATCCATATTATAAATACATTTTCTTTTAAATGTTGTGTACCCACATTTGAGAAATAGAATATTCACAATCCTGTTATAATTTCTATATCAAGAAATAATATAGCCCAGCTGCTGTGGCTCAGTGGTTGAGTGTCGACCTATGAACCAGGAGGTCATGGTTCGATTCCCAGTCAGGGCATAAGCACAGGCTTCGGGCTCAATCCCCAGTAGGAGGTGTGCAAGAGGCAGCCAATCAATGATTCTCTCTCATCACTTATGTTTCTATCTCTGTCTCCTCCCTTCCTCTGTGAAATCAATAAAAATATTTTTAAAGGAAATAAAATAACTCTTTAAAAGAATTATTCTTTTGACAAAGTATGGTGCTTGAAATTCATTAAGTCATTCAATCCTTTAAATATGTAACTCAAATATATATATTTATCTTCCTAATCAAAGTTTGTGGTTATAAAATAGGAATCTATATCAGAGTTTCTTTTAGCCACCTTATACTTCTGCACGATTAGGCTCACAACATCTTTAACTGTTCTAAACTTGCTTCCATGATCCCTTTTAAGACAGTGATACACATTTCTGTGCCTTCTGGGACGTCATTTTCCCTGACAAGTCTTCAGTTATTTTAAGTTTGTGACTAAACCTTGTATGAACTCCATTTTCCCTCAGGAATACTTTCTATGCTTTTAATGTGCATACCTTGGGTCTTCAGAACTGTAACTAGAATTTCTATGATCCCCCATCTCTAAAATAAAATGTACATATCCTGATAAAAATGTAGACCATTCAGTTCCAAGAAACACATTGAAGATTTTATTACCAAAAATAACCCAAGAAGTGAAAAAATTACACATTCGTGTTGGGTTTATTCCATATTTTGTAGATTAAAGATGTACATTACACATACCTGTTGAGTTTGTAATTTGCCATGGTTAGTGTTAACATGGGTAGAACATGTTCTAGTTTACTTTCCATGGGGTTCAAGAACAAAGACGTTTGTGGATGGGATACCACCAAAGGGCACGTATTACATTAAGATTTTAGATTTTTGTTTGTAGAACATGTAACCTTCCTATATAAAAATGGTGAAACCTTAAAATAAATATTATTTGATTACTTCAAAAGCTTTCAGAAAGTTTGAAAGAATATTTTGTCAGAAAGTTTAATAAATGTATCAATTTATGTCTCCATTAGAAGTATAAAATAAGACACTTTTTTTGTTATTGTTAATCTGCATCCAAGGATATTTTTTCCCATTGATTTTTAGAGACTGGAAGGGAGGGAAGGAGTGGGGAAGAGATAGAAATATTGATGTGAAAGAGACATATTGATTTGGTTGCCTCCCACACACGCCCCAACAGGGGCCAGCATTCAAACCTGCAACCCAGTTACATGCCTTTGACTGGAAATTGATAATACACTCTGACCACTGTGAAACACTGGCCAGGTCTTAAGACAAACATTTAAAATTATTTCTATTTTCTTTTATTTCTATTAATTGCTTTTTATTTAAAAGTGATATCTAAAAGCTTTCATTACTTAATAAAATTGGCCTGTTCTGAAAATCTAGTTTGGAAAGTTCATGTTATATTATTATAAGCGAAGAGAGGAAATGAATTACGGAGTTTGTTTTTCTCATTGTTTAACTTTTCATATGATTCAATATGAATAACTGTTTACTTACAGAATTTGATTTGTCTCTTATTTGCCTTCTTTGCTAGGTTAATGTACTCAAGCATTTCAACGAAGCTAAACACAATTTTATCTGCTGAAAAGTAATCACAGAACTTCCTGAAAACATCCTTATTGCAGCTTATCTGTGAAGTACAAGCCTGATGAAAATGGATATGAAAAGACCCTCTCAAGTAGTGCTACAAGATAATGAATAGTATGTGCACACACTTTCACATATGTACACTGAGTTTGTTTAATTTTTAAAGCATTGATTTGAAGGCATTTGATTTCAGATTTAAGTCTAGAAGCAAAAAAAAAATACTAAAACCCTTTTTAAGTCACTCTGGAATTCTATGTCTATGGGCACGTTAGAAAACATATGAGGATCCATGCTATTTCCACACTTACTGGTTATGTAAAAAGAGCTTATTCTAAGTCAACCAGATTCTTTCCTCACTCACTACAGTTACAAAGATGAGAATCTTGTTGTTGCTTTCCTTCTCCATTTCTCTCCTAGCACTACCATTTAGCAAATGCCTTCTCTGTGTCAAGTGTTCTCCCATATTATTACCTTACTATTATGGGAGAGGCAGTACAGGGGAAAAGCTGAGAACATAGACCCCGAGGCAGTCTGACTAGGTACAGATCCTTTGCTCCACTACCAAGAAGTTCTGGACTCTTGGGCAGGTTACTCAAACACTCTTTCTTCAATTTCCTTTCCAAGAAAATAGAGATAATAAATAATAGGGTGGCTATGAAGATGAAATGAGTATATGACATATACTAGTAAAGCACTACATTTGTTGGTCATTATTATCATTCCCATTTTAGAGATAAAGGATACTTATCAAGAACCAGTGGGTTTAACCAAAGGACAACAGAGCTAGTGAATAGCACTTCAACACACGTCCATTTTCTGTCCTACACTGTCCACTGGCATCCTCCCTCCCTGTGCCCAAAGGGACAGGACCTTAATGACAAGACAGGCCCCTGTCCTCATCAACAGAAATCCTCTCCAAATACAGCGATGGAGTACAAAGTGAGCAGGAAGAGGGCCCCTCCTCTAGGCACAAGGATTGGTTTTCTCCCTCTCCCTCTCCTCCTGATTCCCCTCCTTCTCTAAACACCTTAATTTCTCATCAGACAGTTACTGAATTCCCTTTGTCCTCTTGGTAAATGTATCTCTTAGTTAGATACAGATGGAGTGCGATATCCTTAGGTCAAAAGTACTCCCCTAAAGGGCAAAGCCATACAGTTACACTTAGGCCTGTGTGGCCACTGAGCTCGACACAGCAGAATCCTTTCCGAAGAGCAAGTACAAAATTCACTGCTAAGGGTCCCTGACAAACTAGTTCCTTCCCTACTACTTCATACTCTCCCTCACCCCTAAAAGCTGCCTGGTGGTAGAAAATCACTACACATTGTCTGCCTCCAGCCTTTCTACAGCAAACACGTGCTGCGTTCAGAACTATATTCCGCCTCACTATCAGGTGCTTTGACTTGTCCTGGTGTGTGTAAGACTCATAGCACAACTTCTAGTCTAGAAGCTGAATTTCACACATATACAGGCTAAAGAAATCCAAAGAGGAGAAGGCTTCAGAGACATAAACCCAAGCCAACACAGGAGCCTGAAAAGATCTTCAGCAAAAGTTAATTAAAAAATAAAATTATTTTTCATAACTGAAACTTTATATCCATTGAAAATAACTCTTCATTTCTATCTCTCTGGGCTGATTTATCATGACCCTTATTCAAAATTCATACTCTATCATGGCCAAACTGATTATAATTGTATGTACACATCTGTGGGTTTCTTCTCCCTAGACCAGGGGTCAGCAAACTATGGTCCAAGGGTCAAATCTGGACTATTTTTGTACAAGCACTGAGCTAAGAATAGTTTTACATTTTGAAAAGTTGTAAAACAAAAAGATGAATATGCAATAGAGATCTACCCTTATGATCTGAAAAGCCTAAAATATTTATTAGTTGGTAGCCATTTACAGATAAAGTTTGCTGACCTCTGGCCTAAGATGTCCTTTATTTCTCTGGCTTGGCTAAACCATTACTCACCACTTAATACACATATGAGAACATAAACCAGCCCCTTCATAAAATTTTCTGTACAATTCCTTCCTATATCCAAGGTTAATGTTAGGTACATCTTTATGCTCTCAGAATACCCAGAGAGCAAATCATTTCTCTCAAGAAACTTAATCTAGGAAAAAATGGAAGTAAACAAACTGTGATAAGGGTTATATTAAAAGACCATATTAATCATGGAAATTTATGTTTTTGTGGTAAAAAATTGCCCCCTAAGTTGCAGGTCAACAGTATATGAGTCAAAGACTCTTCAGGGAAATTGTCCTCCATACAAGGGCTCAGCAATCTAAGATATTTCCATATGATAGCTATGCTATCTGAGTGTGTGGCTTCCATTGCCATCACAGCAAGTGGATAAAGAAACCTATAGGCCCTGGCCAGATGACTCAGTTGGTTGGAGTGTTGCTCCATATACCAAAAGGTTGTGGGTTCATTTCCCAGTCAGGGCACATACCTAGATTGTGGGCTTGATCCAGTGTCAGGGTGCATAAGGGAGGCAACCCATCAATGTTTCTCTCCCCTCTCTCTAAATATCAATAAAAACATAAATTCGGCGAGGAATTTTTTTAAAAAAGAAAGAAAAAAAGCTAGAGGACTCACATCCTCTATTCTGTGCTTCGACTGGGAAATAGTATACTTTATTTCTCCTCATAACCTATTAATCAAAATTATTCACATGGTCCCCATAAACTACAGAGACCAGAAAGTGTGGAGGAGCAGATAGCTATTTCATGAGCAATAAATGCCTTGACCAAAAGGTATGTACAGTTAATTGAGGCAGAACAGAGGTTGACAAGAGTTAGGATTCTATAGAAAGTTGACTACAAAGTGGCAGAAAAAGTCATGACAGAGGATGGTGACGGTAACTGTGAAACACAAACCATAAGGTTCTGCACATCCCATAGGAAAGAACAGAGTCACTTCAGTACCACGGAGAGCTCCTGCACTTTAAATTACTCTAAGATCCTATGATGTCCATTGTAATGCCTTTATTTAGCAATGGTTCATTTCGTAAACATTTATTATGTGCCTATCATAGATTTTGTAGATGAAACAAGTTTCATAATACATCACTAACAGTCTAATGGGGAAGACAAATAACTGTATTGCAATGAGGCTAAATGATTACAAAGTCATCTTAAACATATTTAAAATAGATTAGGAGTTCCACACAATCAAAATGGTCGAATAGGTAAACATAGTACTCTCATCCACCCACAACCACATAAAAATTACAACTAAACTACAGAGCAACCCATCATTCAGAAGTGCCTGAAATCGAGCTAAACAAAAGTCCTAGAACTAAATATCTAAAGAAGCCACATTGAGACCGGTAGAGGGGCAGAGATGCACAACCGGCTAGTCCCACACCCTTGTGTGGCAGATAAAAATCTCTGCTGCAGAGGTCCCCTCTGCAAAGTGAAGGGTCCCAGTACCACACCAGGCTACCTAACCCAGACTTCCAGTGCTGGGAAGAGAGGTCCCCATACTTCTGGCTCTTTCTGATTTCTTTTTAGTTGTCTACCTTTCAGAGTAGAGTGGAGAAAAAACACAATAAATAAAACTCTCTACTGAACTAAGAAAAAAAGAAAGTTTAAAATATAAAAACAGTGGAGACTGAGGCTGAGGGCTGCTGGAGTTCTAGGCAGTTCCTCTTAAAAGGCCATGCATGGGATTATCCCCACTGAAATCCAGCAGTAGCTCAAAAGGCACCAGGGACATATGGGAGGAACTGAATTGTCTGGCATCAGAATGAGAGCAGGATGCCCTAACTGGTTTGGCTCAGTGGATAGAGCATCGGCCTGCGGACTCAAGGGTCCCAGGTTCGATTCTGGTCAAGGGCATGTATCTTGGTTGCGGGCACATCCCCAGTGGAGAGTGTGCAGGAGGCAGCTGATCTATGTTTCTCATCAATGTTTCTGACTCCCTATCCCTCTCCCTTCCTCTCTGTAAAAAATCAATAAAATATATATTTTTTAAAAAGAATGAGAGCAGGAGGGGCAACTTTTTTCCTAGAGAGAAGTGCTGGTAGAGGCCATTGTTCCTTTGCTTAGCAACTCTCCAACCCTGCCCCAACAACAGAGTCAGCGGGCAGGCACCATATCTGCATCTGCATCAACCTGGCAATCACTGTTTACCCTGCCCTGGTGATTCCCTGAGACCCCATTCCACCCAAGTTGTCCCCCCCCCCTTCCAAGCTATTTCCAGTGGCTTTTCCATATGAATGGCTTGTCTTGACTCATGCTTCACACTTTCCTAAAATCTCTCAAACAAGCAGCATCTGGCCTTGGCATGCCCCATACCTCTTATTAAGTGGCCCCAGGCCTGGCACTAATAGCAGCAGGCCTTGGTTAACAGCATGGCCTTTCTTGGGCACCTCCAAGCCCAGCATAATAGCTGCCATCTGCAGGTCACTTTGTAGCTCAGGCTAGGTGGCCCTGGAAAGAACATAAGGGTTGGATGACCTTGGTCTGCACCTCTTGGGAGGCCCAGAGCCAGCACACCTGGTAGTCAGCTTCAGACCACGTCAAAGCATCACCCAACCACATATAGGAGCCACACACTCAAGGGGCACATACCTGTCAGGGCACATACTTAGGTTGCGTGTTCGATCTCTTATCTGGGAGCATATGGGAGACAACTGATCGATGTTTCTCTCTCACATCCAGTGTTTCTCTCTCTTTCCCCACCTTCTTCCTTTCTCTCTAAAATCAATAAAATGTCCTCAAGTGAGAATTTAAAAAGAACAGTTTTGCTACATTTGGTTGGGAGACTTTTACCAGGTCAGGGAGGGAATTCAGAGGTTAAGAGAATTAGTGTGGAAAATCATCTCCCTTGTGGCTTTCTAAGATGAAGGAAGTGTTAGATAACTTATCATCCAATCCAATGGTCAATAAAGAGATACCTATGGTGATGGGAATAAGAAGAGAAAGGCTTTGATTTTAGCCCATTGCTGTATTCTTCACAGGAACTATAGGGAACATGCACATGGAGGAGCAGAGCAGAAACCTGAAATTGGCAGTCTGTTTCTGGTTGTCTGCTATGGAATTCTGATCTATTCTGAGGATGCCAGATTTTTGCCAGCAAGGGCGAAAGATGCCTTGGGGGCTTAATACAGTGAAAGATTAATGCCCAGATATTGACAATGCAAAGCAAATTAGGTATCAAAGAAGAAGTATACATTATTTTGTGAGCCCATAGATATAGCAAATGCATCTACTTGGGATAGAGAACCAAACAATTACAGCAGCATTTAAGACATCTTTTGAAAGAGGTGTAAAATTCTCTTGGGGGGTTTCAAAAGGAACAGTATGCTCAAAATGGAAAAGTTCTGAGAGAACTATGGAGAAGTGGGCGTCTAGAAAACAATGGTATGCACAGCAGGCACAAGGGGGGAAGGGGCTGGAAAGCAACTGAGCCTCGAATGGAAAGCCCTTGAATGCTCCACTCGAGAATCCACACTGCTTCAGGCACAATGGGGAGTGACCGCTGGAAGTCTGTGTAAATAGACGAAAACATTAACACAATGGTGGTGTATAAAATGAATGTGTGCAAACCAAAGAGCATCAAGGATGCTGGAAAGTTGCTTCAAGAGACCAGGCAAGGCATGAGAAAGGCTGGAATTTTAATGTTAGGAGAAGGGGTTTTTATTTGAATTTATTGCTTCATGCCTCATATTAGTATTCTAAAGATGCCATAACAACGTATCAGAAACTGGGTGGCTTACAACAGCAGGAACTTATTGTTTCACATTTCTGGAGGCTGGGAGTCCAACATCACGGTGTCATCGGCAGGTTGGTTTCTACTGAGGGCTGTGGGGAAGAATCTGTTTCGTGTCTCTCTCTGAGCTCCTGGCGGCCCTAGGCATTCCTTAGCTTATAGGTACATTATTCAATCCTCCATCCTCACAAGGCATTCTCCATGTCTCTGTCTTCGCATGGCTGTCTTTTCATAAGACCACCAGTCATATTGGATTAGGAACCCACCCTACTATGACCCCACCTTTGCTTAACTATCTGCAGTAACCCTATTTCAAAATAAGGTCACTTTTTCAGGTACTGGGGGTTAAAACTTCCACATATCTTTTTGGGGAGATTGGGGAGACACAATTCAACTCATAACATGCCTCAAGGGAATGAAGAAAAGCAGGAGGAGCTGCAGCCTTCTCACGTGCAGAAGTGTTTGCGATTGTGAAATCATGGATGTAGTTCTGTGACTTTGAAAGGTAGAAAGGCCATGCTTTGTTAAGATGCTATCAAATAAGAATAACTCATTTTCTAAATATTGACTGGTTTTACAATTTAAACTTTCCTAAAATACAAAATAGAATAAAACACCACATAAAATAAAGGAAGTAGTTAAAAGAGTGAGTAGCAGGAGAGGGGAGAGAAAATGTACATAAAACACACACACAAATATATTGGCAAAACCTTCTAGAAAAATTTCTAGCTTTCCATTGGAAACTGCCTGGGCTTCCCAATGCAGGAGTCTGCATGGCTTTCTGAAATTAATATGTATCTTTAAAAAGAGGTAACCCATATATTTTTTAAAAATTGAAAATCACTGACTAATATAAACTCTAAAAGAACATATAAACAGTCACAGTAGAATGATCATTAAATTTGTCTTTAAAGACCTTCTAATAGGAAAAAGTCAATGTACCTAACAAAAGTTATTAGTAAAAACTATCCTCATTTATTTGCCAACTCAATTATCTACCCCCCTGCCTCGTCCAACATATGTTATCAATAAGAGCCAGGCAGAGTTTAGGCTTACATTACAGGAACGTGGTTCTTTATAAAGATGTCACAAAAGGTGGCATCAAGATCACTTTCCAAAGACAGACTGGCTAGGAAATACCACTAATTGTCAGTACTGAGGGCTGTGGGGAAGAATCTGTTTCATGCCTTTTTTATAATTTTTTTATGAAATAAGGAGCATTCCATAAAAGAATGTGATGGCATTTCCTGAAAGAGTATAGAATTGCAAAAAGGCCACCCATACTGTCCAGATTTTAGAGAAAGCTGAACTGGCCTCATTTAAACAGATTGTTTTTTTCTTCTGCCTATGCACAGGGGTATAATTTAGTCTCACCTGGGTGTATAGGGATTTACAAACACAATTCCAATTACAAGGAACAGGATTTGCACACGTGAGGGTCTGCCCAGATTGCTACAAATTCACCTTCTAATTTGCAGTGTTGCCCCCAGACACAGAGAAGGATTCTGCCCGCATATGGTGAGTGTGTGGAAGCTGCTCCCAGTGCACCAGGTGGGAGGTACTGGAGCTCACAGTCAGGGAGGCTGAGCAGATGATTTACAGCTGACGTCTAAGAGCTCCATAGAGAACTGCCAAGCACTGTACTAAACGCCACCAATCAGGCAAATCCAGTCGTGGTAAACAGGCTTGGCATTAACAGCACAAATAAAATATGCTAATCACTTGTTCTACTCCAGGAAAACAAGTCGTCAGGGAAGATGGTGGGGTGGGGGAGCCACATCTTTAGGGCTTTGCCGAGGTTTTGTACATTAATCTCTATGACTTCACTGATATTCGCATCCCATTTTCAACATGGTAATGTTTTATACAACTACCCTCTTTAGCAGTCTCTGGAAATGTTCAATTCCCTTACAGGCTACCAAATAACAATAAGGAGTTAACTATAGCATTTACAATACATTTATCAGGTCTATTTTAGATAGTATTCTCTTTAGGATGCAATTAAGTTACAACAGGGCTGGTGGTATGCAGACAAGATTCAAATCCTGCCATTGCCATTAAACACCTTTGAGACCTTGGCCAACTTAAACTCTCTAGGGCCTCATTTCCTTGCCTATAAAATGGGATTTATAATAATACTTAATTTTTAGAATTGTTGGAAGAATTAAATAAGCAAAACTCTTGCCCTAGCCAGTTTGGCTTAGTGGATAGAGCGTCAGCCTGCGGACTCAAGGGTCCCAGGTTTGATTCCGGCCAAGGGCATGTACCTTGGTTGCGGGCACACACCCAGTAGGGAGTGTGCAGGAGGCAGCTGATCAATGTTTCTCTCTCATCGATGTTTCTAACTCTCTATCCCTCTCCCTTCCTCTCTGTGAAAAATCAATAAAATATATATTTTTAAAAAACAAAAATAAATAAATAAATAAATAAGCAAAACTCAGAATAGTACCTGGCACATAGTTAGTGCTCAATAAATGTTAGCTACTGTAATTCAATATACTGTCTCTTCACCTTTGACATAATTGCATTCTTAATCAATAAAATATTTTAAATTTGAGTAATACCAAATACTTTGATGGCTTGTAATGGGGAGTAGGGATTAGAAAAACTCAGAAATGAGATATTTTTCAGGGAGGTGTTAAAAGGTCGTTGGAAGGGGGGTGGTTTGTAGAGTTGAAGTACATAGTTACAAATCCTAAACATCATAAAAATTTAGTATTTGTTTATACTTAGCTTATTCACAAGAGAATTCCTTTTCTGACCTGCACCAACACTGTCATTAGTGTTTCCCTTACTATACATCCTTATTTCATCACTTTGTTTG
The DNA here is from genome assembly GCF_000147115.1 of Myotis lucifugus. Classification (NCBI taxonomy): domain Eukaryota; kingdom Metazoa; phylum Chordata; class Mammalia; order Chiroptera; family Vespertilionidae; genus Myotis; species Myotis lucifugus. The sequence goes on along the minus strand of NW_005871066.1, from coordinate 11,090,104 downwards.
CCCATTGCTTTAATAAATAAAACACAGACACTCAAGATAGCAATGGTTCTCCAACAGCGTTTATTCTTTGTTATAGCAAATGTTGATGGTGTGATGCAAATTTTATTTACTAATTAATTGATCCTCTTATGCACAACTGGCCTGAGAAATGAATACTAGCCCCAAAGGGGGGGGGGGTCCCTATACATTTTATCAATCATAATAAAGATCTGAGCCCAGGCTTGCTTAGAAGGCACTGAAAATAGAAGAGTGGAGGTGAAAGACTTCAATTTTATATTTCCAAGTCTTCATGACCATGGGCCAGTCATTGGAGAACGTAGCAAATACTTGACCCTTTTAGCTTTAAAACTGGAGTGATAATCAGATGAATGGGTAGAAATAAGCAGAGAAGATTATAGAAATTATCAGATTAGCTTTAATGAAAACACAATGCATGTTTTATGTACTTTTTGAATGTGTGGATAACTCTGAATTAATACTATTCAAAAAGAAAAAAGGGCCACTTCAGTTTCACTGTGCTGATACTCTCTGCACATTTGGTATCTTTAAAGGTTTCATATGTAATCTTACAAGTACTAGATTAAATATAATGTTAGTATAATATTAATTGAATTTTTAACAAGGCACACAATGTATTCAATGTCATTAGTTTCCCCTGAGAAATAACAGTGCCTCTTGAACTTTTTCTCACAATACCTAGAGTTCTAAGTTTGATTTTTTCTCTTTATGTGTCAAATCTTTAGCAAGTTTCCAAAAATGTGAACAAATGGAGCACAGAACATAGTGACAGGGGTTTCAGAATTTGTCTGACTTGCCTTCAGCTCACTGAGAAAAGATTACATAGGGAAGAGAGGATACCCAATGTAAGGCACTGAGACTACTTTAATCTTTTTTCAAATGTGCACAATGACAACAATTTACATTCCTCAAATCCCCAAGAACAAAATGTCAAAGCAATGCAAGTAAACCATTAAGCTACATCCTCTAAAGGCATTAGTACAATTACTTGTTTTATTGGCTTTAAACATGCAAGCCAAACCACGATAAACTGAATGGAGCATATGTCGTTCATTATATCATAAGTATAAATGGAAATTTTTAATATCACCCCAGCTGTTTCTATCAAAAGCAGAAGGTAATTAATGATGACTAGGCTAAACAACAACAAAAACCCAACTCTGAAATAACTTTATACCCAACCCTCAAAACACTTAATATTCATCATATTGTGAAATCTGTGAGGCAAATATATTAACACTTCTTTATTATATTCCCTAAGGGATCAAATTTTAAGTTTTTATTTTAATTATAATGTGTAGCAAGCCAATTATCATATGGAGTGAGTCAGTGAATGGGATTACACTGTTTTATGGGTCCTCTGACAGCGCTGAGGACTGAATGTTTAGATGCAGAAATATATATAATGAGGAGGAACTTGTTGAAGGACTCTCTCAAGTGAGAACAGAGTCTCATTAGCCTAGAAATAATAACAACAATAAGAGCTACCATTTATTGATGTTTACTATCTGACCTGCACTCTCCCCCCGCCCCCAATAAGTCCTCACTACAGTCCTATGAAATAGCAGCAGTGGTATGGTGAGCTGGCTTATACTGGCTAGAGAATGCTTATTCTTCCCAATTCACTGACATCATATTAATAGCATGAAAGTGACTGTTTACATCACAGAAATTGGCAAACACTACAAATCCAGGATGGTCCCCACTCCCCACCCCGAGAAGTGGTTCTTAAACATTTATCCACACCCCACTGAAAATAGGTATGATTATTTGTACACTATAGAGGAGACAACTGATACTTAGCAAGACTGCATGATTAATTTTAATTCAATTTTAAAATGTGAATGTTAATTTTAGCATTTCCTGGCAAATGCACCAATCATAATTCTAAAACAAACAAAAACACCATAACAAACCCTATTATAAAAACACTAAAATGCAGTGGCCATTATTTTAATTACTAGAGGCCCAGTGCACAAATTTGTGCATGGGTGGGGTCCGGTTGGCCCTCCTCGATCAAGGCCGATCAGGCCAGGCTGGCGGAGGTGGGGAGGGGGGGGGGGGGGCGGGGAAGGCCAAGGGCAGTTGGCTGACCAGCCCCGCCCCCTGGTTGAACTCCCAGTGGAATTCCGGGTCAAGGGGACAATTTGCATATTAGCCTTTCATTATATAGGATTATTATTATGGAATGATAAATGATTTTCTGACTCTTTACCAACAGCCTTAAAATAATCAACAGCATGTCATTGGTGAAAATTTCATAACACCCTCAGGATAATTCTACCATGTGTTTAGCATTGTAAAAAGTAGTATCACCAATACAGACATAAAATGCAATGCTTGATAACAAAGATCTTCTACCCTATCTGAAGAGGCGAGCAGACATTAAAGCACAAAACAGAAGATTAGTTATAAATGCTGAAGTACAGAGTAGGAGGTATTCTATTTAGCATAAAGGGAGGAGAGACTGCTTAAATAATAATTTTTTTCTGATGTAAAATATATATAATTGATTTCAGAGAGGAATGGAGAGGGAGAGAGAGACAGAAACATCAATGTTAAAAGAGAGTCACCGATCGGCTGCTCCCTGCACACCCCACACTGGGTGCATGCCTGAGCCCAAAACCCAGTCATGTGCCCTGACTGGGAATTGAACCCCGACCTCCTGGTTCATAGGTTGATGCTCAACCACTGAGCCATGTCAGCTGGGCTGATATAGTTTTGATTGAAGGTGCTTTAAGGTTTCTAGAAGCTGGTGTAGGAACATGCTTTCAGTTCTCTGAGGACTCCTTCATCTCAAGCAACCACAAATATTATTTGAGTTAAAAAAAATGTTCCAAACCCCTGGTATGCTGACACGCTCTTAGGGTTTATATTTTGGAAAGATTATAGCATATTACAAATGACTGCATCGTTATCTGCCCAGGAAGGGAGAGGGAAGAAGTGGGACTTAAGTCTGGAGGTTGGCAGAGCCCAGGTCATGAATCACATTATTTGCAAATAGGTGTATTTTAGGTGTCTTGGTGAAAGATATTTTTTAGTTAAGTTGGCACTCTGCCTCGGTATATTTCAGGTAACATATGGTTTCTGTGGTAAGACTGGTCATAAACTGTTATAGAAACTCCTGCTCACTAATAGGAAAACCTATTTATGTTCCACAGGAAGGAAAAAAAAAGAGTTCCAGATATAGAGAGTGACCAACAGTGTCAAATACTGCCAAGAGACCAGGAAAGATGGGATTAAAAATAAGCCATTGGGTAAGACTAACAGAATGCCAATGTTGACTTTTATGAAAATAAAATCAACAGTATGATGGACAAAAAAGAAAGCTTTATAATAATGTATTGAGAGGTGAGTAGGGGGTGAAGAAATGAAATTTCTTAGTAATTTACAGAAACATCAATGTGAGAAACATCGATTGGTGGCCTTCCCACAGTGATTGAACCGGCTCCCTGAGTATGTGCTCTGATTGGGGTTGGAATCTGCAACCTTTCGGTGTATGGGATGGCGCTCCCACCAACTGAGCACTGGGCCAGGGCAAGTATGCTTTCACATGAAGTTTGGCAAGGAGGGAAGAAGGGAGGTATGATGATAGTTTGAGGGTGAAGTCAGATCAAGCACAGGATTTATTTTTTGTTTTTAGTCTTTTGAGCATGTCTGTAAGCTGGAAAAAAGCAAAGAGGGAGAGATTGAAAATAAAAAGGTGAAAGTATGCTAAATAGGTTCTGGTAGTAATTTCAATGGGGGAGAGGGAGCAGGATAGAGATGTCTCCATATCCCAGCGGTTCCCAACCTGTGGGTCGCGACCCCTTTGGCGGTCGAATGACCCTTTCACAGGGGTCGCCTAAGACCATCCTGCATATCAGATATTTACATTACGATTCATAACAGTAGCAACATTACAGTTATGAAGTAGCAACGAAAATAATTTTATGGTTGGGTCACAACATGAGGAACTGTATTTAAAGGGCCAGAGGTTGAGAACTACTGCCATATCCAAACAATTCTCCAGACACCAGCTGAGTAAAATTTAACACATTCACAGATTCAGGGTTCGGTTCTGCAAGACTGCTCTCCTACCTTCACTTCAGATACCAGTCACAAGACCAGGTTATGTGCTTCTGACAGACTGACTATAGATTGGTGGTTCCAGTGACCTCCTCCTTGGACTTCAGACACCAATTTCAAGTCCAAGTTGTTACCTGTATTTCTGATCAACTGTTTATAAATCAAAAGTTCCCATAACTCCCTCCACAGGCCTGATTAATTTGGTAGAGCAGCTCATAGAACTCAGAGAAACATTACTTACTAGATCACCAGTTTATTGTAAAAAGATGTAACTCAGAAACAGCCAGATGGAAGAGATGCATAGGGCATGGTATGGGAAGGAGCACAGAGCTTCCATGCTCGCTGACATGTTCACCAACAACCTTTTGGGTTTGTATGGAGACTTCATTGCATAGTTATAAATGATGAAATCACTGGTCATTGGTGATTGAGTCAACCTCCAACCCCTCTTCCCTCCCAGGAGGTTGGAGGAGCGAGGAAGTTACTGATCATGTTGTTGGCTTCCCTGGTAACCAACTCCCATCCTTAGGTTACCTAACAGCTTCCCAAAAGTCATGGCATTAAGACAACAAAAGACACTTTTATAGTTCTTACCACAGGAAATTCCAAGGATTTTAAGAGGTCTGTGCCAGGAACAGGGTCAAAGACCAACTGTATATTTCTTATTATAAATCACAATATCACAGATATAAAAATAAAGTCAGATTTTGACAGTGGGAAACCCATGAATTAATTCAGTGGCTGCCCATCATGTACAGCTCACTGTGGTCGTAATTCTAACCTGTCTTGGATGAGGCCAAGATGTAGGAAATGCAGGAAGCAGAGTGGAATAAAACAAGTACAAATTTTCTCACTAAAGAAGGAAACAGTAAGATTTTTCAGGCAGTACAGGATGACTGATCCTTTAGTATATGGATCTGAAAGTGCTCCGCTGTCAGTGAATTTGAATTATTGCAGCAATGTCTGAGAATTTGCAGGGGAGTACAGTTGATACATAGTTCAAGAAGATAAAAGGCAGTGTTAACTGGAAATTAATTTCCAATTATGGTATCAGACATCCTATTGAGGTGACAAAAGAAAGCTAGGTAGATAGGGGTGGGACCATGGGAAGGGAAAATAAAACCCAAGAACCAAGCTAGGAGGAATTACTAAGATACCCCAACTGGGTGGGGAAAGAAGGGTACATGAGAGAGGCATTAACTTTAAAATGTATAGATATTGCTAAGATAGGCAGCTTGCAGATAACCAATCACAAGGTTGTAAGACATAGAAATCAATCCCAAGGATGCTGCTAAGGCAAAATTCTTTGAAAGGACCAATCAGGAATTAACGAGCATATATAAAAGAGATGGGCCATTTCGTATAAAGGCGTTCATTATGAATCTAAGAGGAAAATACACAATACATAAAAGCAGAAGACATAATTATGATCATCATAGTCTCTACCCAAAAGACAAATAAAACACCATGCACCATGCACGAGAATCATGGAATGTGAGAGCTGGAAGGGGCCCTGGAAGCATCTGACTTAACTTCATCCTTTTACAGATGAGGAAACTGGGGCTTAGGAAGGGGTTGTGATTTGTCCAAATGTCACCGGAGAATTGCATGAGGGGAATTTCTCTGGCTAGTGGAAGGGGGTTCTTGGGGAGCTGCTGCAATAAGAATTTCTGGAGGCTCCCATGGGAGGATGAGATGTGGTAGAAAGTTTTATTTGCATGGAATTATATCCCTCGGTTTGTAAAGTCCCATTCTCCTTAAACCAGTCCTAGAAAATGTGCAGCTGGGACTTCAGGAGAGCTAAAAGCAAAGACAGTGTCCAAAGTTTCTGTTCCATGGTGTGGTTGAGTCCAGCACAGCATCAGACTAATTCCAGTCCATCCATTGTGTGGGGCAAATGCAGGTGGGCCAACAGAGGGAACTCCCTTTGTTCTGGAGCTTATGCATCTCAGATTTCACACCCTTGCAGTGGCCACGCCTATTTGGACCAAGGACCTGCTCCCAGGTGTGACTGACAGATAATCATTCAGACCTGACTGGGCATTCATCTATCCTTCCTTTGTCCCAGTTCCTTCTCTCAGAATCTGCAAGGGACAGTCCTGGATGGTGTTGAACTGCAGCTTCCTGGCAAAGCTGTACAACTGACATGCCTATACTATCTGGCCTTCCCTTTGCTCCTTTCCTGTTAAATAATTAGTAACTGGGTTAATTACAACAGTATCACAAGGACATAGAAGTCATTAGTGAGAGAGTTGAGGTTAGAATCCAGATTTCAGAGGCCCAGCTGCTATTCTGAAAACCCCATACCCGTATAATGGGGTTAGACCTTTTAATGGCCTCACCTCAGTGTTCTCCTTAACCACATCATCAAAGGACACCAACTCTTGGAGTTTTGCAGATTTTTATAACAAAGCTATGGAAAGGGGCTTAAAGTGAGAGCGTCTGGAGGATCAAAGGTGAACTATGGAATACGGAGGGTGGCAGACTTTGCCCAGTGGGATTAGACCAAATAAAACATTCAACACTTATATGTTCTATATCCCCGTAGTGACTTTTTTCATGCTGCTTTTCTGTACATTCCTTTACCTGAATCTCCTCTGAGATTGGTAACACGGACATTATTAGAGGAAGAAGTTTCACTCCAGGACAGTATGGTACAGACACATCTCACATTCCACGTAAGGCGAAATCACTTGCAATCATTATTTTCCTTTTAAAAATCCACTAAGTTGTTCAGCATTGGAAGAGATCACTGTTTTGTTGGTGGAGCACCCAATGAATTAGTTGGCTTGCATAAATGTGACATGTTGAGCAAAACATATGCAGTCTTAAACAATAAAGTTTACATGGAGCCCAGGACATGGTCACACTACTGGAGTCACGCAAGAACTCAGACAAACCAAAGCAACAGGAGATTCCCATCCTGCATTTCACCTTCACCCAGAGGCATGTGCTTTTTGGATGGGAAGACAAGAAGAATTACTTGCACCATTTATTTTTATTCTCCCTCTACCTCCCTCAATTCTAGTTGAACTGTCATAACTTAAACACATATATGACACAATTCCACTCTAAATGACTAACCAAGATCACAAGACTAATTACTGTCATTTCAGGCCCATATGTAAATGGCATCATGAAGAAGTTAATGAAAAGTGTTTATTTTGAAAGTCAGAGTGTGAAAATCCTTGAGCTTGGAGTCAAGCACCTTGATTAAGCATCCATATCTGATGTTTGAAACCCATGGAACCTTGATCAATTTGCCCAACCACTTGATTTCGATTTCTTTACCTGCAACAGGTGGTTAATATTAGCAACCTTTTATGTATAGTATGTTATGTGCATCAAATGGAATAATGCCAGTTAGAATATTTTGTAAACTGGGAAGCCATAACAAATGCAAGAATTATTGTTATTTAAAATTACCAGTTGTTATCACTGGAATTGTCTTGAACATGTGATAAACTCCTGAATCTATTACCAGAAGCAAGCAATGAGTACTATTTCGCCATATACAAAAAAGCACTACAGCTTAAAAATAAACAAACAAACAAAAGCAACCCTATTTAAAGTTGAGAAAAACAAATCTAAACAGATTTGTTTTGTGTTGATGGTTTTCCCAAAGTGAGTCCAGGTGCACTTTAAAGACCCACATTGGGCACATTTGACAACAGGTAGGGGCTTGCTTCTTTTTTAAGTAATGGATATAGCACTTGTAACCCCATCTATTAAATGCAAAATTGATTAGATTCTTTAAAAACTATTGTGATTGTACTTCTGAAATCATTTAGACCCCAGTAAATCATTTAAGTAACCAAAGTAGGTAATTTACAAAGTATTTTTTTCTCTCATTTTCATATTTTAAGTCAAAAGAAAATGTGTTAAAATTGGATCAAAATTTAGTCATCCCTATCTGCAAAATATTTTTGGAACATGTACCCTAGTATGTACTAGTGTGTCTTTATTTCAAAAAACATAGACACTTTCTTCTATACACAATACAAAATATAACCCATCCAGAACAATGATAAAACATAGAAGTTCTCATATTTTCCTCACATCATCCAATGGATCATCTTGTCTGCCCTCTATGACCTATGCATAGCCCTCCCCCATCCTTGGTATACACACATTTTAAAATATATTTTATTGCTTTTTACAGAGAGGAAGGGAGAGGGATATAGAGTTAGAAACATCCATGAGAGAGAAACATCCATCAGCTGCCTCCTGCACACTCCCTACTGGGGATGTGCCCGCAACCAAGGTACATGCCCTTGACCGGGATCGAACCTGGGACCCTTGAGTCCGCAGGCTGACGCTCTATCCACTGAGCCAAACCAGTTAGGGCAGTACACACACATTTTAAAGACATAGAACTAGATGGTTCTTTATTCACTACTTAATTACTGCCTTAATAAGTAAATATATTTCACCTAGTAAACAAAACCAGGCAATACATAAAATATAATTGTGTAGTTTAAAATTAACCCTAACCAAAAATGAGAACTGGTAACACTAAAATTAGTTTGCTTCACACACACAACTGTAACTGAATTGTTGCTACATAAGTTCTGCAACAGCTAAATAAATGACAGTTAATATTTACTTGAAGCAATTTAAACATTTATGTGTGGATTTTGTTACAAAATATATTATTTATGTACTCTTATTGTTGTACACTACATTCAAACCATGAGGCTACGCCTTCATTTAAAAGAGAAACTCGATAAACCAAACCATTTATATTTCCCAGTTTGATAATAGTACCCCAAAATGTCAACCCTTAAGAGAAAGATTAGTTCATTATATTGCCTTACTGAAAAAAATACTCACACACAGGTTTGTTATGTGTCCTTTGGGCATGGAAATACGAAGTTACTGAAGTGTCTGTGCTACTTTTTATTTTGGAATATATATTACAAACCACTTAAAATGTGCTGGATCAAAGTTGCTGAGCTTTCTATGAAACTACTACACATAAATAAGAAAATAAAAAGAAATTTAAATGAGAATATTCAAGAATATTTCCTAGAAGAAAAATCAGTATTTCTTCAACTGAAATATCTCAGTTAATTTTTGGCTCAGAATTCTTACCTTTAAATATGCTATTTTTTAAAAAATCATTGTTATTGCTCCTGATTTGGCATATTTTCCTGTGTCCTGAAATTTAATCTCCTCTTGACCACAGGAGACTATAATGTTTAATAACTATAAAAATGGATATACTGTTGATTTCATTTTACAAAATAGTAAGGGTAGGGGGGAATCTACCAATTTTCTTTGTGTGATAAAACGGTGTGTACCAATCACAAACTGCCTAATTCATATTCCAAACCAGAGTAGACCCCAGGCAACGCTGTGAAGTCAGCCAAATTTGTCCACTGTGTCTTCCCACCTCCTTTTTCAATGCCTTTTTTTCCTCCTGGCGCCAAGGCCCTCCTGCTCTGTCCAAGTGCTTGACAAAATTCAAAGCACTATTTTTTTTAAAATTGGCCATACCCAAAGGCACCCCTAAGGCCACCTCCATGCATAAGTGGGATGCTGCTCCATATGGACCCAAATACAAAGAAAGTGCCTGAATTTTCATAATTAAATACCACCTGAATCTCCATAACTTAAAGTCTATGGATCTCCTTTTAATCAGTAAAATAAGATATTAGGAACCAATCTGAAAATTCAGACTCAGACTGACCAAGCTGAATTCTTTGTTAAACCATCAGCTAGGCAAACTTCTAAGGGTCATGTTAATGTTTTTAGAATTCCTAAATTATATTTCTGTGTTAAAAAAAATAAGTCTAAAAAGACAAAACAATGTTTTCAAAACCTACCTCCACATATACGTCAATTAAAAGTACGTTATTAAATTTTATTTTATAGAAAATGTAAAACAAGAAGCTCCATTGAATGTTTCTGTCATTTAGAATTTTAATCTACTAAAAAGGTATCCTTAATTTAAGTGTTGATGCCGTAAGTCCCCTACCTCCTGATCTTTGTGCTAGAAAAAGTCTATCGATCCAGCTCAACCCCCACTAATCCGACAGGACTAGATAACAATCATGTTTTTCTTTCTGCCTCGTATGCTATGGAACTCAGACTTACATTTTAAATCTCCCACTGTAATTTTAGATTTGTCTATTTCTTCCTTAGTTCTTTCAGTTTTGCTTCATGAATTTTGAGCCTCTGGTAAATGATATACATGCAACTGAGCCTTGAACAAGAGTTTGAACTATGTAGATTTTTTCAATATGTACAGTACTACAAATTGATTTCCTCTTCCTTAGGATTTTTAATAACATTTTCTTTTCTTTTATTTTTTTTTAAATATATTTTATTGATTTTTTACAGAGAGGAAGGGAGAGAGAGATAGAGAGTTAGAAACATCGATGAGAAACATCGACCAGCTGCCTCCTGCACATCTCCCACTGGGGATGTGCCCGCAACCCAGGTACATGCCCTTGACCGGAATCGAACCTGGGACCCTTCAGTCCGCAGGCCGACGCTCTATCCACTGAGCAAAACCGGTTTCGGCAATAACATTTTCTTTTCTCTAGCTTCTTTACTGAAACAATATAGTATATAATACATATAGCATACACAATATGTGTTAATCAACCACTTAATTTATCAGTAAGGCTATTAGTAGTTAAGTTGGGGAGTGAAAAGTTACATGTGGATTTTTGACTACATGGGAAGACAGTGCCCCTAACCATGCTTTGTTTAAGGGTCAACTTTGTATGTATTTAAGATCATTATGACTTCTTATGAATTGCACCTTTACCCTCATTAAATGTTCCATTTGATCTGTCTTGCTATTTTGTCTCATATTAATATAGCCACACCAACTTTTCATATGCATTGTTTGCATGGATATATCCTTTAATCCATCATTTACTTATTTTATATATATATTTTATTGCTTTTTTACAGAGAGGAAGGGAGAGGGATAGAGAGTTAGAAACATCGATGAGAGAGAAGCATCGATCAGCTGCCTCCCGCACACCCCCTACTGGGGATGTGCCCGCAACCAAGGTACATGCCCTTGACCGGAATCAAACCTGGGACCCTTCAGCCTCCAGGCCAACGCTCTATCCAGTGAGCCAAACCAGCTAGGGCTCCATCATTTACTTTTAATCCACTTATATTTTTCTACTTAAGCCACCCCTCTTGTGATGGGATATATGTGGAATATGTGGATCTTGATTTTTACATCCAGAAATGTTTACAATTTCTGCCTTTTAACTGGAGCACTTAATTTGTTTATATTCAACTAGAGGCCCAGTGCATGAATTCGTGCATGGGTGGGGTCCAGCCGGCCCACCCCAGTGGGGGCCTATTGGGCCTGGCTGGCAGGGGGAGGGGCCGCAGGTGGTTGGCCGGCTGGCCCTGCTCCTGATCGGGGTGTTGGGGCCGACTGGGGGCTGGGGCAGCTTGGGGGGTGCGATTGGGGCCTGGATCTGGCTGGTTAGCTGTCGCAGTGCGCGTCATAGCTACCAGTCGTTCTGGTCGTTCTAGTCATTCCGCCGTTCCAGTTGCTGGGCTTTTATATATATAGATGTGTCTAGTGATGTGGTTAGGTTTAAGTCTATCACTTTTTCATTTGTTCCTTCTGTGCACAACGGTTCAGAAGCAAATAGTAACTTTACAAATTTTTAAAATGTGGAATGTGAAGCTTAAAGGTAAGAAAGTGTGAACAAGGATGAACAAGGGTGAGATGTGAAGTGGTATAATAAATAGGGATTTTAAACCCCACATTTTAATGTTATTGGTTTTTTTCTCCTTCCTTTTATTTTAAGAAATTACAACAAGAAGAAGAAATATACCATACTTTATTTTCACCCACTTTCATACCATTTCCAGTGGCCTTCATTACTTTGTATAGATCCTAGTACCACCTGCCACTATTTCCCCTGTACTGAAATAATGTCTTTTAGAATTTCCTGTAGAGCAGATCTGATGACAATGAATTACTTCACCTGACACTGATCTGAAAAATATCTTTTTAAAATTTATTTTGAGAATTATCTATGCTGGATATAGAATTCTGGGCTGACAGGTAGTGTTTTTTATTCTTTCTTCACTTCAGTGATGCCATTCAAGTCTCCCGACTTCCACTGTTTCTGATACAGGCATCTTATGTACAGGCATCTTTTTTCTCTGGCTGCTTTAAAGGCTTCCCTTTTATCTTTTCTTTTTAGCTGTTTGACTACAGTGTGCTTAGATATGACTTTCTATTTATTTACACTGCTTGGGATTTGTTGAGTTTCTTGAATCTGTGAATTATTTTTTTCTCAAATTGAGGGCCATTATTTCTTCAAATGTTTTTGTGCCCAACTCTCATTCTCTTCTTCCTCTAAAATCCTTATTATTCAGATTTTAGACCACTGGCCTACAGGCACCTGAAGTTTTTCTTCAAACTTTGCTCTATTTGATCCAAACTGAACAATTTTTATTAATCTGTCTCCAACTTCACTGACTCTTCTGCCTTCTCTAATATGCTGTTAAGCTCATCCAGTGAATTTTAATGTCAATTGAACTTTTCAGTTTTAGAATTTCCATTTGGCTCTTTTATTATAGTTTATTTTCTCTGTTAATATTTTCTCTATATTAAACTCACTTAGACCATGTTTCCATCGAATGTTTTGAATTGAGCATATTTTCCTTTAGTTCTCTGTACATTTTCATAATTGCTGCTTTAAAGTCTTTGTTAAATCCAATATCTAGACAATCTCAGGATTGGTTTCTATTGAGTGCTTTTTTTTCTTAACTGCAAGTCCCAGTTTCCTGTGTATTCACATTTACTCATTGTTGATGACACCATGTAGAGACTCTGAATTCTGTTATTTTCCTCTGAAGAGTTTGGATTAATGCTCTGAAAGACAGTTCAATTACGGACTGTCTTAAATTGTGTAAGCTTTGTTTTATAAAAGCTTTGTTAGGACAGATCTGTAGAAAGTCCAGAGAATTTCCCAAATCCTTCTAACTTGACAGGATTCAGCATCCACACACTATTATCCTTGAGGATCTTTGTCAAAGATTGGTGATTCTAGAGCAGTGGTCACCAAACAGTGGTTCACAGACCACTGGTGGTCCGTGAGGTCCGAAAGGTTGGTGACCACTGTTCTAGAGGACCTCTTGCTCTACGTCAGGTTTTTACTCCTAAGGAATGACCTCACTGGCCCTTTTAGCATTTTAGCTGGATGTCTAGAGTGTTTTTAAGGTGTTAACATGATCTCTTCACTCTGGCTGGGCTGGCTCTTCCATGACCTCCAGCACTATACACCCTCTACTTTCTCTATTCTGTTCTCATCCCTGAATAAGCCTCTGTCAGGCAAGTACCATGCGGTCTCATCCTGTGCTTGTGCAGCCTAGCCACCAACTCATGAGCAATCCTCAAAAGACTTCTAGGCCCCTCCCTCTGAACAGTTCCCTCCAAATGTCCAATCCAACAGATACTTGCCAATTCACCTGCCCCAAACTCTGATCTCTGCCCCCTCATCTCAGCAGGACCACCTCCTGAGACCACCTGCTGCTTGGACTCCAGCCTGCTAATCCACAATTAGGAAACTGTCCGCAGGCAGAAAGCTGGGGCAATCATGAGGCTCACCTCTGTATTACACTGCCCATTGCTCATTAAGTAAAAACAATCTCTGCATATATGTTGTCCAGTTTTAAGACTGATTGTAGCGGGTTAGCTGGTCCAGTACCAGAACTTCACTATGGCTGAAGTGGCAATGCCTCAGAGCTAAATTGTGTACTCAACTAAAGTAACTAACTCTAGAATCAGGGAGTTATCTATCTCCTAAGTGGTTTCTTCTCATCCTTTACTTTGTAAATTCATTTTTGAAACTCTTTTTATGTTGTAAGTAATCTCAAATTATTTTCACCAATGGGTAGTTATAAAGTACAGATAAATAAAAACAATCAAACATATTCTTACTACTTATCACACCAACTGTTTTTAGCAATATACAGAACACACGCACCACACAATTTTTAACCACCAGAAACTTATTTCCAAAGCAAAAGGCTATAGTCACCCTATTAACATAGAACAGTCACAGATTGATAGGTCTATGGCTTCAGAACAAGAATAACCACCTTGCCTCAGTGGGTAGCTCTGCCTATTGACCTCCTACAGACCGTGGAGGGAAGGAGTAGAGGGGCAGCAGTGAGTGAGCTCACCCATCCAGCAAAGAGTCACAGAGGGATCTGGTGGGAAATATTTTCATTTTAGACATCAGGTATAAAGTAAGCATACACTAGAATGGAGAAGAAGAGGAGAAGAGCAAAACAACATTTTAGGAACCACTATGTCACTGCATAATAACTCCCAGATATTAACTGCAATCTAAGCAAACTTATAACATCCTGTTAAAATTACAAAGTGGACATAAATATATGACTTACTTATTAAAGACTGCAGCACAAGAAAATATATGCAAGTCTTTGGAATTCTTTCCAACATAATCTGGAAGTGTCAAAGAGTGCAACCAGTTAAAATTCAAAACCCTGAATTTCTCCTTCAGAACTGATAAATGGAAATTACCTCAGGTCCTTCTAAATGAAATCCTGGGAGTAAAGATGATTCTGAAGAGATTTAAGAGACTTAGAGCATAATTCATATCTTAGGCACATATGAGAGGCAACCCCCAAGAGTCAATAAAACTTCACATAAAAGCCACTTTTGAGCAAGCATTCTTGAAGAAGCATTCTGAAGACAACATAACAACATGAATTCTCACAGTGACCGAGGGGATCTTGTCGCAGGATAGCTATTTCTTTGTTTGATTTTGTACTCCTAAGGGACTACTGACTCTGATTTCTGCCTCTCACTTTCTTTAACAATTGGCCATCACTGACATTTTTTTAGAATTAACTTATATAGACAGACTGAAAGAAAAGCATGCCATTAGGGATTCAATTAAAAATGAAATGCCAGAATATCCTCTATTTATTCCCCCAAATACATGTTTGCTTCATCCTCTAAATACATTTATCTGTGAAGTATTGTATGCAAGGGCAAGCTGACACAGGATGAAGCTGGGGAGCATTAACTTTGGGATTTACTATACTGTTGAAAGCTGTGAACACAAAGAATGTAAATGTCTATTTACCTTAATTACAGTTATCGACTATCCTTCCAAAAGTATTCATTAATTTACAAGATGTTTTCATGCTTAAATGTAAGTATATAAAAGTACAAAATACTATCAAATACAATGTATTACTATTATTAAGCTTTTATTGCTTTTGACCTTCTATTGACATTAGTAATACTTTATATTGTAATTACACTGAGTATTAACAGAATATAGCCAGATGCTTGGTTTTATTTTTACTGTGTGAACTAATCTCTATCTGAAAAGTTTAACAATGAACACTCTTTTCAGAAATATACCATGTAATACTTAATGCTATCTGAAAAAAAATTGTGATCCAAACTATGAAAAAAATTATCGCATGTTTATATGCTAAAATATCAGCTGTTAAAAGAGTCTCTTTGGCTGAAAAACCAATATTTTAGGTTCCAAAATAGAAACAATTTTAAATTAGTTACTTTTACTAGTATGTTTTATCACTTGAGAAATTTCTAGACATAGAAAGTCTACCTCAACATCACCAATACCTCTGCACTGCTGAACCTCTGGGCACTTTCCGGGCTTTACTTCATTTGCCTTCTCCACAGCTTTGACCTACGGACTTCTGCAACCCTTCAGGAAATGCTCTCTTCCTTTGACCACCGGGACACCCACTCGCCGGTGTCCCCTACATCTTACCTGTCTCTTCTCAGGGCATTTTGCAAATTCCTTATTTTGCCCCTCTCTTATATTAGTACACCTCAGAGTTGAATTCACTCTTTTCTTCTCCCTTCCCCCTGCTAGCTCATTCCCAATTTTTATCTCAAGCCCAAACCTCCCATCAGCTCCTTAGTGTTGCATACTGGACACTTCCATTTGAACATCACTACATGTCTGACTCAGCTCATCATTCTTGATGTGTTCCCTGTTAGAATGAAAACCATCACCTTCTACCTGGGTCAATAAGCTGAGTGTTATCTTTAACCCATCACTGTCCTTCAACTCCAACTTCCAAACTTGTAGATTCCATTTCTCTACTATATCTTTTTTTTCACATGGTCATTTCTGTTTCTTTTAATTTATTTTTTAATATATTTTTTATTGATCCCCTGGATTACTGCCAAGTGTGTCCTTCCTCCATTCCTGGACTTCTTGAATCGATTCTCCATATCTTATGCCCAAAGGGATCTTTCTAAAATGCAGATTGGTCATATGACTTCCTTGCTGAAATATCTTCAACTCCAGACTCCCTAGTATGGCCTCTGTGACCCCTTAGAGTGTGACTCCAGCTTTCTTTTCAGGTTCTCATTTTCCATTTCTCCAGTCACACTAAATTCTCCAGTTATTTTTAAAAATGCCATCATCTCTCTCCTCCAGCCGTACCACATGCTGGTCCTCT